>NC_056728.1:880132027-880237027 GCF_019279795.1 Protopterus annectens | reverse complement strand
TGTCTGGTGGTCTCACTTGGCTAGATAGAAGACATGCCCTTGCATAGTTTATTCACCAGCATGTACACAGTTAAAATAAAGACAACATTAGAAATGCATAATTACAGAGTAGGACAGCTTGTTTGGAATTGTGCATTATGTCTCCTTTCATCAGAAACTGCCCCATATACTGTTCTTTCAGAGAAAATCTATTTAGCAACCTGAAAGAAGAACACAAGTACAACTTTTTCAAATAAAGGCTCAACCTTATTAAATCTGCCAACTGCACACTTTAGCTCTCCTCCTACAGTAGAATCTTATTAGCATCCTGTAAATAACCCAAAGCATTAGCATATAAGAAGTGCATCCATCCATTCATCACCCCTTTTTCCAATTTTTACACACAAGGTCGGGGAGTCATTCCAACAGTGACAAACATCTAGAACCAATGTTTACACGAATGGGTGGATAGTCTTGCTGTGGACATTCTTCCACAGTACACATTCACATGCCACTCACACCTATGGCAAATTTAGAGTGTCCAATCCACCTACTGTATAATGTGGGAGGAATCTGCAGCACCCAGAAGAAACCCATGCAAACACAGGGTGGACATGCAGACTCTGCACAGAAGACATCCCAGCTGAGCCTCAAAGCATGTAACCTCTTGCTATAAGGTGACAGCACTATCTGCTGTACCACTGCACTGCCCTGTTATGTTATACATTTGTTTTCTTGAATTTACCATTACTTGCATGGAGTTCTGATTTTAACACCAGCAGGTATCAAGCACTGGAAGTCTACCATTCCTGTGTGGATAAGCTCTTACATTTCAGCAGCTATAATGATGTAGCCATGCATATAGCTTTTCTTCTCAGTGTGACAACTATAAGTTTTACAATGTCATTGTCCATTAATTATTTGCCTGTCACTAAGTCTGTACAACTGGCAATTGCATGTAAGATTGCCATGGGCCATAGTTGAAATAGGTCTTTAGATCAGTCCCCTTATCCAGTTATCAAAATGATAAAATACAAGCAGCTATAATAAATAAATCAGTGAAAATACCTTAAAATGAGGAATATAATATTAGAATGTAAGTTGTAGGCATAAGATGAAAAGCAAAGAAGAATGTGACTATGGCTGGGAAATAAAAGGAAAGGCAGAGGTTAATGCGTAATAAGAGTCAAACAAGATAACAAGGACACTGGTTAACAAAAAAAAAAAGAATGACGTGTATCCTGGGGAATAGCAATGACAAGCACACTTTAGCTCTCCTTTTAAAGTAGTGCAGCGCACCCACACGTGTAGCTGAATATTGTACGGGTTCCTTCCTACCTGACTCTGGTGGCACCCCTATTTACACCCAACACACCAAGGTTGCAAATAATATCAGATTTTATTCTAGATGGAAACTCTAGTCTTAACAGGCAACAGCACAGTAGCAAACAAATTATTGCAGTAGCACAAAGTTTAGCAATAAGGCAATATGAGGTATACATACAGTGAAATCACACCTCCCAGAACTCAATAAGAGAGGTCTTGTCATTCAGATATGAGCAAAAATGCATGTCATTAAACAGTAAAGATTCTATAATGCAACAATACTAACAGCAGCTATAACCTTGATCAGTTCTCATCAAACCAAACTATGAAAACACTCTGTTATACCATGTTCACTGGCCAGTGACTACTTACTGTCTTAATGGCAGCATGATGGGGCCTAAAATTGGAGCTCATATGAAACCCGGGTATTTGTAATCCACAAAGCATTTAAGGGGAAATCCACACTGACGGGTGAGTAACATGAGATCCACAAAACAACAGCCAATACTATATCAAGATAAAACTAAACAGTTCCAGTTCAAAAAAGGAAAAAAGGGAAAAGCCTAGACCCACAGTCCCAGTTGATGCTATAGCACAATCTATTGAAAGTATAAAATGGTGGATGAAGCCTCTCACCACTCTGTCGATAATATTCTGGATGTCAGGCACTGCAGTTCCACTAAAGAGAAGTGTACAGATCACCCAACAGCCGTCTGGTAATCGAAAATGGCTTCTTTATAATAGGCCCAACAGTATTTCTGTCCTTGTTGATCAGATGCAGGCATGGACTACTGGTTCCAGACGTCTCTCCTGAGTGCACAGATCACAATCGACTGGGTTTTCAAGGGAGGGAAAACACGATCTGCAACTTCACTTCCCTGTCCCAGACACTAGGAAAATCTTTTTTTTTTTTTTTTTTTTTTGCAAGGCCCCTTATTCCTTCACCCTGTGTCGCAGTATCCTCCCTTTCGCTTTCGTTTCTCTCTTTTATATCAAATGAAAAGGAGCTCCGCCTTGTGGTGTATCAGAAAACTACAGTCTGTTAACCATACAGTGAAATACAGTGGGAGCTACAGTAGAATTCTACAAAATAGTCAGAAAATGTCTTATTAGCATCCTGTCTGTACACATCCCAAAACATTTGCTTATAAGCAGTGCATGCATCCATCCATCCTTCTTTCCTTCCATAACCCCTTTTTCCCATTTTTGCATATGGGGTTGGGATGTCACTTCAACAGTGACAATCATCTAGAGCCAAGGTTTATACCATCAGGTGGGCTAGTCCTGCTATTGTATTTCTTCCATACCATACACTGACATGCACACACACACACACACACACACACACACACACACACACACACACACACACACACACACACACACACAGCTATGGGTGAATAAAAAGCCATTGTATTTAGTGAGTATGTGAACTCAGAAGTAAAGAACATGAGCCATTGCCTCTAACTGAGCCCTTTTGGGTTTGTAATTTATCTCTCAATGGGTGGGGCCTGAATCTTTAAAAAAAAATGAATTTATCTACTCTGCTCACATATCAAATGTTCATATCTCTAAAATACATTTTACTACAAAACTGTATTTAGTAAATTATTCAACAAAAAAAAAAAAAACAACTTCCCAAACTTCCCAATGGTTGCATTCATTCTATTTTAGGTCTTAAAGAGAAATTTCTAAGCCAAAATAACCACACTAAATATGTATTAAACAGCTCACATCTCAGTAACCATTCAAACAAACATATTGCCAGCAGCCATTTTCTTCATCCAGCCGTGAGCTTTCGCACAAGGCTAAGCAGTTTTATCAACGCCACTTGATTATGGAGATATTTAGAAAACTATAGTATTCAGTACCTCTTTGTCTAAACTAGCCAGAGGTCAAATATCAATATAGCTGTGTTTGCCATAGTGACAGCTTTGAGATAAAATCTAGTACCTTGTATGTAGTATGATTTCAGAATTATAAATATTAGCATACAATATTTGATGCCTAGAGGCGTCAGTACGATGCAACTGCAGTAAACGCCTGGAGTTGTTACAAGGCTGTAATGAATTTAAAGAACTGTGGTAGTCATACTGAGGAAAGATACAGAAAGGAGGAGAGTTGGAGTGACGAAGCACCAGATACATATGAAGGGAATGGTTACAGGAACGTGCCAAAGGTCATCGTAAAGTCAGCATCATGGTATGGGGGAGAGTAATGAGTTATCTGATACCATCATGGCAGATGCAGTGGGTGCACTGATGGTGTTTAACGGCATGTAATGATGTTGCTATAAACTAAAAGGTTACTGAGGAAAGCATTAGAACGTTTGACAATATGGAAAACATACTTGAATCAATGAAATTACTTTGTCTTTTAAGATTAGTACAGTTATACAGGAACAGAATTTAAAAGAGTGGAATGAGTCAAGCGATATATATATTTATTTATTTATTTTTTTAAATTTCTTTAGTAAACTACCCTTCAGAAAGGGCGAGTGGTTCTCTCTTTTCAATCTCCTTATGGAAAATACTATGGAAACAGTCACGGAACAAACAATTCTGATTGCTGGCGCACTTCTGAATGTAAGCAGCTCTGCTTAACCACCAAGTGAAAATCCCATCTCTGTAGTAACCCTTAAGAAAAGAAACCTCTGTGGTCGAATCATGTTTATGTAACTGAAGACGTTTGTCTGCAGTCACACAAGCAGAGCAGATGACTCTACCAAAGGTTAAGGTAGGGAGACCAAGTAGAAGGGTAGCTGGCACAGCAAAACATATGTACAAGTGCAGAAAGAATTATATGGTAGAATTTTTCTCTTTAATTATATCAAAATCTTGCAGTAACAAAAAAATAATAATAAATGTAATAAGAACAAGAATATTTCAGCAATAAAGCAGAAAAACACAATGGCAGGCAGGAGGACAACCAAAAATTGTTCAAAAACACACCCGTTCCCCCCAGCTGGAAGGAAAAAGAACACAAATACTCACCCCAAAGAATACAAAATGGGGCCAGCACATAAACAAAAAAAAAATTAGGTCTCAACAGTGAGGCAACAGATGATATAGCATATTCAAGACCTGTGACACTGAAAATACCACGAAAAACAAAGTGCACAAGTACATTGATGTGTAGGGCATAGCAGGGTCACAATACGAACTGCATGCAATGGGCTGGAATCAACTGCACATCTGTGGAGTATAAGCAAAGGCACCAACATGCAGGCAATGTAAACATGACAGTGTGTATATCCACCTCCAGAAATGTCCAAAACAAAAAAAAAATGAAAAACTTGAAATCTACAACAAAAAACCTACCCTGGAATGTGCAGCAATACAAAAGCATATGCAGTCAGTGCTCAGAAAGAGATGGCCATCCCACATAAACTGGAGCTCACACACCTAACCCCCCCCCCTCCACCACTTCTAAAGAAAATAAATTAAAGCACACAGCTGGGGATGCCAGGTAAAAATGGTATAAAATTGTTGTTAACCTGCAATGAATACCAAGCAAGCTATCTAAAGAGGAGTTCATCCAAACAACTTTATATTCAAAAATTACAATACAGCAGATAAGGGAGCGCACACATACATTCCTTCTGAAAGTCGTGTTGCAGATGTATGAACACTCACAGATGGAATGCATAAACACTTATGCAAGGGAAATCCTTCTGAAATAATGGCACAACAGCCCACAAATGGAATACATTGTCCTTTCCAACATACAGGATGTACTCTAGAAGTTAACCATCGAGATGTTCATGGGATAGAGGATGCTTCAGAGGACAGCATCACAAATATATGCCTGCAATCTCAGTCAAAGAAAATAAAAGTTCACATGTTCCAAGGACTATACCCATCTCATGACAAAATAAGCATGAAGGCTGCACAGTATGTTGTGTACATCCAAATTATGGTGATGCAGCATGTACATGCCATAATGCAGGAGGGCTGGAGAGAATAGGGTGGTACAGAGGGCAAATATCAAGATGGTATGCAATATAACACACACAGCAATGATGCATGGTGGTATTTGCACAGTACAGACAGCAAGCCCATTAGCCTGAGGTATTACAGCCAAATGTGGTATGCTATGGCTCACAAGAAGTGGGTTAAGGAGTACAACTACTAAGAAGCCCGCGCAACAGGTCAGTCTTCTGACAACAACAGTGATATACAATCTGACTGTAGAGAAGTCATTCATACAGTCTGTAAATCTAATCCTGTTCCCTAGAGATGGTCAGTAGCAGGTCTTGGAAGGCAGCATGATCTGAATGAAGAGAACACAAGTGGTGATGCCTGAATTCTATGCTGTTATGAGTGTGTTGGATGTCTAGCAGTGTGAGGTTACACATGAACCAGAACTGTGCTTGATAAAAGGATTTTGGACGACTCTCAAGATCATGATAATTGCCCCAGTTTTTACATATGTAGGAGGGGACCCAGGACATAGCTTTGCAGGATGCCACTGATGACATTTTATTTCTGTGTAGAGCAAGTTCTGCCAGATGGTCAATTACTTATCCATCTGGCTATGTATGGGTCAGTGTTGAGATGTCAATAATTCCAACATGGTGAATAGTGTCAAAGGCCTGGCAAAGTCTAGATAAGAAGTGTGGACATTATGCCCTTATCTATAGCCTCAGTAATCCTTTCAAAGAACTCATCCAGGATGAGCAGGCATAATTTGCCATTTGCAAAACCAAATTGATGTAAATCCAGTAATATAAGGTCATGTAATCATCGTTTATTTGTTCAGTCATAATCCATTCCAAAGCCTCATAAATAATACTAGTTATAATAATAGGCCTTTAACTCCTAGGTTCAGTAAAGGGACCATCTTTGTGCAAGGACATGGAAACTGTCATTCTCCACACTTTGGGAGACAGACATTTTCAGTTAGATGAGTTTTCCTAAATGGGACTTTACACTTCTCAGCAGACATTTAGGGATATTGTCATGACTCATGGAAGTTGTGCTGTTAGTTCTGGAAAGTGCCAAAAGGACTTAGTCCAAATTGATCTCAGGAGGGCAAGAGTTATGACCAGAGGAGGAGGTACCTTTTATGATAAGTTGAGTACAGAGTTGTTGGTTACTTCTAAGTTTCCTAATATAGCTTATCTTCTGAATCAGTTTCAGTCCAGTGTGCATTGTTGGCCTTCCATTTCATAATAAGTTTGACAAACTTACTTACTAGCTTTAAATCCTCTTTTATAATGATGATGATGATTTGGACCTTTTTTAATGATGGCCAAGAGCTTTTCCTTTTTATTGCAGAGTTTGTTGATGTGGCATTCCACCATATGGTACATTCTTTTACGTGCCTTTCTCTACAGATTATTGACAAATAGAAAAGGCAGCCACGGAAGTTGGTGGTTGGTAAGAGCAAACTGATGGGTTCAAGGCAGCTGTTTCAAAGGCTTGTACAATGAATTCTTGGTGCAATTTCTCTTTCTGGGTCAGTGTAACCGGTATTGTAAAAAAGCCATCATAGGTATGCTAACATTTGTGAACAATCAGGAAGTATATGAGAGGCATGTATGTCATGTTGCTCCCATGGCTGACCTAGGCATGTGGGGTATAAAACTGCCAATAGATAACAGGAGTAGGGAAAGGGGTATTTGAAAGCTATACCTTGAACTATGAACTATGACAGCACAACTTCAGATAATATATCATTTTCCTAGTGCTTTATGTCAATGGCTGGACTGTCACAAAACCTGGCTACCTTTTCCTTGACCCTGTGGAGGAATTCCACTCCTTACACCTTCCATATGTGTTGGGGATGATGTTATGGCTTCCTCTTGAGCAGCTCCTATTTCTCATAGTGGTCTGCACAATGCAGCACACCTTGCATCCTGTGTGCTTTGGTTTTCATAGTAATCCCAGTATGTACGTCCACTACTGATTTTCTTGATATCATACCAGTACAGTTTTACCCAAAGGTGTGGCTTCCCCCTTTGCATATAATAGTGATGTATTTTTGGCTCAGTATTCCTTGGCTGTATTTGCTGCACTTCCTCCTCCTCTTCCTGGAGTGGTTACAATCCCCCAAGCTAGAAGTTTCTGCAGTATGCCTTGGTGCGCTGTGCCTGTAGATGACTGTGGTGCACACTGAATGTTGGTCAGTGGTTTATCCTGCTTTGATATTTCCGGACCATCTGCAGTTTGGCATGCCCTGCATGTCATACATGCACGCTGGGTGCCCACACATACACTCTGGTGTGTCTTAACTGTTTCTTGTGCTTGGAGGGCTGGAGGACATCTTATGCCTCTTCCAAGACATATTCTCTGCCTGTCACACATTTTCTGTGTAAAATCCATGCTACTGTATGCTCTCTTCATTGCCTTTCAACTTTAAATAGCTGCTCTCTGCTCATTTACTTGAACTGCACATTCCTATCTAATATTTTGTTAGGCCCCTATTAGATGAATGAAAAGGCAATCTGTCGAATGGCTGAAAAGTCGAATATTCTAGACCACTAGATTGGTTTTGTGAGATCGTAGTACAGTGAAGATCAGAAAATTTGCCTTTTCCTCAGGTGCCCTAATACTATATACTGATCACTATGTACTCCACCATCATTTGTCATAAGTACAATTCACCAAACACAACATAAGTCTGTTTCGTACATAACAGTAGTTTCATGGGAGCACCAGGTACAAAATGTATTCCGGATTGCTCTGCAGACAGAGCAACATTGCCTGAAGTCAAATGGTCCCAAGATTATTACTTAATTACTTGAGTATACAGAAGGAATCCAGTAGGATCAAAAGTGGCTTTGGTTGAGCTGTTACTTACACATTGAAACTTCGCAGGTTGTGTTGAACATGGAGGAAAGCAATAAAAAGCAGAAACAAGTCAGTGCTTGCTGTAAGAAAGCAACACAAAAACTTTAGTCTAGAGAAAACATCACATAACACCAGCAGACATTTGGCAGGAAAGGAAACAATGTTATAGAAGACTGATCCCTGTAAGATATCTGGCGAAGGAAAAGCCTATCCTGCAGAGCAAGTCAATATTGTATCATTTCCTATTCACTGAACTGTTTTATTTCAGTGGCAAAACACCATGTAAAAATAAGTCAGGTGGTGGGTTTTCTGTTTTCTGCACTTACTCTTGACTCAGTGAAATGTTCAGGTAACACCAGTGGTGTGGACACTGCCGTATGACATATCCATTCATTAGTAACTCGGAAAGGTCATTGTCTGTGTTGAGCTTTGCTTGTTTTCCCTCCAAATGTGCTGTATTTTTTTTCCCTGAACACTCTAATTTCTTCTCACCTCACAAAATGTGTTCTGGTTGATTAGCTTCTCTAGACACTATCCATTATATTGAATTTTATTCCTGTGTTTTCAGTCATAGCATTGGTGAAAAAGGTATGAAACCAATCAGTTTACAGCCTGATTAATAAATGAAAAAGAGAAAAGCCATCTCTGAATTAATTCCTGTCCCTTTTTGCAGGATGATAGGAAAGATTCCATTCAGCTTTCACTACCTAGGGATTAGGGATCCCTATTTTAGCAAAAGCTCATGGGTATGCATATAGATATTGGTTCATAGGTAGGTACTAGGCTATCGGCCCTAGGGCCTATACAAGCCTAGCTAAAAATGTACCCTGGCTTTCGCCATCTAAGAAAATAATTTTCCTGTGCCCCTGTCGAGCAGAGCCATAGAGGTGATCCCCGGGGTGAATTTCCTATTTCCCATCCAATCATCAAGATTTCTCTTGAAGAGTGCTAATGAGGAGCTTTGTTTGATATAGATAGGTAGTTTGTTCCAGAGTATGGGAAGTCTCTGGGACAGGAATATATCCCTCCAGCATGTTCTGTTTATTGTGGTGACAAAGGTTAGGTCCCTAGAGGGTGTAGCTCGGAGGGATTGGGATTTCTTTAAGTGGAGCATGTCCAACAGCTCTGGGTTTGACATAGCTTTGTATGTTAGGCAGAGATCACCTCTGAGTAGGTGATATGCGATGGAGGAATGCTGGAGTTTTTTAGACAGTCTGCATAGGGCATCTGTTTGAGGCCAGTAATCCTCTTTGTGAGGTATTTCTGCGGCCTTTCAAGTTGTTGTAGATGTCTTGTGAGGTACATACCATGAGGGGCACCATACTCTATAATGTGTCTAATGAGTGAGGAGTAGAGGGGAACAATGACCTCTTTTTTCTGGGATGAGAAACATTTTGTGATGAGGTGTGCCACATAGAAGGATTTCCTGACTACTGTGGCAATGCAGTTATCAAAGGAGAGACTATTGTCCACCTGTGTCCCAACATCTCTTATCACACTTTCAGTGTTAAGTAGACTACCACCTATGTGGTAGGTCATGGGTACAGAGTTTTTACCAAAGGGCATGACAATGCACTTTTTGGCATTGAGCTTGAGGCCATGGCTTTGATACCAGGCATCTGTCTCAGTGAAGCCCTTTTGTAGGATGTCCACATCATTAGGAGTTTCAGTTATGGCTCCTAATTTGCAGTCATCTGCGAACTTTGTTAGCCAAAGACCTGCTGTGTTAGTCTGTACTTCAGAAAAGTAGATACCAAACAGGAGAGGATCCAGGATTGAACCCTGTGGTACTCCACTTCTCACAGGTCTTAAATCGGATTTGGAGTCTGCTACTTTCACAGTGTGGGTTCTGTCAGTAAGCCAGTTGGCAACCCGTCTTGTGACATAGGGATTTATACCTAGTTTAGTGAGTTTATCTATAATTCCAGAGTGGTGGATGGTGTCAAAAGCCTTGGCGAGATCTAGATAGGCTGTGTGAACCACCTTACCCTCGTCTACGGCTTTGGTGACTGCTTACGGCTTTGGTGACTGCTTCAAAGAAGTCTATCAGGTTTAGGAGACATGATCTGCCTTTTACAAACCTGAACTGGGTGGGGTCCAGAGTTTGGAGATTACCAATGGCTTTGTTTATAAGTTCCATGATGACACATTCCATTGCCTTGCAGACCAGGGTCATTAGGCTAATGGGGTGGTAGTTCCCGGAGTCCGTGTTGGCTCCCCCTTTGTGGAGTGGGAAAACCGTCGCTGTGCGCCATTCAGTGGGTACAAAGCTGAGTTGAGGCTATGATTGAACATGGTGCTTAGGTGGGGTGACAGTTCATTCTGTAGTTCATGTGGAAGGCAGCCTGCGATGTTGTCATGTCCCATGGATGCTGTGTTCTTGGCTTTGGAGAGTGTGGTTTTTACCTGTGCAGCCGTGATTACAGGAACTCTGCATTCTTCCAGTATAAAGATAGGCCCTTAAGGGGGTGAGAGGGGGTAAGGTTAGCACTGAACCTATCTGCCAGGATGTTAGCAATATCAGTTGGTTCTGTATATTTAGAGGCATTGTGTTGTAACTCAGAGCAGATCCGAGTGTTGCCATTGAGATTTTTGACATAGGTATACATAGATATAGATAAAGATACCTATAGTTAATATATATATTACATAAATTTGCCAATAAAACTGCAGTACACATCATTGTTTCTGTTTAATTATACAGCACCTGTAAGTGCATCAGAGTTACTGTGTCAGTAAACGACCTCCTTTTTATAAATACAGACATGATCAGAGTTACTGTGTTAGTAAACAACCTCCTTTTTATAAATACAGACACGGGAAGCATGAGACCATGATTGTATTACTAACGTTTTGTCTATATTGTGGTGTGGCCTTCTGTGGGAATAGCCTCAGTTGCTTTATATTTTTCATAGCCATGATTTATTGTGGTACTTAATGATGACTGGTATTTCACTGCTTTTTGTTACTCATCCTGAATCAATTGCCCTTTTGTTAGTTAGAGTTATAGAACTGCCAGCCTAAGACAGCATATATAAAACTGTGCATAATCTCACTGAAATGTGTTTGTAACCTGTGAAACTCACCCTGAAGGTAAGTACATGACTGAACCATCTGGAAATGCAGTTTAAAAGTGCTGTAGTTATTCATGTATAGGTATTCCTCATGGTTGAAAGGTAATACTGACCTGGTGGAAGACAAGCTGGAGGCCCTCTGGATCCAGGATTTAATCTAGTAAATATGCTTGGGGGACATTTTTTATTTCTTTTGCCATTAGGTAGATTAAATTCAGTGTATGTTTTATCTGATGCAAAGGAAATATTTGTTGTGCATTCTGGTTTGAAAAATGTTTGCTATGTAAAATGAACATACCAATAAGATTTATAAAGTCCATACCTTCAGTGGAAATAATTTAACATACATAGTTTTTAGCAAAGAAAATCCTTTAATTTTTTTCATATATCACACATCAGTTCTAACAGTAAGTACATCTTTCTGACACGTTAGGAAACATATTTGGGGTTGCGTAATGGTGCAGTGGTTACTGTTGTCACCTCACAAGAGGTTCCCCAGTTTGATTCTCGACTGGGGTGCTTTCTATATAGAGTTTGTATGTCCTTCCTGCATTCACGTGGGTTTCCTCTCCCATTCATAAGACATGCTTCGGGAACATTTATTCCTGGGCCTCCACTGAAAATAAGCTCTGTCCCAGTCGGGCTTTCTCAGTAAACAAATGATAAATAAATAAATAAATTTCATAAAGGACCAACTGCTAGAGCTTAATGAAACATGCAGCAGCATGCATTTCCATTTTACAGGTCCATTTGACATGTATTGTACGACAAAGGCATTGTTTTCCAAGGGAAGGAGCATAATTAATTTCTTTCATGAAGATGTGAACAGCAATCGCTTTTCTTTAGCAGCTGCAAATAGATCAATGTGGTTAAAATTAGTGCTTCAATGAAGACTGAGAACATGGATATCAAAGAACAGTGACTGAATTGCTATAAAATATTATGGTTTAGAAGTAACCTATAGATAATATTCCTTCTTATTCAGTCAGACCTTGGAGTAGTCATATTTCACTCATTCTGAGCCATGTGGGAACATATGATAATAGAAAAATCAATACTACAAACTGAATAAAGTAATGTTCTGGTACATCAGAGATAAGCCACAAAGCATCACAAATTGCGGTTCGAGAAATGAGTTTGTTCCCTGACAATAACTGTAAATCAGCTCATTGAACTCTGCCAGGTTTTCTAATCTACAAAACATTGCAATTTTTGTTTACATGGCTAAATCAGAACCTGCATCAAATGTTGCAGAGGCCTCAAATGCTTAAGGTCTCAGTTAAGTGTCACTTATTATGCTGCATTATTTACAATGTGTACAGATAACACTACTCCAAACATACATTTTAAATCAGAGCTTAGAAGCAGCTATAGTAGAAAAAAAATTGAGGCTTAAGTATGACAATGTCTTCTTCCCTGAAGGTTGAATAGAACTGTTAATGCAGTCATTTGCCCAAATGCAGTATAGGTTTCCATGATGTTTGCTAGTGAGCGTAGCTGAGGCACTATTCACAGACACCATTCACGTTAATACACAATGCCTTGAGTATAATGAGATGTAAGTGAGGATTTTTTTAAAGCAGTGTATGCTAATTGTGTTCTTGCAATTCATACTCTAATATAATAACATACTCACATCTGTTGTTAAAAGCGTGGTTGTATTCTACAATCTGCTTTGCAATACACAAGATTGACCCCAGCAGTCCTTTCAGTAGTTTCTGCAAGTAGTAACCACACAGTCAAAGGTAGCAACACAACCACAGTAAAAACACAACGCTGCTCCAGAACAATAAAGGCTGTCCTTTTACGATGAACCAACACTGCTGCTTGCAGTCACAGGGAAAAAAAACGATGTTCCAACGAATAGTTTAAATAATTTAATGAAAAAATATTGTAAAAACAGAAAAATAATAACTAATTTTACTTTTTTCGGATCCATTGCCAATAATTTTAGTGCAGGAGTGATGGATATATGGTCATTTAGTCCCTTTCCACTACAAGCATCCAACCTTAACTGCCAGATCATTTCCCTATACTCTAACTTGGTTTCCCAGTCACCTCCTCTATCCATGGGCTCTATCTCCTCTAACACCCAAAATTTAAAATCCGCTTTTTTACATTCCAATGCATGCCTGTACAATGCATTATTATCGTTGTGTTTATTAATGTCCCTGGTGTGTTCGTATATTCTATTTCTGAGATGACGTTCAGTTTTACCAACATAGTAACTCCCACAGGCCTTACAAAATACTAGGTAAACAACACCTTTAGAGTAACAACTATTGTATCTTTTAGCTTTTAAAGTTAGGTGGAGACTGGGTATTCTTACTTCTTTTGATCCTGCAATATATGAGCATTGCGCACATCTACAACATTTAAAAGTACCATGTCTCTTGTTAGTCCCACTGTCCAAGATTTTCCTTTTCTCAATAATGTTTTTGATGTTTTTATTCCTTCTAAAACTAAATTTTATATCACATTTGAAGACATCTGTTTTAGTTGCCATATTCCTAAACATATCCCAAGTATCATAGATACTTTTTTTCAACCACCCTACACCCTGATAATATGTGACAGTTAAATATGGTGTAAAATTTATTCCCGATGTATTCTGGGTGTTGGAGTTCTTTCTCATTTTGTTATTGGGTCCACCCATAGTCTCCAATACGCCACCTTGTGTTAGGAGAGGGTTATATTTATTACCCCTCTCTATGATTACATATTCTTTTATGGGACTGATAAACTCCATAGGGTAACCTCTTTCAAAAAAAAATTTTTTCTACAAAATTGATTTCATTTAAAAAATCTATATCCTCCGAAATCATTCTGGCCATCCTGATCATTTGTCCTTTTACAATATTTTTCTTGAGTTGATAAGGATGGTCACTATCAAAATGTAGATAGGCGTTAGAATAGTGTTTCTTCCTAAATATATTTGACTTATAACACTTATTATAACTATCTTTACTTAATTTTACATCCAAGAAGTGTATTTCTTCTATGCCTATTTGGTGTGTAAAGTGCAAAAAGGTAGTTGTGTGGTTGATGTACTGTATGAATTCTTCAGTATGGTCTTTTGACCCGTTCCAAAGAACAAAAATGTCATCCAAAAACCAGAAATACTTGACAATGTACTGACTAAACATAGAATCAAACACATATTTCCTTTCCCAGAACAACATTATTATATTGGCATATGCAGGGGCACAGGCGGAGCCCATAGCCACTCCTTCTTTTTGGTGATAATAGTCACCTTCAAAATAAGCATAATTATATTTTAGGACCAATTCCATATTTTCCAGTACAGTTCTGAAATCAACAGTTGTTAAAAAATTCATTTCAACTAAAGTTTTCTCAAACCATTCTAAACCAACGGCTTGGGGAATGACTGAAAATAGTTCTTTTACATCAATAGTAATGACGTACATAGTATCCATATAAGTACTCCCACCAATTTTCTTCAAAAAGTCCCATGAGTCCACTAAGATATGATCACATTTTTTGTAAAATTCTTTTATCATAGTGTCCACATAAATAGCCATAGGTTGGGTTTTAGACCCTTGAGATGCCACTATAGGTCTCATGGGCGGATCGTACAATGATTTGTGAATTTTTGGTATACCAAAAATAGCCGTTATAACAGGTTTTTGTACTTTTAAGAACCTATATAGTTCAATGTCAATCATTCCTGTAAGCAAATTGTGCTCCAAAATGAGGTCTATCTTCCTATATGATATATTAATCTCGTTCTTGGTGACTAAACCGTAATGTTCATCTCTATCCAGGATGTCCTTCATCCTCTTAATGTAATAGCACTTGTCCATAATAACCACCACCCCCCACCTTTATCGGGTTTCATTACACGTATTTTGTCATTAGTGCTTAAATCATTTAATAATTTATTTTCGACTATTGTCAAATTATATCTCATTTTCTTGTCATTCTTGAATTCATTTCTTATCTTATTAATAACACACTTTTCAAAATTCAAAATTTCATAATGTAAGTGTGGGTTATATGTACTGTGCCTAGTTAAAACATTCTCCTTCTCTTGAACAGGTCTATCTTTGTATATATGCTTAATGCATGCATTAGAATGTAAAAAAGCGGATTTTAAATTTTGGGTGTTAGAGGAGATAGAGCCCATGGATAGAGGAGGTGACTGGGAAACCAAGTTAGAGTATAGGGAAATGATCTGACAGTTAAGGTTGGATGCTTGTAGTGGGAAGGGACTAAATGACCATATATCCATCACTCCTGCACTAAAATTATTGGCAATGGACCTGAAAAAAGTAAAATCAGTTATTATTTTTCTGTTTTTACAATATTTTTTCATTAAATTATTTAAACTATTCGTTGGAACATCGTTTTTTTTTTCCCTGTGACTGCAAGCAGCAGTGTTGGTTCGTGGTAAAAGGACAGCCTTTATTGTTCCGGAGCAGCATTGTGTTTTTACTGTGAGTTTCTGCAAGTACACATAAGCACTAAAAATACACTAAATTATTGTCCCCAGGAATCAGTTGCAGTCTGATCATGTATGCACAAGAACTTCACTGACACATAAATGAATGATTTCTACAAAGGACCACTTCAGTAATTTGACCAAGTATGCACAAGTACTAAAATGACACTAAATAATTTTCCCTGCCATTCCCTTCAGTAATTTGACCATGTATGCACAAACCCTAAAATGCAATAAAACAAACATTTCTTGAACTGAAGTCAATAACTGGTAACCATTTGTATTGTCAAGACTGACTAGAACTATTCCCTGAATACAGAGACTGAATGGCTGAAAGAACAGACTTAAATATATTAAATCTGAGATGTGAATCTTGGAATATTTTCTTTTCTGTGAGGTATGATGATCTCAAATTTGGTACATATGTTTGGGGGGGGGGTGAGGGGGGCTACTCCCTTCCAAAACGACGTTTAAACAAGAAGAGCAATTTTCATGGTTCACTCTTCTGTGTTTTTGGTCTTTTTTTTTCCGGATTGTTGTTGGCTAATTAAATTGTTGCTGAACTCCTGTATTCCTGATGTAAATTGGTAATTATTGATAAAAGTTCAGGGTCCTTTATGCATTTTGCATGTAAATAAGGCCTTATTACATTTATCTCTATGCACTGTAATAATATGTAAATGTGTGATATCCCTTGTACTTGTTATAGCTTTAATTCTAACACTTATGCCTTAGGAAGGCAGGACTGCCTGCAGGAAAAAAACTAAATTAAAAATACATTCATAGTTAAAATATTAATATGAGATTTTACAGACTGGATGTTTTCCAGTTTATTCTTAGCTAAGTAATAAACACACTACCAACATTAAAGAAACCAAGGATCGTATCATTAGAATAGGGTCACATGATGATGCTCCTGTTTAATACAATCTCCTTACTTTTCTCCGTAGCTGCTGTGGTTCACGGGTAGTTACTAAGCTTGTAGAGAAGGTGACCACTGAGAAGTCCAACACAAATTTTCAGTTCCCCCAAAGCAATGCCTGATTAAGTGGCTTGCAAAGGGCAAAATCATATACGTTCAGCAAAACTGCAGACGTACAAGATATGACTACTCTAAATAAAGTAAATAACTTTAAGTTAACAGAACAGGTTTTGCATCGACATGTATTTTGTGAATGATTTAAACTGTAAAACTCTAATGATTGACCACAATTCTGAGTGTTTTGCCAAAAGAAAAAAAATAATTAAATAAAATGTAAAAGAGGTCTGGCAGTTGGTGGGGAGGATTAAGGTTCCTGCATCCTGAACTTAAGGTATAAGGTTTGGTTATTAGCAAATCATTTAACGAGTCAGCCCCTCTAACCAGGGCATTCACATATATACACACACAGATACCTTTCAATAATAACTGTGCAAATGAGAACTCCATTCTGCACCTACAAGAAATCTAAATTCTTTTCTTATTAACAACATCATGCTTTTCTGATTTGAACTCCAGGAGCTTGGTCAGGTGTGACCATAAGCAAATCACCCTTGACATCCACATCCCACCCCCACCCCCAGTAAGGAAACCACCGTAAAAAACTTCTCCAAAGCCACCTTCATGTTACTCAAGTCAGAAGTGACAAACTTCATGACACCCATGCAGACAGGAGCTGAAAGTTCAACTGCTAAATCCTACACTAAGGCACTGTACAAGCACATCCACTTGTGCATGAATCATGCCATCTCAAATAGAACCAAGACGCTCTCCTCAAAAAAAAGGAAGCCAGTCTGGTGGTCCCCTGCCATAAACAAATTATACAACAGAAGGCAAAAACTGTTGCAGAAAAGAGGATCCCAGAATGCAAAAAACTCCCTTACCAGCCTCAGTAAGAAGCTGAAATCCCTCATAAAATCCTCCAAAGCTAGTTACGAAAATAAAATTGCCAAAGATTTCAAAGACAACTACAAGGCTTTCTATAGTTAAGTCAAGAATCTAAATGGCAATGCTCAGATCTGCTCTGAGCTACAACAGAATGGCATTAAATATACTGATCCCAAAGATATTGCCAATATCCTGGCATATCGATTCAGTACCAACTTCACCCCATTCTCACCCCCTAAAGGGCCCATCTCACTGCCAAAAGATTGCCAAATTCTGGTTATCACGGCCACACAGGTAGAAACCACACTCTCCAAAGCTGAGAATACAGCATCCATGGGACCACATGACATCCCGGGCTGTGTACTACATGAACTACAAAATGAAATGGCACCTCACCTAAGTGTCATGTTTAAGCATAGCCTCACCTCAGGCTTTGTGCCCAGTGAGTGGTGCACAGCTACAGTTATCCCACTCCACAAGGGGGGATCCACCTTGGATCCCGGGAACTACCGTCCCATCAGTCTGATGAGCCTGATCTGCAAGGGCATGGAACTTATAAACAAAGACTCCATTCTTGGACCACTTCTTTTCTCTTTATTCATTAATGATCTCCATTTAGCAATTCCTCAAGCAACCTGCATTCAATATGCAGATGACTCCACCCTTATTTGCTCAGCTACCTCTCCAACTGAACTTTCTTCCCTTACTCAAAACATCTTCAACACAGTAGAAACGTGGTTTACCAGACGTTACCTCCTACTTAATGCCAAAAAAACTAAACTCCTTCTGTTTACTCCCACTACTAGGTCCTCCCCCTTAGACTTCACAATCTCTTCAAATAATGCCACTGTCATCTCACCTGACTCTACTACCAAACTGTTAGGAATAACCATTGACAAAAATCTCTCTTTTGATCAACATACTAACAACACCATTAAAATAGTCAACAGAAAAATAGGATCCTTATATAGAATTAAGTCTTTCTTAACCACATCAGCTAGAACTAAGATCGCTCATTCCCATCTAATCTCAACTCTTCTGTATGCCTCACCTGTTTTTACTAACCTTAATAAAACTAACCTTAACAAACTTGCAACTTGCTACAATAATATTGCCGGATTCGCTACTGGAAATCCCTTTAGAACTCCCCACTGTTCTAACCTGAAACAACTAGACTGGCTGGAATTTCAAAACCGTCTGTTAATCCCCCAACTCATAATTGCCCACAAAATACTGCACCAACCCAATAATACCCCTATACTCTCAAAACTTTTAATCCCATATAATAATCTCAACTCCCTTCGCTCTTCTAGTAAACTCATTGCCAGCTTAACAAAGTCTAATAACACAGCTGGTGACTCTCTATTTACTAATACAGCAGGAAGGAGCTGGAATCTGCTACCTAGTGATATAACACTAACTACATCATTGCCACTCTTCAAACAAAAACTCAAAAATTACCTCCAAAGTCACTGGCTATGGCCTTGTAGTAAACCTGACTAATCAACACCTACACCCTGTTTTTCTCTTCTTCTACCTTCTTCCTAACATTTAATAATTAGTCGTGTAACTAAGACTATCACTAAACCAAACTTTATTCAATGTATTGCTTAAATCCCTCAAGTCTGATGTAAATTATTGTACTTATCTCTTACTAGAGTGCATCTATTCACCTCTATAAGAAAGGTTATGTTCTATGTTAACTTTCTGAAGTGTCTTTGATCTCTGAAATGTTACATTGTATCATATGTTTTTTAATCCTTTTTTACCATGTAATGATATATTTTTATTTGTATACGTTTTTGTTTTGTTTTTTTGTTTTTGTTTGTATTTGTGTGGAGCTTTTCTCCCCGGGCCTCTACTGAAAATGGATATATATCCAGCTAGACTAGCCCGGTCAACAAATGTAAAATAAATAGTAAATAAATAAGACATTGGCAACCTTCCAACACTGGACCCCACCCAGTTTGAGTTTGTGAAGGCCTGATCTTGTCTCCTGAAACTGACTGACTTCTTTGAATCAGTCACCAGAGCTGTGGACGTGGGTAAGGCAGTTCACACATCCTATCTGGACCTCACCAACGCCTTTGACACCTTCCCCCACTCTAGAATCACAGATAAACTTACTAAGCTGGGCATAAATCCCTATGTCACTCGATGGGTTGCCAACTGGCTTACTGATAGAACTCACACTGTAAAAGTAGCAGACTCCAAATCCAGCTCCAGACAAGTGGAGTACCTCAGGGTTCAGTCCTGGGACCACTCTTGTTTGGCATCTACTTCTCTGAAGTACAGGACAACACTAAGGGACTCTGGCTAACAAAGTTCACAGATGACTGCAAACTGGGAGCTATTATTGAATCCCAAATAATGTGGATATTCTACAAAAGGGCCTTACAGAAACAGATGCTTGGTGCTAGATCCATGGGCTCAAGCTTAATGCCAAGAAATGTATAGTTATCCCCTTTGGGAAAGACCATGTACACATGAATTACCACATAGGTGGCAGTACACTAAGCACCGAATGTGTGATGAGACACTTAGGGACACAGGTGGACAGTGGTCTCACCTTCGATAACCACATCTCCATAACAGTCAGGAAATCTTTCTATGTGGCACACCTCATCACTAAGGGCTATTCATCCAGAAAATAGGAGGTCATTATACCACTGTACTCATCCCTTATTAGACCGATTATAGAGTATAACACCCCATTTGGTATGTACCTCACACGACATCTGCAACAGCTGGAAAGGCCGCAGAAATACCTCACTAAAAGAATCACAGGCCTAAAGCAGATGCCCTATGCTGAGCATGTAAAAAAACTCCAGCTATACTCTATGGCATATTGTCTATTCAGATGTGATCTCTGCTTAATATACAAGGCCATGTCAAACCCTGAGCTGCTGGACATGCTCCACTTAAAGAAATCCCAATCCCTCAGAGCCACACACTCCAGGGATCTTAACCTTGTCATCGCAATAAACAAAATATGCTTGAGGGATAGGTTCCTGACCCAGAGACTCCCTATACTCTGGAATAGACTGCCCATACATGTCAAGTAGAGCACCTCCTTGGCCTTCTTCAAAAGGAACCTTGACGATTGGATGGGAGATAGGCAATTCACCCTGGGGATCACATCAGTTGCCCTGCTAAACAGGGGTCCAGGGAAGTAAATATTGTGGGAATAAATATCTAGGGAATTGTCATGGCTAAGCTTGAATAGGCCCTAGGGCCCATAGCCCAGTACCAACCTATGAACCTATGGACACTGGATTACTGGACATGGTGTTGCTCACACTTTATTGTGAGAAGCAAAGCAGCAGTAAGTTAAATGTATACTGCTCACAGGTTAGGAGGACGGAAATATTTTCTTTAATGTTTCATGGCTGGGCCAGACACCAATTCAGCTGTCTAGGTCATCTTGGGATGGATCTGGCTCTGTTTAAACATATTATAAAACTGATCAAAATGCATACATTTATTAGTCTGTTGTACATTTGCAATGCTAAAATGTTAGCTGTTGTGCTGTATTGTTCTGCAAACAAAAGCAAAAATCCGAAACCTGGAAACGTAGGGATAGGCAAGACAAGTTAAAAAACATACACTTTATTCCAATATGAATCACAAAGCTTTTGGGATCTACCCCTTCATCAGTGTGTAGTATGCAAGCTAAAACACTCATTTAAATACCTGATTTAAATCACATGACACAGTCTGGACTGTTTATGGTTTTTGGATTTTTGCTTTTGTTTTGGTCGTGTTTTATCCAACCTGGTTCACCTGAGAGCTGGTCCTTGTGTTTTGCATCCTGTATTGTTCCGCAGTCACTTCATACTAACAGATAAAAACACAGATGCAAATATACTGTGTCCCATGGCATTGGAAGAGTTGGCAGCTGTGCTTGACAAACCACAATCAAAACCTTGAAGCTCTTTCCCTCTACTCGGCCTGCTAAAGATTGCTGAGGGGCTATCTATGCCTGGCTTACAAGGCATCTGCAAACCGCATACTTATGAATTTCCTGCATATTTATAAACTAAACAGTACCAGCAACACAAGCTCTTAGAACCTGAATTATGCTGTGACTTAAACAGAACAAGCTGGAGAGACAGATGTGTGCCCCAGAGACTGTCCCCTCCTATGGAACAGTCTTCCCATCCATGACAAGCTGAGTTTCTATTACCCAGTTTAAACACAAACTAGACCAGTGGATGGGGAAGAGGAAATTTACATCGGGCCTGGCACCCATGTTCCTTATGGGCAGAGGCAGTTTATAAATGTCTGGCCTTGAATGTCCTACTTGGATGCAGGACATCATTATTCTTTCAGGAAAACTTGTCTAGGCTTATAAAGGCCCCCTGGGTCATTAGCCTAGTAACAATCTATGAATCAATATTATACAGTGTCCTCAGAAACTGGAGTCATATCCATAAGTGGATGTTAGTACCATTAGTTGTACTACACAAAGGAGGATGATCTACAAAAAAGATGGATAATGTATAAACCAATCTAACTTTTTTTCTAAGGAAAGGGTATGTAAACATACCAAAAGGTAGCCTGGTGGAGTTCTTAAATGCATACTGTCTTAACAATTGATAAAAGGATGGATTTATGGATTTAAAGCACCTGACATCTAGTTTAAAAGTGTTCCTTTATTTTCAGCACTGATACAGATTAGTAATCATTGTACAATACTTTTAGCAGAGAACATGCATGTTTCACAGATGAGTGGTGGAAGGAAATCAAAGGGATATGGATGGAGCAAAACATGGTGAAAAGGGTAATAAACCAAATGAATGAAGATGACAACGTTCATAAGAACCACCATCAGAAAAGTCAGTAAACATTGGCATAACAGTTTGGCATTAGGATTGCTTTTTTTCTGCACCTTTTTGTCAGGTATCAGCATTACAGCACAGAATAAACCTGTAAGCTTCACAAAGACCTGTACAGTTCTAAAAAGCAGAGCATCAGTCCTACTACGAGGTCTTGTTAAGGTACATAGATGCACAGATGACACATGGGATTGAAAGCAAAAAACGTTATGCAGTTTGGTAGAGGGAATTTAGGGCTCATATGCTTGGGGGATGGGTAAGTAATGAAAGAACACATGAGGATCGTATGGAATGACTGTGGTGAAGGCAACAGAATGAAATAGGGCATAGCCTGAGAACAACATATCAGGTTATTCCTCATTTTGTGGAGAAATGCAAGGTCAAATATAGGACATTGCATACTATTCCTTTGATGATATAAAGGAAGGATGATTAGGTGGATAAAAAATGTAAAAAAAAACAAGGTTGCCAAAGTGCTGTATGGAATGGGGGGGAGCTAAATCATAAGGATAGATTTAACTGCCCCACCATGCTTTTACTAGAAGAGAAATAAAGGAGGGATGCTCCAGTGGCATAGTGAGATAAAAGTCCTAAATGGCAGACCAGTCAACCTAGGTATGATTAGTGGCTTGGGTGACTGATAAAGCAACAGGGATAAGTCGGCATTATTCATTGATGGTCCCTTACAGGAGGGGTGGTTCAAGGTGGACAGTTGCTCTGAAACTTAAGTGGCAAGCATGGGTGGCAGGCTTGGAAGTGGGTAGGGCATTTAAAGAAATCCTCACGTCAAAAGCAGTGACAGATGAGCCTTTAGGATGTCCTTAGGATCCACGACCAGCCCCAGCAATATTGGAGGAAGTCCAGGGGGAGAAGAGAAATCATGGATATGATCTGAACATACTGTCAGAGGGCAAAATAAAGGTGGAAATGAAGAATAGAGGAAGTGGTAATTGGAAGGGATTAGTTCAAGTTGAACTTAAAAGAAATATTCCTTGAAAGAAAGAATACTGGGGCCAGAGGCACACTGTTGGAGATAGTAAGTGAAAGATGAATGAGGGGATTTAAGGATATTTATAACATAGAAATGAATGACAGCAGGAAGCACGACAGCTGCTTCCAGGCTTCTTGCATGATTTTGCTGGTGTTAATAAATAAAGGTCTTCTTCATTTGTTGATATCTTCATAACTATTTTATGAGTGGAATTAATACGTGCATATTTACAGCGCTGTCATGTGTTTGTCATATATAAATTGCTGTAGTCCATGCCGCCACTGACAATGGCTCTTAGGTTCATAGGTTCATAGGTTCATACTAGGCTATCTGCCCTTGGGCATTTATAAGCCTAGCCAGAGTGGGTTTGGCTTTCGCCACCCATTTTAAATTAATTTTGCTATGCCCTTTTTCGAGGTGAATATACTGTGCCTCTGTCTAACAGTGACACAGAAGTGATACCCGGGGTAAACCTACGATCTCCCATCCACTCATCAAGATTCCTCTTGAAGAGAGTCAATGAGAGACTCTGCCTAACCTGGACTGGGATTCTATTCCAGAGTGAAGGGAGCCTCTGGCTTATGAATCTGTCCCTCCAGTATGTTCTATTTATTTCAGTGCTGAGGTTTAAGTCTCTCGAGCGCGTAGCTCGATGGGATTTGGATTTTCTGAGGTGCAGCATGTCCATTAATTCTGGGTTGGACATGGCCTTATACGTCAGGCACAGATCGCCTCTGAGCAGGCGGTATGCCACTGAGTAAAGCTGGAGTTTCTTTAACCGGGCAGCATATGGCATCTGTTTGAGCCCTTTGATCCTCTTGGTGAGGTACTTTTGGGGTCTTTCCAGTTGCTGCAGGTGTCTGGTAAGGTACATCCCAAAAGGGGCATTGTACTCAATTAAGGGCCTGATGAGGGATGAGTAAAAAGGCATGATGACCTCCCCTGATCTAGATGTGAATCCCTTCATGATTAGGTGGGCTATATAAAATGTTTTTCTAACCACTTTGGCCACGTGGTTGTCAAATGAGAGATTGCTATCAACCTGGGTCCCCAGGTCCCTAATTACTTCTTCTGTACTTAATGGATTACCACCTATGTGGTAATTTGTGGGCACTTTGTTTTTGCCAAAGGGGATGACTATACACTTTTTGGCATTCAGCTTGAGGCCATGGTTCTGGCACCAGTTGTCTGTTTATATGAGGCCCTTTTGGAGGATGCTTGTGATAGCTGAAGAGTCGATTATGGCACCCAGTTTGCAGTCATCTGCGAACTTGGTCAGCCACAGTCCTTCTGTGTTGGCCTGTACCTCCGAGAAATATATACCGAACAAGAGAGATCCCAGGACTGAACCTTGTGGGACGTCACTTGTAACTGGTTTGGAGTCTGAAATGGCTCCAGCAATTCTAACCATGTGGGTTCTGTCCTTGAGCCAGTTGGCAACCCATCTAGTGACATAGGGGTTTATATTTAAGCTGGTGAGCTTATCTATAATGCCCGAGTGGGGTATTGTATCAAAGGCTTTTGCGAGGTCCAGGTAGGCTGTGTGGACCAACTTCCCCTCGTCAATGGCCTTGGTGACTGTTTCAAAGAAATCGACAAGGTTTAAGAGGCAGGATCTGCCCTTAACAAAGCCGAACTGGGTAGGATCCAGTGTCTGTAGGTCCCCAATATCTTTATTTATGAGGTCCATGATGATCCTTTCCATAGCTTTGCAGACCAAGCTAGTCAGGCTTATGGGGCGATAGTTTCCCGGATCCGTTGAGGCACCACCTTTGTGGAGAGGGACGCCACTCTTTGGGTACATATCCTATAGTAAGGCTGAGATTGAACAGTAGTTTTATGTTTGGGTTTAGCTCTTCTTGGAGTTCATGTAGGACGCAGCCCGGGACACCATCTGGTCCCATTGATGCTGTGTTTTTTGCTTTGGAGAGGGCGGCTCTTACCTGAGCATCTGAGATGTCAGGGGGGGCAGCACTCTGCTGGGATAGATATTTGCCCTTTTGGTGGGGGGGGATGTTTGCGCTGAACCTGTCAGCTAGGATGTTGGCAATGTCTGTGGGTTCGGTGTATTTTTTGTCATTTTGGACTAATTCTGAGCATATCTGGGAATTCCCACCCAGGTTCCTAACATAACTAAAGAAAGCCTTGTGATTATCCTTAGTGTCCTGTGCAATTTTTCTCTCGAAGCTGGTCTTAGACGATTTTATGAGTGCCCGTAGTTTTTTTCTAATACTGATCAGTGATGCCTTCCCTTTTTGGGATTTTGCTCTATCATGTAGTAGCGTCCTCCTTCTATTGTATAGTTTGTTTATGGCTGGGGTCCACCATACAGGACGTCTGCCTTTGGAGGATTGGGTCTTGGTTTTATTTGTGATTGCATGATCCATGCATTCCTGAAGGTGTTCATAGAATGCGTTTATAAAGGATTCTGCGGTCTGGGCCATATTTTCCTCAGGCCCAGGGGCTTTGAAGGATTCCTCCTCAGTTTTGAGGAGTGTGAAATTTGCTTTAGAGAAGTTTTTCACTGTGGTTTTCTGGGCAGGGGGTGGGGTCGGGATGTGAATATCCAGTGAGATTAGTTTATGGTCTGATCTTACCAGTGAGGGATACACTTCTGGTCTGGAGCATAGAGTCCCCATGTTGGTGATGATCAGGTCCAGTATGTTTTCCCCTCTTGTGGGAGTGGTAACACATTGTTCCATAGCATTTGAGTTTATAAATTCTAGGAACCTTTGGGCTAGGGTGTTGGAGCTAGAGTAATTCTCCCAGTCTATGTTTGGGTAGTTGAAGTCACCCAATATAATGGTGTTTGGAGAGACTTTCATATTTTTCAGTGTTCTTAGGAAGGCAGAGTGGGGTTCCTGGGTTTGGGAGGGTGGTCTGTAGCAGGCTATAAACTGGAAGGCAGTTTTACCCACTGTTAGTTGCACATGGATTGTCTCTGATGCTTCGTGCTGTGCCACCAACCTGGAGGTGTGGGTATCTTTGACGAATATTGATACTCCCCCTCCTTTTGTGGTTCGGTCCAAGTTTTGGGGCCGAAAAGCATGGTATGAGGTATAACCAGGTAGTGCTGATGTGCTCTCGGGAGCCTTGAACCAGGTTTCTGTTACTGCACAGATATCGATGTTCTCCATGCTAAGGAGAGTTTTGAGTGCGTGCATCTTGAGGTTTATACTTCTGGCATTGAGTAGCATTACTCTTAGTTTCTTATCCCTTGTGATACCTATGGAGGTGGGTTTGTATTTTGAGCCTTGCCTAAAAAAGGCACTATGGGGGTAGCAAGAGCCTTTGCCAATATCCGAAAGCCTAGGGGTGACAGGTGCAAGCAGTCCCTAGCAAAGCATCATGGCTTGTCGGGCATGTCATCCCAGGCTGACAGGCACTGGATCCCCTTTGAATGACACCAATACTTAAGCCAATTGTTGAAATTGATCATCTTGTATTCATATTGTGGCATCATTCTTGGTGAGGGTAAGATGCTACTCAAGGTTAGGGTCATACCGGCCTGGGCTACATGCTCAGAGAGCTCCTCTACGTCTCTTTTCATGTAGTCCAGGGAGGTACGTCTCAGGTCATTCACACCATCATGGACAATGACTGAGTCATATTTGTACTTGCCTTGGAGTGACCTGAGTGCTTGTGTTATGTGGCGGATCCTAGCACCCGACAGGCAGCTCACTGTGACCTTCTCCTTGTTCAGCCTGGTGAGCAGTACGTCAGTGTGCCTGATGATAGAATCACCTATTACAAATGTATCAGGTGTGTTGTTTAGCCTTAAGGGCTGTGACTGTTCGGCACACTGGCTTTGTGAGCTATGTGTTGCACGTGTTTTCTTTTGGGGTAGCGGTTGCTTCGGTGTCTGCTTTGGAGGTCTCTGCTGCTTAGGAAGATTTTTATTTAGAGCCTCTGAGTATGTTTTTGTGTGTTTATGTGTTTGGTTT
Source organism: Protopterus annectens (assembly GCF_019279795.1). Taxonomy (NCBI): domain Eukaryota; kingdom Metazoa; phylum Chordata; order Ceratodontiformes; family Protopteridae; genus Protopterus; species Protopterus annectens. The sequence continues at coordinate 880,209,752 of NC_056728.1, read as the reverse complement.
GCTGTCGTGGTAGGTCTATGTGAGACTGGAATTGTAGTGGGTGTGGTTTCTTTCTCCTCCTGACTGGTTACGCCAGTACTGAGTTGAGAGAGCTTAGCCTCCAGTTTGGCTATATGGTTGCATCTCTCACATGTGTTGGAATTTGTTGGGAGGAGGAGAGGATTGTCTGTGTACATGAGGCAGTTGTAACATTGCCTCAAGATTCCCAGATTCACCAGCTGGACCAGAGAGGAGATTGACAACTGATCTTTGGACATGCTAGAATAGTATTGGGAATTCCTTTATAATTGAAAAAAGGGCCAATGGGGAACAAGGTACTCAAGGGGAGTTTGTAAGCGTGTAGTGCTTTTAATTTTTTACTGCTGATTTATATAATTGCTTTCGTGAGCAAGTGCCAGGTAACTTAAATGCAAAAACAACAAACAGTAACTTTCTTTCAAGTGAAACAAGGAAATAAGTACAGTAAGCAATGCAGATATCACTAGGGATCCACAGAAGCGCTGAAAAGCCACGTTTTAGGTGGAATTAGTGTTTCAGGGAAATAAGCAAACAAGCATACAAACAAAGCTAGATTCAGCAGGTCTGGATCTAGTCTATGCTATAGCAAACAAGGTGTACCAATTTCAGTAAGAAACAGTTCAAATATGCAGGCACTATAAGCCTTTAACCAGAAATTCCCAGCTCAGAAGGGCAGAGTCCAGCCTCTCCTCCCACAAGAGTGCAGACCATGAACCTTCTTAATGTAAAATAACTGGCCTGAAGCCTAAGTGCTTAAACCACAACTAATACACTTTTAGAATAACAGACACTGAGCCCTCAATCAGCAGTTCTCAATTTAGAAGGATGTAAGCTACCTGTCCCGCCACCACAGTGCAGGCCACAAACCTTCCTAATGTAAAACAACTGGTCTGAAGCCCAAGTGCTTAATCCAAAAGACTTAGAATGATAGCTACACTTTAATCAAGTTACTACCAAGCAGTGATAAATACAATTGAATACTTTAAAGAATGCCTGGATTAGTGCTCAAGTTATACAAACAAAGCTAGATTCAGCAGGCCTGGATCTAGTCTATGCTACAGCAAACAAGGTGTACCAATTTCAGTAAGAAGCAGTTCAAATATGCAGGCACTATAAGCCTTTAACCAGAAATTCCCAGCTCAGAAGGGCAGAGTCCAGCCTCTCCTCCCACAAGAGTGCAGACCACGAACCCTCTTAATGTAAAATAACTGGCCTGAAGCCCAAGTGCTTAAACCAGAATTAATACACTTTTAGAAAAACAGACACTGAGCCCTCAATCAGCAGTTCCCAACTTAGAAGGATGTAAGCTACCTGTTCTGCCACTACAGTGCAGACCACAAACCTTCTTAATGTAAAACAACTGGTCTGAAGCCCAAGTGCTTAAACTAAAAGGCTTAGAATGAGTTACACCAAGCAGTAATAAATACAATTGAGTACTTTTAAGATGACGCAAAAGCAAAATATAGTAGGAAGAAACACAAATACAGTAAAAGCAGATACATTTTTTTTTAAGTGGAACGAGAGAAAGGAAAGAGAGAAAGGAGTAGCAGAAACTAAGCTGATTGACCTTCTCAAATGTTCTCCCTGTACTGGGTAGAATGAGGTAATGACACTAGACAGGGAGGAGGGTCCCAGATCAAATTTACACTAAGGGCGGGCAACTGCAAAGCCACCAACTATAAAAACACTATACCAACAGTGAGGGAGGGTGGGGAAACAAACTGCAGAAATGTTTCTCACAGCTAAAAAGCAGCACTGAGCCTTTAAATGAAAGTTTTAAACAGCTAAATGAGCCTCTAGAAAAAAGAGTTTGACTGCAACAAGTTTTCAGAAACAACACAACAGATGCTTAATAAAAGTGGACAATTTCCAGTTAATACTTCACACACAGTGAAACTAGCTAGAAAAATACACAGTACACAAAGTGCTATAAATAACAAAGAAATAAAGAACAAAATAAACAAAAAACAGGATACTTAATGTTATATATTACAGCTCCGAGTTTCCTCAGTGTCCTTCCTTCGATCAGTTTAGTGTGAAATGGCAGAACACTCACAACTGAATTTCTTAGGTAACAGAAAGTTGAAACCTGAGACAGCTTTTAAGAAAGAAATCTCAAAGAACCAATGAGGTGCTTAGTCTAAGCTGTAGTCCAGGTGACCTCAGTCAGCCAATGACCTCAAACAATTCTCTCTCACTGAAATGCCTGATGGCTTTGGCTAAACCAAGATGTCCCTGAATATGTGCTCAGACACACAGCCTCCACAAACACTAGGCCCAAATACAAGCCTGAATATGGAAATGCTACAAATATCCCCACTACTTAGAACAAACTACAGAAATGTTTCTCACAGCTGAAAAGCAGCAGTGAGCCTTTAAATGAAAGTTTTAAACAGCTAAAGGAGCCTCTAGAAAAAAGAGTTTAACTGCAACAAGTTTTCAAAAACAAACAACCCAACAGATGCTTAATAAAAGTGGACAATTTCCAGTTAATACCTCACACACAGTGAAACTAGCTAGAAAAATACACAGTACACAAAGTGCTATAAATAACAAAGAAATAAAGAACAAAATAAACAAAAAACAGGATACTTAATGTTATATATTATAGCTCCGAGTTTCCTCAGTGTCCTTCCTTCGATCAGTTCAGTGTCTTGAAAAACAATTACTTCAGAAGACAGAGATACAGACACATGCAAAGAAATGACTGTATTAAAGTGGGAACTTAGAGCACATGAACTCTAATGCAACTTCTTAATTTATACTGGAATTTAGCATTTGAACAGATTTCTAACTTAATGCACAAGAGGAGGTAGGGAAGAAGAATTGTGTTTTTTTCAACAGGAGCAGCTGTGCCATCTAGCTATTAATCCCATTTACAAGTAATATTAAAGCACAGCAGGATATCATCTGCTTGGTAACAATGACAAGGTCAAGTTTCCTTCTGTACCAAGGCATGCTATCACATGCCAACCACCATGTTCCCTTTTGTACCAAGGCATGCTAACACACACCAACTAACATGTACCCTTCTGCACCAAGGCATGCTATCACATGCCAACTACCATGTACCCTTCTGTACCAAGGCATGTTATCACACATCAACTAACATGTATCCTTCTCTACCAAGGCATGCTATCACACGTCAACTACCATGTTCCCTTCTGTACCAAGGCATGCTATCACACGCCAACTACCATGTTCCCTTCTGTACCAAGGCATGCTATCACATGCCAACTACCATGTTCCCTCCTGTACCAAGGCATGCCATCACACAGCGACTACCATGTTCCCTTCTGCATCAAGGCATGTCACTACACACTGACTACCATGTTCCCTTCTGTACCAAGGTATGCTATCACATGCCAGGTACCATGTTCCTTTCTGTAACAAGGCATGCTATTACACGTCAAGTACCATGTTCCTTTCTGTACCAAGGCATGCTATCACATGCAAGTTACCATATTCCCTTCTGTATCAAGGCATGCTATCACATGCCAACTACCATGTTCCCGCCTGTACCAAGGCATGCTATCACATGCCAACTACCATGTTCCCTTCTGTACCAAAATGTGCTATCACATGCCAAGTACCATGTTCCTTTCTGTATCAAAGCATGTTATCACACTCCATTTACCATGTTCTCTTCTGTACCAATGCATGCTATCACACGCCAACAACTACATTCCCTTCTGTACCAAGGCATGCTATCACACTCCAACTACCATGTTTCCTTTTGTACCAAGGCATGCTATCAAACGCCTGCTACCATGTTCCCTTCTGACCACGGCAGGCTATCACACTCCAACTACCATGTTCCCTTCTGTACCAAGGCATGCTATCACATGCCAAACTACCATATTCCCTCCAGTACCAAGGCATGCCATGACACATCGACTACTATGTTCTCTTCTGTACCAAGGCATGCCATCACATGCTGAATACCATGTTCCCTCCTGTATCAAGACCTGCTATTATATGCCAATAGCATGTCCCCTTCTGTACCAGGGCATGTTATCACATGCCAACTACCATGTTCCCTTCTGTACCAAGGCATGCTATCACACATCAGCTACCACGTTCCCTTCTGTACCAAGGCATGCTATCATATGACAACAACCATGTTCCCTTCTGTACCAAGGCATGCTATCACACACCAACTACGATGGTTCTTTCTGTACCAAGGCATGCTATCACACACCAACTACCATGGTTCCTTCTGTATCAAGGCAAGCTATCACATGCCAAGTACCATGTTCCTTTCTGTACCAAGGCATACTATCACACGCCAGATACCATGTTCCCTTCTGTAGCAAGGCATGCTATCACACGTCAACTACCATGTTCCTGTCTGTACCAAGGCATGCTTTCACACTCCAACTACCATGTTCCCTTATGTACCAAGGCATGCTATCAGAGGCCAACTACCATCGTTCCTCCTGTACCAAGGCATGCCATCTCACACTGACTACCATGTTCCCTTCTATACCAAGGCATGCTATCGCATGCCAAATACCATGTTCTGTCTGTACCAAGGCATGCTTTCACACGCCAGCTACCATGTTCCCTTCTGTAGCAAGGCATGCTATTACACACCAGCTAACATGTTCCCTTCTGTACAAAGGCATGCTATCATACACCAACTACCATGATCCCTTCTGTACCAAGGCATGCTATCACACACCAACTATCATGGTTCTTTCTGTATCAAGGCATGCTATCATATGCCAAGTAACATGTTCCTGTCTGTACCAAGGCATGCTATCACATGACAACTACCATGTTCCCTCCTGTACCAAGGCACGCCATCACACACCGACTACCATGTTCCCTTCTGTAGCAAGACATTTTATCGCACATCAACTACCATGTTCCTGTCTGTACCAAGGCATGCTTTTACACTCCAACTACCATGTTCCCTTCTGTACCAAGGCATGCTATCACATGCCAACTACCATGTTCCCTCCTGTACCAAGGCATGCCATCATACACCGACTATAATATTCCCTTCTGTACCAACGCATGCCATCACACACTGGCTACGATGTTCCCTCCCATATCAAGGCATGCTATTATACGCCAATACCATGTTCGCTTTTGTACCAAGGCATGCTATCACATGCCAAGTACCATGTTCCTGTCTGTACCAAGGCATGCTTTCACATGCCAGTTACAATGTTCCATTCTGTACCAAGGCATGCTATCACAGGCCAACTACCATCGTTCCTCCTGTACCAAGGCATGCCATCTCACACTGACTACCATGTTCCCTTCTATACCAAGGCATGCTATCACATGCCAAATACCATGTTCTGTCTGTACCAAGGCATGCTTTCACACGCCAGCTACCATGTTCCCTTCTGTAGCAAGGCATGCTATTACACGCCAGCTAACATGTTCCCTTCTGTACAAAGGCATGCTATCATACACCAACTACCATGATCCCTTCTGTACCAAGGCATGCTATCACACACCAACTATCATGGCTCTTTCTGTATCAAAGCATGCTATCATATGCCAAGTAACATGTTCCTGTCTTTACCAAGGCATGCTATCACATTACAACTACCATGTTCCCTCCTGTACCAAGGCACGCCATCACACACCGACTACCATGTTCCCTTCTGTAGCAAGAAATTTTATCGCACATCAACTACCATGTTCCTGTCTGTACCAAGGCATGCTTTTACACTCCAACTACCATGTTCCCTTCTGTACCAAGGCATGCTATCATATGCCAACTACCATGTTCCCTCCTGTACCAAGGCATGCCATCATACACCGACTATAATGTTCCCTTCTGTACCAACGCATGCCATCACACACTGGCTACGATGTTCCCTCCCATATCAAGGCATGCTATTATACGCCAATACCATGTTCGCTTTTGTACCAAGGCATGCTATCACATGCCAAGTACCATGTTCCTGTCTGTACCAAGGCATGCTTTCACATGCCAGTTACAATGTTCCATTCTGTACCAAGGCATGCTATCACATGCCAACTACCATGTTCCCTTCTGTATCAAGGCATGCTATCACACATTAGCTACCATGTTCCCTTCTGTACCAAGGCATGCTGTCACACGCCAACTAATATGTTCCCTTCTGTACCAAGGCATGCTATCAAACACTAACTACCATGCTCCTTTCTTTACCAAGGCATGCTATCACACTCAAAACTATCATGTTCCCTTCTGTACCAAGCCATGCTATCACATGCCAACTACCCTGTTCACTCCTGTACCAAGGCATGCAATTACACACCGACTACCATGCTCCCTTCTGTACCAAGGCATGCCATCACACACCGACTACCATGTTCCTTCCTGTATCAAGGCATGCTATCACACGCCAACTACCATGTCCCCTTCTGTACCAAGGCATGCTATCACATGACAACTACTATGGTTCCTTCTGTATCAAGGCATGCTATCACACGCCAACTACCATGTTCCCTCCTGTATCAAGGTATGCAATCACACACCAACTACCATGCTCCCTTCTGTACCAAGGCATTCTATCACACTCCAACTACCATGTTCCATTCTGTACCAAGGCATGATATCACATGCCAAGTACTATGTTCGTTTCTGTACCAAGGCATACTATCACACACCAACTACCATGTTCCCTTTTGTACCAAGGAATGCTATCACACTCAAAACTACCATGTTCCCTTCTGTACCAAGGCATGCTTTCACATGCCAACTACCATGGTTTCTTCTGTATCAAGGCATGCTATCACATGTCAACTACCATGTTTCCTTTTGTACCAAGGCATGCTATCACACGCCAACTACCCTGTTCCCTTCTGTACCAAGCCATGCTATCACAAGTCAAATACCATGTTCCCTTCAGTACCAAGGCATGCTATCACATGCCAACTAACATGTTCCCTTCTGTACAAAGACATGCTATCATATGCCAACTACCATGTTCCCTTCTGTACCAAGCCATGCTATAACACACCAACTACCATGGTTTCTTCTGTATCAAAGCATGCTATCACAAGCCATTTACCATGTCCCTTTCTGTACCAAGGCATGCTATCACACTCCAACAACCATGTTCCCTTCTGTACCAAGGCATGCTATCACATGCCAACTACCACATTCTCTTCTGTACAAAGGCATGTTGTCACACTCCAACTACCATGTTCCCTTCTGTACCAAGTCATGCTATTGCACTCCAACTACCATGTTCTCTTGTGTACCAAGGCATGCTATCACATGCCAACTATCATGTTCCCTCCAGTACTAAGCCATGCCATCACACACCGACTACCATAGGTTCATAGGTAGATACTAGGCTATCTTCCCTAGGGCATTTATAAGCCTAGCCAGAGTGTATTTGGCTTCCGCCTCCCTATTAGATTAGCCTACTGTGCCTCTGTAAAGTAGGTCACAGAAGGTATCCTTTTAAGATTAGTTTACTGTGCCTCTGTCTAGCAGGGACACAGAAGAGATCCCAGGGGTGAATTTGCGATTTCCCATCCACGTGTCCAGATTTCGCTTGAAGAGGGTCAGCGAGGGGCTATGTCTATCATGAATTGGGATTCTATTCCAGAGTGAGGGGAGCCTCTGGGAAATTAATCTGTCCCTCCAGCATGTCCTATTTATTTTTGTGCTGAGGTTTAGGTCCCTGGAGCGTGCAGCTCTAAGAGACTTGGATTTTTTGAGGTGGAGCATGTCCATTAATTCTGGGTTTGTCATGGCTTTGTACGTCAGGCATAGATCACCTCTGAGTAGGCGGTAAGCAACTGAGTACAGCTGGAGTTTCTTTAGTCGAGCTGCATAGGACATCTGTTTGTAGCCCATGATCCTCTTGGTGAGGTACTTTTGGGGTCTCTCCAGTTGCTGCAGGTGTCGGGTAAGGTACATCCCAAAAGGTGCATTGTATTCAATTATGGGCCTGATGAGTGACGAGTAGAGGAGCACAATGACCTCTCTTGATCTAGATGTGAACCCTTTCGTGATAAGGTGGGCTATATAGAAGGTCTTTCTAACCACTTTGGCAACGTGATTATCAAAGGAGAGATTACTATCTATGTTGGTCCCCAAATCTCTAATAACTTCTTCCATACTTAATGGATTACCACCTATGTGGTAATTTGTGGGCACCTTGTTTTTCCCAAAGGGGATGACTATGCACTTTTTAGCATTTAGCTTGAGGCCGTGGCTCTGGCACCAAGCATCCGTCTCTGTGAGACCCTTTTGGAGGATGTTTGTGTCAGCTGGAGATTCAATTATGGCCCCCAGTTTGCAGTCATCTGCAAACTTTGTCAGCCATAATCCCCCCCATGTTCACATTTCAGACAGTTTTTATAGATTGCTTTGTTTTCTCTTATTGTATTTACTGTGCAGAGTTGAGCTGAGTCTAGCTCTGATATTGGTATTTCCTCAGTGGGTAGCATAAGCAAGTAGAATTATTTTTTCTTATATTACATGAAATGTACCTTCTTAAACCATCAGTGAGTTACTAATCCAGTTTTGCTTTGTCTAAACTGCTTTCACTGAGTTGAATAAGCTTCCTCATCACTACACTCATCTGTGCAGCCTAAGTAGTATTTGCACTGAACAGTTTGGGCTTGTGCAGAATTTAAAGACAGTCCAACTACTTTCCATGGATCTAATACCTCCCCAGCTCTTCTATAGATCCTCTCTTATTTTGAACCTAGCAGTAGTGGTCATCATGAGGAGTCAACGCACAAACCCCCCTCTATTGCCAGCCTTGTAGCACATGCAGTTCTCTGGTAGTGTATAATCTGCCGCTTGCTCAGTGAAAATGAACTCTCATTGTTGAGAGGTGTAAAAACTTAACAAAACAAGGGCCATGTCTCTCTCAGCCACCTACACTCAGCGGGCTTAACACTGTATCACCCCCACCAACATCTAAGCAACATCTGCAGATTACAATCTCTAAGCCAGTTTATGCAGATACCATTAAAAAATCTTTACCAAAGCATCCTGGAACTCTGAAGTCTAGGCACCAGCCTGAAATCTCAAATTAACATCCTGTTTACAAGTCAGCATCAACAGCTCATATCTGACATACAGTTCACTCTGACAATTTACAAATACAGAAACTAATAGGGGTTACATAACTAACATGCAGAAGCCCTCAATGAAGCAAGACCAGAGTAGTTGTCCTGACAAAATCCTGGTTATAAGCCACTCCATAGATAGACACAGAAATGCTCCACACAACTAAGTAAAGACAGGGTAGCAGTTAGTTGTTTCTCACATGACAAAATATTTATCATCATTACAGCTTTCAAATCCCTTCACCCGAGGTACACTTTTGACCTGATCATTGCCCACATGAGAGTGAATACTTGAGACAAACCTCCTTGGATCATATGAAGAAGAATATGATGGAGCTCTCAGCACAAGAGTGAAACTAGTTTTGAGCAGTATCCTTCCATTGTCAAGAATGATGATGCAATGCAAACAAAAGATAATTGATTTTAATTACTGGATTAATTACTGGTATCTTTCCTGGGGAATCCAGTACATATCAGCCTGGGATGGGATGGCTGACAACCCCAGCTGCTTTACTAGGAATTATCTGCATATCTCCCCTTATGACTTTTGAGTATCAGGTAGGACTTTTTCTTCCATCATAATGCCTTTTTTAGGCAAGGCAGTCTCCTCAAATTACCCACAAAGCCAGCCCCAATCAAAATTATATAATAGCAGTACTGCTCAATGCCAAAAGCTTAAACACAAAGTTGCCCTATTTAAAGGCATGCAGACCCTTTAAAATATTGATATATATGTAGTTACTGAAGCAAGATTCTACATACCCAAAAGTATTCCCACAGTGTAGGGTTTTAATGTCTATCACTCCTTTACACTGAATCCAAATTAGATGTTGTAGTTGGTGGGTGTATAGCTCTGTTCTTAAGAAACCATTTCAGCTCCAGAATCATAATGCAGGACAATAACCTAGAACTCCACTGCTTTCCTCTTATGATAAACAAAACCCAGTACAACACAGTAGCCAGCTATCACACAGCCCCTGATACCAGCAGACTATGAGACATACCTTAATAAACTGGCTTTACTCACCCTAGAACCAACACCATAGAACCAAACATCACCCTCTAGAGTGACTTTCAGCTATCATTCCATTAAACAGGGACTTGCACCACCATGAACAAGTAAGTGAAGACATTTCTGGATTTGATTAATGCCATCTCCTAGGACCATCTAGCCCAAATCCCATTGAGGGCCTCAAATATATTACATCTGATCCTCACAATTATACCCTCCCATGCTCAGTGCTCAGTTACTAAATCATTGGTCATATCTGACCATTATGTAGTAACCTGAATCACCTCAAAATCCCCTCCATCTTCAGAGATTACTCGATGGCAAATCTACTCCAGCTAACTGATGACTTGATAAAATTCAAATACCCTCTTCACCTAGAAGACTCTGGACTCTGTTTCACAGACTGCAATTTAAGGATAAATACTATTTCCGCCTGCAATCTAGCACTGAGACCTTTGTTTCCATCAGGCATAAAGTTCCAAGTTTAAGAACCGACCCGTGTGGAGGAAATGAGTATCAGCAAACTTAAGAAATCATGAGCTAGAGAAGAGCTCAAAATAAGCAACAAGAAACTTAGAAATAGCATCATATCCTCCAACAGAAATTATGAATTATGAAAGACTATCAATGCTTAGGAAAACTGTAGGGCCTTCTTCAGGTGTATAAGGAACCTAAGGCCATGCTCAGAGTTAATGCAAAACAATATTGCACATTCCACCCCTCGAGGACATTCCCAACATAATGGCAAATTCAGCACAAACTTTAACCTCAACCCACCCTCAAATTAATCCAGGGCATCTTAGCATGCCTGTGTAATCCTCCCAAAATTTTCTCCAAGCAAGTCCTAAGTATTCTCTAAGGATGCAAATATTAGCTTCATAGGCCATGACAATGTGCCAGGTTATCCTATTGTCAGAACTAAACACTGCTAGGATGTCTCTTTATTACATTTATTCAATCTCAGCCTGTCCTCTGGATTTGGACCAAAAGTATGGAGAACTAATAATAATACCACCCTAGAAACAAGCCCCATGATTGTCATGGGAAGCTTTCAAAGACATAATTCTGGGGAATTTCTCCCCAGGCCTCTGCTGAAAATTGGCTCATTCCAAGTCAGACTTTCCCAGTAAACAAATGTTAAATAAATAATAAATAAATAAGCTATAGACCTACCAGCCTCATCTGCAGTGCAATGCAGGACATCCTTGTAGACTTACAAAAATGACATAGGCAGTCTTCAAACTGTGGACACTCACTAATTTGGGTTTGCTGAAAGTATATACTGTCACTCATTTAAACCTGTTGGACTTTTATGAACAAGTCACTAACGCATTAAACTCAAGTAAATTGGTTCACACGGCATACCTTGGCCAAAGCCTTAGATACCATTCCAGACTTGGGCATTGTTGTTAAGCTAATCCAATTAAATGTAAATCCCTAAACTAATCCAGTTAAGAGTAAAACTTTACTGGACCGATTGGATAGCAAAGAGGCTCACTGACAGAACTCATGTACTCATCTAAAAAAGTGATGTCCTGGTTTACTTCTCTTTTTTTTATCTCAGATGTTTAAAGCAGACAAAAAAGGCATGTGGCTGATGAAGTTTGCCGATGACCACAAGCTAGGAGCAGTCACAAATATTCCATATGGCCTATCTATTAGCAAGGAGGATAACTATCATTAAAGCAAATACCAAAATTGTGGACCAAAGGTGTGTAGCTTATGAAGCTTGCTGATGACTGCAAATTAGGAGCATTGAAATACTCCAGATTCCTTATGTATTGTGTAGTGGTGATTAGACCACACCTGTAGATGAAATGCCAAAAAAATGAAGCATTGTGCCTTTTAACAAACATGGACACTCCTGTTCATATTATATTGGTGATGTCTCTCTAAAATTTGACTCGGTCATTAGGGAATTTGGCAACTTTACTGACTATGAAGTACCCTTGGACCAGCATGTGATCACAGTTGTTAGGAAATCCTTTTATATATCCATAGCAATCTCCAGGGACATATCTTCTAGATCCAGGGAAGACACTGCCACCCTCTTCTCCTCCCTTATCTGATAAATAAAATACAATGCCCCATTTGGTATGTATACACAGAATTGCTGAAGGTTGACAATGAAAGTATGTATTGTGCATTGCACTCTGCTTGTTTACTAGGATGTTCACATATAGTTTTTCTTTGTAACTAAACTGAACTACTCTCTTACTGCTTACATTTCTGCTTTGTTTATGAAATGTTTTGAATTCCACCCATGCTGAGCCTGAAATTGGTCATTACTGATCAGTGTACAATCCAAGTAAACAATACACACACACACACACACACACACACACACACACACACACACACACACACACACACATGCATGCATATACATCTATCTACATATATACACATATACATACATACATACATACATACACGTACTTCGTTAGGCATATGGCCAAAGAGATCACATTGATTCCTTACCAAAAAAAGAGGAACACCATGTCCTCCTTGAGTTACCCTGAGCACCTCAAAGTACTTTCACTCTTCTCCATTTCCTACTGACTAATGAGAGGAGATTTCTGCTTTTCCTGCAGCAATTGCAATCATATCATAATATGCAACCTCCTACATATCGACAACACTAATATCACCCCAAACACGTGCTCAAGAGGTTAATACTAACAATAGGAGCTGTCAGCAGGATAGATATCTTTCACAGAGAGCACCTCATTTATGGAACAGACTCCTCTTACAGTAGTTCCATGACCCTTTGTAAGCATAACCTGGATGACTGGATGGACAATTCTAGGTGGAGCACAGGAGCAAGGTTTGCAGGATGAGAATGGCAGGTTTTTTTTTTTTTTTTTTTTTTTTTTTTTTCACTTTACTCATAAATGTGATGGCAGGACAATAGTGTGTGAGGGTACTAGGACCTGTTACTCCTCCTTAGAGATTGGAGGAGTCCCAGATCAGAGAAAGGAACTTTTGTTTAGCCCTTTTACTTAGTGTTGAGGGGTTGCCAAATAAACCAGCTATGGCTCTGGGGAAATAAATTACAGTTGTGTACACTTACCATAAATGTAGATGTTCGAGTGTATTCACTGTTGCAGTCATTACATTTGGGTAATTCTGTTGGCAGGTTGCCCTCAGCCGGCCTGAATTCCAAAGTCTTGGGTCCTGCATCAGCTGCTGTCGCCCCTTCCATGATGTCAGGTCATCAGGGGTATAAAAGAAGCAGCCGACGCCATTTTCTTCAGTTTTTCTTGCCCCAGATGTCAGGTGTCCCCAAAAAGGGTAGCCAAATTTTATATATATATTCAGAAATACACCAATATAAATTTTACCTTCATCTATAAGCAAATACACCACATAGGTAGTATAAATCAGAGAAGGAAAGATAAGATCCAAAAGAAAAAAGGGGGAAGGCGGGTGGGTAACCTGGACTGCAACAGTGAATACACTCAGACATCTACATTTATGATAAGTGTACACAACTGTACTATGTTCTTCGTGTTTCACTGTTGCAGTCATAACATTTGGGTAGATTCCCAAAGCTAAGGTTGGGAGGCTGGAACTAGACAGCAGTAGAAGCGGCTATGAGGCCCTGCAGAACTGCAGTGGCAAAGCCTGCCCTGGATTTAGAGTAGAGAGGCAGATGATAATGCTTTGTAAAGGTGTGCACTGAACTCCAAGTAGCTGCCTCTAAAATGTCTGTGGTTGGAACTCCCCTGAGAAAGGCTGCTGAGGTGGCTGCAGCTCTGGTGGAATGAGGCCTAATGCCCTTAGGCACTGGCTGCCATGGTGTAAGTAGCAGAAATGAATGCAGTGGCCTAACCATTTAGAAATAGTCTGCTTTGAGATAGGCTTTCCTTGTGATCCTGCAGCATATGCCACTAGTAATTGCTCTGTCTTCCTGAAAGCTTTGGTTCTGTCCAAGTAGAATCTAAGCTGTCTGTGTACGTTCAAAGAATGCAGAATTCTCTCCCCCTTGTTCTGTGGATTTAGGTAAAAGGTTGGCAGATGGATGGCTTGGTTAAGAGCCACACTGGACACTACTTTAGGCATAAATGTTGGGTTTGTCCTCAGGGAGACCCTGTCTGGATGAAAAATGATGAAAGGTTCCACAGCCATGAGTGCCTGTAGCTCTGAAACTCATCTTGCAGAAGTAATTGCTAAGAGCAGAGCTGTTTTCCAAGATAAAAACTTCATATTAGCAGTAGCAGCTGGCTCAAAAGGAGGCAGGGTGAGCTTTTCCAAGACATAGTTGAGGTCCTATGCAGGTATTGGTAGTCTCCTTGGGGGCCTTAAATTTCTGGCTCCTCTGAGGTACTTCCTTAATAAAGGGCGAGAAAAAAGTGGTGGCTCTGTATTGTAATGAGCCGAAATGGCAGAGGCATGAATTTTTATTGATGAAAAGGATAGGCCTTTGTCCAGCATCTCAGTTAAGTATTGCAAAATCTGAGGAATATTTGGTACCGCTGCATCAGTTCCTTGTGCCTGGTTCCAGGCACAGAATCTCTTCCATTTTCCAGTATAAGACTTTCTAGTACTAGGCCTTCTGACTTCCAGGATGACATCCATCACAGATTTACTGAGAGGTGTTTTTTGTGTGACTCATTATTCGCCATGCTGCCAAGTTTAATGTCCTGAGTTGGCTGTGCATGATCTGATTGTCTTGCTGGGACAGTAGTCGAGGTATTGAGGTAAGGTCCAAGCTGGGTAAAGAGATACGTTTCTTAGTATTCGATACCAGTACTGGCGTGGCCAGTCTGTGGCAATCAGTATCATCTTTGGCTTCTCCTGTATGACCTTTAGGAGCACCTTGGGGAGGACAGGCAGTGGCGGAAAGGCATATAATGATAGGTTTTTCCAGCTGAAAGATAGGGCGTCCACTTTCCATGCTTGTCTGTGATAAGTCCTTGTGCAGAATCTTTCTAGTTGGTAATTGAGAGGGGAGGCAAATAGATCTATGTCTGGGCATCCCCATTTCCTTGTTATCATGCTGATGACTTATGGATCCAGCTTCCACTTGTGGGGATCCATGACATTTCTGCTTGGTTCATCTGCCAGAGTATTTTCCTTTCCTGGCAGGAATTGTGCCTGCAGATGCACTTGATAAGTCAAAGCTGTGTCCCACAAGGTCATGGTTAGTCTGCAAAGAGGGTAAGAATGTGTGCCCCCCTGCTTGTTTATATACCACATGACTGTGGTGTTGTCTGTCTTTATCAGTAGTTGTCCTGGATGCAGTAGGTCCTTGAAGGCTGTCAGGGCATTTTGAACAGCTAGCATCTCTTTTTGATTGATATGTAGATGCATGTGGTTTGAGGACGATGTTCCCTGAATGCATCTTCCTGCCATGTGGGCCCCTCAGGCATAATCTGATGCATCCGTTGTTAGTGTCTGCCTGGCTGGGGGTAATGTGAAAGGCTGTCCCTTGTTCTGGTGACAAGCCTTTGCCCACCATCGAAACTCCTATTGCAGGCAGGGAATGAGGGTAATGACTGATGTTCATCGTGCATACAGCTGCAGTCATAACAGATGGGTTTTCCTGCCGTCAGGCGAGTCCTCAGTCGGCCGAATTCCAAAGTCTAGGTCTGGCGTCGGTTGTCGTTGCTTCCTCCCTGACGTCAGTGTGACAGGGGTATAAAAGAACCAGCCGACGCCATTTTCTCCAGTCTTTCTTGCCGTGTGGTGCTCAAAGCAGAAGCAGTTCGCAAGTGTCAGTCGGCCAGCTCCTGAGATTATGAATATTTTTCAACCAAAGTCTTCTTGAAAGCTAAGTACCCCGTTGGGGAAACTTTTCTTGCTTCAGACCGATGTCAGACAAAGTTAATAATTGCATTTCATGTGGGAAGCAAATACCACATAAGGATTTTCATTCCCTCTGTATTCCTTGCTTAGGCCCAGACCAAGTCGTCTCGGCCTGTCGTTTTTGTGCTACATTCAACTATTAAGCGTCGGGCGGAGTTCGCCCAACACTATTTTGGCAAAAAATTGAATTACGTTATGTCGTCGGATACTCCGACTCCAGTTTTGAGTAAAAGACACAAAGATAAGGACCGACATACGAGGTCCGCGGCTTCTACCGACACCACGCCAAAGCCGACTACAGGTGGTCCGGTTCTCAGTGAGGTGCCTACGCAGCCCCTGACTACCGACGACACTTCCTTGGCAGTGTCTACTGTGCCCGAGGTCGCAGGCTCTTTGGCCCACACCCTGACTACAGATACCGAAGCCACTCTTGGCGGTGAAACTCAGAGTTTAGACAGGTCTGCCACCTCTCAAGGTGTCTTCAGGCCTTCCTCTTCCTTTTCCATCAAGGCCTTCACTAAGTCTAAAGCAGCCATGCATACTAAAAGACAAGCTCCACAGGGCCCTTCTCAAGGCCCCATGCCTAAAAAGCAGATGCTCAAAATGGCTGAGGATTTGATTACTCTTATCAGGGGTTCTCAACCCCCCCTGGACAAAAGGCCCAGAGTGGAGGAAGAATCCCCCTCCTCGGATCAGGCCTCCATTATTTCAGAACATTCTGATGGCCAGGAACATTCATACTCCCCTTTTGAAGATTCTGATGCAGAGGAGTCCATTCCCTCTGTCTCCCCCCCTGAGAATTACTCTTTTGGGGAAACCTTACATACCTTGAGGGAACAATTCCACTGGGAAGGCCAAGAGTATTCAGACTCCAAGAAAAGGCTTAGGGATTTTCTCTTGCTCCCTCAACACAGGCCTCTGGCTATACCTCCTGTCTTAGACATTCCAGATGATGTGTATTCGGAGGCCTGCATTAACCCAGACTCTTTACCTCCAGCCCCAGTCAAGCCTGACAGGTATTACCGGGTTCCTGACTCACAACAATTCCTATACAAAAGCCATGCGGCTGACCCAGAAACTATCTCACAGGGCCCCAAGGGAATTAAGGCCTCCACTGCTAAAAATCCATTACCTTCAGAGAGAGATTCCAGAGCTTTAGAAAGGTGGGAGAAAAAGGTATACACCTCGGCCACCTTAACCATGAGGGCATTAAACTGCCAGTTCCATATGTTAAAGTACCAACAGTTTCTGTTATCACAGTTGAGAAGCAAAATGTCACAACCTGAACAACCAGACTTGAAGGAGTTGCAGGATTTGATACATAGCACAGAACAAGTGGGTAAACATACCTTGCAATGTGGTTTTGATGCTTTAGAGGCCTCATGTAGAGCTGCTGTTACAGGATCAGTCATACGTAGACATGCCTGGCTCAAAGAGCAAACCTTACCAGATCATGTCAAAGCTAAATTACTAGATGCCCCTCTGCAAAAAGATGTATTGTTTGGTGTTAAAGCTGAGGCGGTATTAAAGAAAATGGAGGAAAAGGCAAAATCAATGCAAACAGTGAAAGATTTCCTACAGGTACAACCTCCACGATTCAGTAGAAATTGGCCTTCCAAAAATTGGTCCTTTCCAGCCACGGACAGACCCCAAAGAGGTAGATACAGGCACCCGAGGGGCTGAGGGTAATCTCAAGGATTGTTTAGAGGCAGACAATGGCAAGCACCTACACAAAGAGGTGGTGAGGATAGTTCACAGCCATCCAGAAAGCAGACCCAATGACTTTCCCCTTTTCATGCCAAGCAAGGCTCAAATGGCAGCACCTTTAGGCGGAAAACTGGCATTATTTTCGAAAAATTGGCATATTGTCACAAAAGACAAATGGATCCTGGACATTATAGACAGAGGCTACAGATTCCACTTTCACACCCTTCCAAAAATGAGAGGCATGCCAAACCTGCCACACAATCAAAGGGCAGAGGCACAAAAACAAATTTCAGATCTCATGGACATGAAAGCTATTCAAGAGGTACCTGCATAAGAACAGGGTCAAGGTTTTTATTCCAGACTATTCCTGGTACCAAGGAAGGGAAAAGATTGGAGACCTATTTTGGACCTATCCATCCTAAACACATTTTTACTCGTGCCAAAATTCAAGATGCTCACATTACAGCAGCTTCTTCCCATGCTGGGCAAGGAGTTTTGGCTGGTAACATTGGACCTCAAGGAGGCATACCTGCATGTCCCAATCAGACAAGATTGCAGAAGATACCTCAGATTTTTTGCAGGTTCAACCCATTATCAATTCTCTGCATTGCCCTTTGGCTTATCTACTGCACCCAGAGTGTTCACGAAATGCCTGGCATCAGTAATTGCCTACTGCAGACTGCAAGGGATACAAATATACCCATATTTGGACGACTGCCTGATCCAAGCGGACAGCAAGTACATACTTCTGAAACATCTGGCTTTTGTAATAATGTTGTTGAATTCTCTGGGATACACAGTCAGCAAAAAGAAATCAAGGCTAATACCCTCAAACAAAATTTTTTTTGGGTGCCAACTTGGACACACACACCCAGATGGCCTACCTCATGCCAGAGAAATGGGCAACTAACTCAATACTTCAGAAAACTAGCAACTTTCACCAGGCTGACTGCAAGGAAAATCCTGCAGGCTCTGGGATTCATGGCATCTTGCATCCTACTAATCCCATGTGCAAAGCTGCATATGAGGAAACTTCAATGGTACCTGAAAAACCTATGGTCTCAACACAGCCACAGTTTGGAAACAATAATACCACTGATTCCATGTCTTCAAAAGGAATTTCTGTGGTGGGCTCAAGCATGCCAAAGAAACACAGGTCTCCCATTCTGCAAGCCTCAAGCAAATCAAGTCATCACAACAGATGCCTCGGACGATGCCTGGGGGGTGCACATGACAGATCGTTGCATTCAGGGCAAATGGTCCCAAAAAGAAAAGCACCTACACATCAATCAAAAGGAAATGCTAGCAGTAATAAATGCTATTATAGCTTTCAAAAACCTACTGCATCCAGGTCAGCTATTGATAAGGACAGACAACACCACAGTAATGTGGTACATAAACAAACAGGGAAGAACCCATTCATACCCCCTATGCAGGCTGGCCATGTCTCTTTGGAACATGGCTCTGGAATTACAAATCAAACTTCAAGCACAGTACTTGCCAGGCAAGGAAAACACGCTGGCAGACAACCTAAGCAGAAATATGACAGATCCACACGAATGGAAGTTGCATCCTCAAGTTTTTACAGAGATAATTCAAGCATGGGGAAGGCCAGACATAGATCCCTTTGCCTCCCACAGAAATCACCAATTGGCAAAATTCTGCTCAAGGACCTTTCATCCACAGGCCTGGAGAGTTGACGCACTCTCTTTCAGTTGGACAACAATGACAGTTTATGCATTTCCACCTCTTCCTCTGCTGCCCAAAGTTCTATTAAAAACCAGAGCAGACAGACCAAAGATGATTCTCATTGCTCCAGACTGGCCAAGACAACACTGGTACCCACTCCTGAGGAGCCTGACACATTCCCCACCATGGATCCTACCTCTAATGCCTCTTCTACTAACTCAGCACAACTTCAAAACTCTTCACAGTCAGCTGAAAACACTCAATCTGGCTGCATGGAAGATTCCTTAACTTCACAACAGACCCTACTCTCCAAGGAGGTGCAGGATGTCATTTTGGAGGCCAGAAGACCTTCTACTAGAAAAGCTTACTCCGCAAAATGGAAACGGTTTTGTGCCTGGAATGAGAAAAAAGGGTCAGAATCCTGGAATACTGAATTTACCTCAAATATTACAGTACCTAGCTGAGATGCTAAGCAGTGGACTTTCATTCTCCTCCATCAAAATCCATGCCTCAGCCATTTCTGCAGAATACAACACTGATCCTCCTTTATTCTCTCACACTCTCTTAAGACAGTTCCTCAGAGGGGCTAAGAATATAAAACCCCCAAGGAAACAATGAGTACCTGCTTGGGACCTCAATTTCATTCTAGAAAAACTGACCTTGCCTCCTTTTGAGCCAGCTGCCTCAACAGAACTGCAATATTTGTCCTGGAAAACAGCCTTCCTTCTGGCTATCACCTCAGCTCACAGGGTATCAGAACTACAAGCCCTCATGGCTGTGCAGCCTTTCATCATTTTCCATCAGGACAGAGTTTCCATATGAACCAATCCGTCCTTTATGCGAAAGGTAGTATCCAGGGTAGCTTTGAATCAGGCTATCCACTTACCTACCTTTTACCCTAATCCTCAAAACAAAGGGGAGAGACTACTACATTCCTTGGACATACACAGACAGCTGCGTTATTATTTGGACAGAACAAAGCCTTTCAGAAAATCAGAGCAACTCTTTGTGTCCTATGCTACAGGAGCTCAAGGGAAGCCAATTTCCAAACAGGCAATCTCAAAATGGATAGCCCACTGCATACGCTTTTGTTACTCTTTTCATGGTAAAACTGTACCTACAGGTATCAGATCTCACTCCACAAGGGCCACAGCTACCTCTGCAGCTTTCCTCAGGGGGGTTCCCACCAAAGATATTTTGGAAGCAGCCACTTGGAGTTCTGTACATACCTTCTCCAAGCACTATCACCTACCATTATACTCCAAATCTAGAGCAGGCTTTGCCACTGCAGTCTTGCAGGGCATCCTGGCTCCTCCTAGTTCCACCTAGTGCCTACCACCCCTTATTTAGCTTTGGGATTCTACCCATCTGTTATGACTGCAGCTGTATGCACGATGAACATAGTACAGTTTTGTACCTATCATAAATGTAGATGTTTGAGTGCTAATACAGCTGCAGTCCAGGTTTCCCTCCCTCCTTCCCCTCTTGGGACAGGCCTAATGGCTAACACCTCCTCATACAACCTGATTGGGGTATTCATTTATGGTGTATTTGCTTGCAACTACTGTTTTTGGATTATTTTGCATTGCATTATTACATAAAATTTATGTATTGCCTTCCTTCTGGGGGCACCTGACATCTGGGGCAAGAAAAACTGAAGAAAATGGCGTCGGCTGGTTCTTTTATACCCCTGTCACACTGACGTCAGGGAGGAAGCGACGACAACCGACGCCGGACCTAGACTTTGGAATTCGGCCGACCGAGGACCCGCCTGATGGCAGGAAAACCCATCTGTTATGACTGCAGCTGTATTAGCACTTGAACATCTACATTTATGGTAGGTACAAAACTGTACTTTTCCAGGCTGTGGCAATGTTGAGTCCAAACACTTTTTAGGTACCATTGAAGTTTCCTCATATGCAGTCTTGCATATGGAATTAGTAGGATGCAGGATGCTATGAAGCCCAAAGCCTGCAGAATCTTTCTTGCAGATAACTGGGCCTTTGTTGCCAACATTTTGAAATAGGTAGTCAGTTGCCTTTGTTTGTCTGACATGAGATAAGCCATCTGGGCAGTTGCATTCAAGCTTGCACCCAGGAATATTATCTCTTGTGAGGGTACTAGTTTTGATTTCTTTTTGTTGACTGTGTACCCTAGGCATGTTAGAAGTTTTTTCAAAAATGCCAGATTTTGAAGACGAATGTCCTTGTTCTCTGCTTGAATGAGACAGTCGTCCAAGTAAGGATATATTTGTATTCCTCTTTGTCTGCAGAATGCAATTACTGGTGCCAGGCACTTTGTAAAGACCTTGTGCACAGTAGATAAGCCAAAGGGCAGTACAGAGAATTGGCAATGCATTGAACCAGCCTTGAATCTTAGGTATCTTCTGCATGATTGTCTGATTGGAACATACAGGTATGCCTCTTTTAGGTCTAAAGTCACAAGCCAAGCATTCTTGCCCAGCATGGGCAGAAGCTGCTGCAAAGTCAACATTCTGAATTTTGGAATATCCAGGAAAGTGTTCAAAATAGATAGGTCCAGTATCGGCCTCCAGACCTTGTCCTTTCTGGGTACCAAGAACAGTCTTGAGTAAAATCCTTGTCCCTGCTCTTGCTCTGGTACTTGTTGAATGGCCCCCATGTCCATGAGGGATGAGACTTGTTTTTGTGCCTCTGCCCATTGATTTTTTGGCAGATCTGGCCAGCCGTTTGCCTTTGGTAGAGTATGGAAGTGGAACTTGTAGCCTTGTGACACTATGTTTAGAACCCACTTGTCCTGGGTTATGATGTGCCAATTTTGAGCAAAAAGTGATACTTTTCCCCCTAAGGGTGCTGCCAGAAGATTAGTGCTTGGTGCCGGCAGGGGGAAGTCATTGGGACTGTTTCCTGTATGTTTGTGATCTATCTTCTCCAGCTTTGGAGTTTGAAGCACCCCATTGCTTGGGCTTATAAGGACCTTGCGCCTGGGATCTGCCCCTAGGGCATCTAGGTCTGCCCCTTTGAGGTCTGTCTGACACAGGAAAGGACCAATGTTTTGTAGGCCAGTGTCTACTAAACCTGGGTGGCTATACCTGTAAAAAATCTTTGACAGTTTGCATAGATTTAGCTTTGTCCTCCATTTTCTTTAACACCTCTTCTGCCTTAACACCAAACAAAGTATCATGCTGTAAAGGTGCATCTAGTAATTTAACTTTAACATGACCAGGCAGATTTTGTTCCTTTAACCAAGCATGCTCCCTAATTACAGAACCCATAACTGCGGCCCTGCGGGAGGCCTCTAAAGAATCAAAACCACATTGCAAAGTTTGTTTTCCAACTTGTTCTGCTGCATACAATAAATCCTCAATTTCCTTGTTTTCTGCACATTCAGAATTTAACATTTTCTGTTTAAGCAATCCCATGACATGTTGCTGATACTTAAGCATATGAAATTGACAGTTTAAGGCCCTTATTGCCAAAGTTGCAAAGGTGTAAACCTTTTTTCCCCATCTATCCAGTGCCCTTGAATCTCTGTCAGAGGGGGTTGGGTTTTTTGAAGTGGAAGCCTTAACTCACTTTGGACCCTGTGATATAGTTTCTGGGTCAGCAGCAGGGTTTTTGAAAAGAAATGTGTGTGAGTCAGGAGCCCTGTAATATCTGTCAGGCTTAACAGGAGCTGGGGGTAAGGAGTCAGGGGTCACACTAGACTCTGAAAACACATCATCTACAATGTCTAACACAGGTGGAATGGCTAGAGGCCTGTGCTGAGGTAGTAATAGAAAATCCCTGAGCTTCTTTTTAGATTCTGAAAAAATCTTGGCTCTCCCAGTGGAAATGCTCCCTCATGGTGTGCAAGGATTCCCCAAAGGAATAGTCCTCAGGAGGCGATGCTGATGGTATAGATTCTTCAGCATCAGAATCCTCATAGGGGGGAAGAGAATATTCATGTTCAGAAGAGGAATCAGAAGAAATAGAAACCTGATCTAAACATTCATAGTCAGTGTCTTGCCTAGGCCTCTTATCAGAAGGGGGATGGGAACCCCTGATCAAGGTAATCAAGTCTTCGGCCATTTTGAGCATCTGTTTTTTGGGTATAGAGGACTGTCCATGTGGCTCTTGAGTTTGTTTCCTTGCTTTAGAAGGTGCTTTTGTCTTTGCCTTTGAAGCTGAAGTTGCTTTAATGCAAAGATGTTTAGGTCTGAATACACCCTCAGAAGCCGGTACCTGCTCAGCGGCTCCGGACCCATCTGAGGGATTAACGTCCGAGACTCCAATACCTTGAGTATCCAGCACCATGGCAGACTCCATGTGTGAGTCGGTAGCAGCCTGCGACTCTAAAGTAGCAGGCGTCAGGGGCTGCGAAAGCACCTCATTGAGAACCAGCGAACCGGCGACTGGCTTAGAAGCTTCGTCGTCGGTTTTGGGCCTCAGTTGTTTTTCTATATCCTTTTCTTTGCGTTTTTTGTAATCTCCAGTAGTCGCATGGCTATCCGATGACATTTCAGGGTAATTAAATCGGCGTCCAAAAACATTTAAAGCAAAATCATACTGACGCTTAATAGTGTGTTGGTTAAATCTAGCACAAAACTGACAACCAGAAACGTTGTGATCAGGGCCTAGGCAAGGAATACAGTAAGAATGAACATCCTTATGAGGAATTTGCTTCAAGAAATACAGTTATTAACTTTTTATGACATCGGTCTGGAGCAAGAAAAAAGTTTCCCCAATGGGGTATTTAGCTTTATTGAAGACTTCGGATCTGAAACTCAAATACAAAAATCTCAGGAGTCGGCCGACAGGCACTTGTGAACTGCTTCTGCTTCGGGCACTGCGCGGCAAGAAAGACTGAAGAAAATGGCATTGGCTGCTTCTTTTATACCCCTGATGACCTGACATCAGGGAAGGGGTGACAGCAGCCGACGCAGGACCCAAGACTTTGGAATTCAGGCCGGCTGAGGGCAACCTGCCAGCAGGATTACCCAAATGTAATGACTGCAACAGTGAAACACAAAGAACATCTCTGTGTTTGCATCTAATATTAATTAATGTCTTGGGAAACTGATGGGATTCACTGGGCTACAAAAATCACCTTGTACAGACCTAAGAAGCTATGGAAATTGTTTTTTCTCTCCACAAAGGTGTACTCAAACCCAACAAAAAGAGGGTATACAAATATATAAAAACTTCTTAACTCACAAAACCATAATGATTTCATTCTGATATTTTAAAACAGTTAACTGCTTTCATCTTTTACATAATAAAGACTTCTTTATAACTGAATCCAGTTACAACCATTTACCTTTTAAATTAAACACTTTAGTTTATTAATGTAGGCATGTTCAAATACTTACATTCCCAAACTACCTTTTTATTGGTGAAAGATATCATCAGAGAGCTCTCAGAAAGATTAAACTTGATAAGCAATTTTACAGACATCTCGAATGGCTCTATGTTTATGCCTAATTATTTTACTTATTTGTTAAGTAGGTAATCCCACTGGAAGTAATTGTTCCTTTTCAAAGGCATCCCAGGAGAGCTGTCTGGTTAAGTTGTTTGTTCTGAATTGCACAGCTTATATGTAGAACTAGAGGGACTCGTTTCCAGCCCTACAGCATGCAGCTTATTAACAGCTTGCGGCTTTAATTCTCTGAATCCAACTGCCACAGATGAACTTTACATTCAAAATTATTATAAAACTTTATGGACATCTTATTAGTTATTTTTTTTTTTATTTTCTCCATATAGAAGGTACAGAATGCTGATGACTGATATTTACCATGCCATATAGTTTCAAAATTCTGCTAAGTAATAATATTTTAACATGTTTAAACACTTTAAAAGGCATTGAAAAACAGTAATAAAGGATCTCCTGGTGATCTGGGACTCACTGAATACATCTGTCAAGGATAGCAAGGCATCTTTTCTTAATGAGAATGTAAAACTATAGGTTTTCAATTCTAGTGCCGTCAGATACAACTGCAGTCACATCTATAAACATTGCATAATTCCCCAGATATAATTTTTTTGTAGAACAGAAGTAATGTAATCTATCTGAAACATTTTATTTTGGTGTTCTTCCTCACAATAAAAAGAGAAGCTACTTATATGATGACCTCTGTGTACATTTACATGAGCACTAATAGAATATAGTTCTGGCCACATAAAGACTGATTTTTGAATTTGTGATGTGAATTGAAGGTATTGCAACCATGCTTACATGCAGGACAATGAACAACAGGATTTGTGTTACTGTGCAAATAATGCCTGCCCAGGGTGGCATAGGGCCACTACACCTCTAGACATGTGTTATTTACACAGTAACACATACCCTGGAGACCCTGGAGAGCATTATTGTGCCTAGAGAATGGACTATCTATAAAATTGTGTTTTACTTGCTTTTTTATTAGTGTATAAATATAAATAAATAAATATATATATATATATATATATATATATATATATATATATATATATATATATATATATATATATATATATATCTGGTGCAAACTAGTCCCTCCATCTAATGTTTCAAAATTGCTATTGTATATGTAAATGGTGTTGGAGGAAGCATTTTACATCAAAAATATCACATGTTCAAAAAATATCCAGTTATTTTCTTCATTTTTTTGGCCCCTTACTCCTAAGATGTTTGGTTTGTTGCCATCATTAGGGATTGAAGTCACTAAATAATGATATACATTTGAGTTTCAGACTTTATTTCCCTCAGAAAATGTATGCTAACACAAATCCTGTTATTCATGCAACTTTCAAATTTTATAAGAGCTATATTTAAAATCTATTCCCATTTTTGAGCCTTTGTTCCACTTTACTTTAGGCTTTTAGCTGCTGCTACTGCCACTACTCGATCACTCTCACTCTTCACACAGACACGCACTTGTGCTTTCATGTACACATGCATATATACAGTCACACACGCAGACAGAAACACACACCCACACATTCAGATACACTTTTCTTTCTTTCTTTTTTATGTTTCCTTTTATGCTCACTAAACAGCAAATGTGCTTAGAGAGTGTAAAATATTGGCTCAATTGACCTCACTCTCACTTTCATGCATACACGCAAACACACACACACACACACACACACACACACACACACACACACCTATTTTTTTTAATTTTCACTTTTTTTATTTTACATTCTCTGAACAGCAAAAGCACTGCTTAGAAAGTGTAAAATAATGGTGACAGTTAGTTTTCTTTCAGAATAAGCTCCACAGCTGCTTAATATGCTGCCATGAAGCAGCGGACTCATTTTTCAGTGGGCATTAGCCGTAGATTAATACCCTGCTGGAGAACATTCGTTGTCCAGTCAGGATGCTGATGAACAGATTGCCCATTTTCTAATAGAAATTAAAGTATAATCATGCAACATGCTGTCTACTAGTGCTGTTTTACAAATGGAAAGATACGCTTAAAAGTTCAGAGTGATTTCTGCTTTGGATGTTTTAAATCAGTTATATTCTAATATTAGTGTTAAATAAATGCAACTATACTGAGGAATGACCCTTCTTTCTACTGTACAGTTTCTCCCTTGATCACTCTGATGTGAAGAATCATGATCACATGACATCGATTTATTGCTCATTTTCTTTAAGAAAATTGGATGGAGTGAAAAAGGAGTGATACGAGAGTCTGTTTTTAATATTATCTATTTAGTTCATAGGTTCTTAGGTGTATACTATGCTAATAACCACTACGATCCTTGTAAGCCTAGCTGTGCAACCAAAATGTCTGTATGATACCACATAGAGAGTCAGAGCTTTGAGTCAATTAGCATAAGACATTAAGTTTACTCCCTGTATTCTTTCTTTAAGGGACCACTGTGCACTTTCCAGTTGCTGCATATGACTTGTCAAGTGAATACTGAAGAGGGCTTTATACTCTATGTTAGGTCTGACAAGGGCTGAGTGCAGTGATACAATGACCTTTCTGGACTTAGATGCCATGCCCTTACTTATAAATTTAGCGACAAAGAAAAATTGTCTTACTACCTTGGACACATGTTCGTCGAAGGCTATGTTACTATCAACATGAGTTTCCAGTTCCCTGACTAGTGAAACTACTTTTTAAGAGGACTTTATTGATGAACTAGTTACCTGCAGCAGACAGCATCCCAAAATGTACTACAATGTACTTCTATATATGGACTTTTACGTATGACTTTGGCACCAAGTGTTTGTCTGTGTTAGACCTTCCTAAAGGGTGTTCTTGTCTTGGGGAGATACAATGACTGCTCCCAGTTTGCAATCATCTGCAAACTTGGTTGGCCAAAGCCTTTGACACTGGCATCATCTACTTGGAATTAAAGAGAAGGAAAATTGGGCCCAACACAGATCCCTGAGGGACTCCACTGGTGATTGGCTTCTTTGTGGGGGTGGCCTTACCGATCCCAACCTCTTGAGTCCCACTTGTGAGCCAGACAATTATCCAGAATGTTATATTTGACAAAAAACAGAGTGAGGTATTGTATTAAATGCTTTCGCCAGACACTGCTTTCCCATCATGCATTGCCTTACTTATCTTTTTAAAGAAGCTCATCAGGTACAGTAAGCATGATCTGCTTTTGACAAAGCCTAACTGGGATGGATCCCATGTCTAGAGTTCTCCCATGTCCTTGCTGATAACTTCCATTTCCATTACTTTGCAAATAAGACTAGTCAGGCTAATGTGTCTGTAGTTTCTAGGATCTGTAAAGTCCCCCCTTATGATGGGGTGATGGATGTAGCCCTCCATTCTCTTGGCTCAAAACCTGTTTTAAAATTATAGTTAAAATAGTGACTCCAGAGATTCCAATGTTGTATTTTAGACTGTTCAGGAGGCATCCCAGGATGTTACTGGGGCCCACTGAGGTTGTGTTCTTGACTTTACTGTGCACAGCCAGTACATGCTCCCTAGCTGGTGGGGTTATGTTTGAAGGCATTTCTTGGAGAATATCAATACCACAAGGCAGAAGTATTCTACTTCTTGGAGGATAGTTGGGGGCGAGGTAAAACTGGAAATTAATTTGTCCGCTAACAGGTTCACAATTTCACTAGGCTTGGTGAATATGACACCATTAACCACCAGTTCAGCACATTGCTGTATGCTGCCCTTGAGACTTCTGACAGAGCTGAAGAAGGGGTTATCTTTCATCTAGGAGGCTTATCTTAACCTCACAGTCACCTTTGTTTGACCTAATTAGCCTATTTAGTTTGATGAGAGAGTTTTTATCTTTATGGGAATTACCCTCCCTGATTTCCATATTTTTTTTTCTATTGTTGTATGTTGTTGTTGTTGTGTCTTTCGGCTTTTCCTGGTTAGGGGTCGCCACAGCGGAACTCCAGTCTGCTAATGATTGGTAGCTGATTTTTACGTGCCAAGTTACCAGCCCTGACACACAACCTTCAACGAAGGAATGCCCATTCACGCATGTCTCCAAGCAGAAGACGCTCTAGCTGAGAATCGAACCGGACAGCATCTTACTGTGAGGCGACAATGCTACCGCAGCACCACCACCGCGGGTAGATATCCTGTTTAATTTGGGATTCCATCAGGGTGGTTTGCTTTTGGGCCTAACTCTGGGCTTACTTCTGGTAGGTACTGCCACCTCTGTGCACCCACTGACATGCTTGTACAGAGTTTCTGATAACATTTCATTGTAGGATGCTGTGTGTTCTGGTTTTGGTGGGGCAATGGATTTAGACAAAGCATTACTTAATTAAAGGTAGTTTTAGAATAGTTCCTGTTACTGCTTTTACTGAGGTTACAGAGGTAAATTTGATTTTGAAGGAGACAGCTGTATGGTCTGACCTTACCAGGGAGGATGAGACATTGGGGGGATACTCCTATATTTGTGAGTATAAGGTCCGGAATGTTGGAATGCTTCTAATGGGCATATTCACAATTTGGTCAAGGATGTCTGTATTTAGAAAGTTCAGAAATCTCTCTGCCAGTAGATTTGATGCAATGTAGGATTCCTAGTCTATAGATGGGTGATTAAAGTCTTTCATGATAAGGTGTTAATTTGGTTGTAAGTGTCTCCAGTAGGCCTAGGTATGCTTTGTGAGCTTCTTGGAACATGAAGGATGGCCTACAGCTGATAAAGATATGGTATGGAATTTTGTCTACTGTGACAAATGTTATTATATAGGCACCCTTTGCGTTTAACTTGACAACCAAGAAACCATCCCATGATGTGAGGATTAGTGTTAGCTGCTTCTAATGTCAATAACTTTACACCACATGAGATGTATCAAATGCCTTGACGGGAGTGGACAGCAATAACTGTCAGACCCATATTATTAGCCAAGTTAACATGATCATAAAATTCAGTCAAATTTGTTAAGTGTTCTTTCATTAAAGCATACTGTGATAATGTCTCTAGACTCATTTATTTCTTTTTTTGTTAAATAGACATTTCTCTAAACACTGTCCCATGACAGAAGTTAAGCTAAATAGTCTGTAATTAGAAAAGTACAGTTGTGTACCTACCATAAATGTAGATGTTCGAGTGTGTTCACTGTTGCAGTCATTACTCTTGGGTTATCCTGCTGGCAGGCTACCCTCAGTCGGCCAGAATTCCAAAGTCTAGGTCCGGCGTCGGTTGCTGTCGCCTCTTCCCTGACATCAGTGCGCCAGGGGTATAAAAGATGCAGCCGATGCCATTTTCCTCAGTTTTTCTTGCCCCAGATGTCAGGTGCCCCAAATAGGTAGGCTGAAAAATATACCAATAAGAAGTGCTTGCACAAAAATAACATTTCCTTCATCTACAAACAAATACACCAAAAAGGTTGTATAGGATAGAGAAGTGCAAATAAGTCCAAGCAAAGAGAAGGGGGATGGTGGGCGGGTGGGTAACCTGGACTGCAACAGTGAATACACTCAAACATCTACATTTATGGTAGGTACACAACTGTACTATGTTCATCGTGTTTCACTGTTGCAGTCATTACTCTTGGTTAGAATCCCAAAGCTGAGGATGTGTGGCTGG
Source organism: Protopterus annectens (assembly GCF_019279795.1). Classification (NCBI taxonomy): domain Eukaryota; kingdom Metazoa; phylum Chordata; order Ceratodontiformes; family Protopteridae; genus Protopterus; species Protopterus annectens. The sequence goes on along the minus strand of NC_056728.1, from coordinate 880,179,494 downwards.
GCTAAATAGGATTAGGAGAGGCTATGAGGCCCTGCAGAACTGCAGTGGTGAAGCCTGCTCTGGACTTAGAGTAGAGAGGCAAGTGGTAGTGCTTTGTAAAGGTGTGCACTGAACTCCAAGTTGCAGCCTCTAAGATATCTTTGGTTGGTACTCCTCTGAGGAAGGCTGCTGAAGTGGCTGCTGCTCTGGTGGAATGATGCCTAATGCCCTTAGGCACTGATTTTCCATGTTGAAAATAGCAGAAACGGATGCAATGGCCTATCCATTTAGAAATAGTTTGTTTTGAGAAAGCCTTTCCTTGTGATCCTGCAGCATATGACACTAAAAGTTGCTCAGACTTTCTGAAAGCTTTAGTTCTGTCCAAGTAGAAACGCAACTGCCTGTGTATGTCCAAAGAATGCAGAATTTTCTCACCCTTATTTTGTGGATTTGGGTAAAAGGTATTCAAGTGAATGGTTTGGTTGAGGGCCACACTGGACACCACCATAGGCATAAATGTAGGGTTTGTCCTCAGAGAAACCCTGTCTGGATGAAAAATGATGAAAGGTTTCACAGCCATGAATGCTTGTAACTCCGAGACTCGCCTTGCAGAGGTTATTGCTAGGAGCAGAGCTGTTTTCCAGGATAAGAATTTTATATCTGCTGTTGATGCTGGCTTGAAAGGAGGCAGTGTGAGTTTTTCCAAAACATAATTGAGGTCCCAGGCCGGAATTGGTGCTCTCCTTGGAGTCCTAATGTTTTTAGCCCCTCTGAGGTACTGCCTTATTAAAGGATGAGAAAAGATAGGTGATTCCATATTGTAATGTGCTGAAATGGCAGAGGCATGAATCTTAATTGATGAAAAAGAAAGGCCTTTGTTCAGCATCTCAGTTAGGTATTGTAAAATCTGAGGAATATTTGGTACAGACATGTCAATGCCTTGGTCCTGGTTCCAAGCACAGAATCTCTTCCATTTTTCTGCATAAGATTTTCTGGTACTGAGCCTCCAAGATAACATCCATAACAGCTTTTGAAAGAGGAGTGTTCTGAATGGCTACATTATCCACCATGCTGCCAGATTTAAGGTCCTGAGTTGGCTGTGCAGGATCTGATTGTTTTGTTGGGTCAGCAAGTGAGAAGTTTGAGGCAATATCCATGCTGGACCATGAGACAAGCTCTTTAGGATTGGGTACCAGTGCTGGCATGGCCAGTCTGGTGCAATTAGTATCATTTTGGCTTCTCTTGTCTGACCTTTAGGAGTACTCTGGGAAGGAGAGGCAGTGGAGAAAAAGCATATACTGTTAGATTTTTCCAGCTGAATGATAGGGCGTCCACTTTCCATGCTTGCTTATGATAAATCCCTGTGCAAAATCTCTGCAATTGACAATTGTGAGGGGAGGCAAATAGAGCTATGTCTGGACATCCCCATTTCCTTATTATCATGCTGAAGACTTGTGGATCCAGTTTCCATTCGTGGGGATCCATGAGGTTTCTGCTTAGTTCGTCTGCCAGAGTCTTTGTTTTTCCTGGCAGGAATTCTGCTTGCAGGTGAACTTGAAAAGCCAATGCTGTGTCCCATAAAGTCATTGCTTGTCTGCAGAGGGGGTAGGAATGTGTACCTCCCTGCTTGTTTATGTACCACATGACCATAGTGTTGTCTGTCTTCAGTAACTGTCCTGGATGAAGCAGGTCCTTGAAAGCTGTCAGGGCATTTTGAACAGCTAACATCTCTTTTTGAATGATGTGAATATGCATCTGGTTTGCAGGCCATGTGCCCTGAATACATTTTCCTGCCATGAGGGCCCCCCAAGGTATAATCTGATGCATCCGTTGTCAGTGTCTGTCTGGCTGTGGGTAAACTGAATGGCAGACCCTTGTTGTGGTGACAGACTTCTGCCCACCATGGAAACTCCTGTTGTAGGCCGGGAATGAGTGCAATTACTGTCTCCAGGCTGTGGCAATGCTCAGTCCAAACACTTTTCAGATACCATTGTAGTTTCCTCATATGCAGTCTGGCATATGGAATTAGTAGAATGCAGGATGCCATGAAACCCAAGGTCTGCAGGATTTTTCTTGCAGATAAGTGGGTTTTTGTTGCCAATTTCTTGAAGTAAGTAGTCGGTTGTTTTTGCTTGTCTGGTGTGAGATAAGCCATCTGGGCAGTTGTATTTAAGCTTGCACCCAGGAATATTATCTCTTGAGAGGGCACTAATTTTGATTTCTTTTCATTTACTGTGTACCCCAGGCCAATTAGTAATCTTTTTACAAACGCCAGATGCTTTAGAAGAGTGTCTTTGTTCTCTGCTTGAATTAGGCAGTTGTCCAAGTAGGGATATATTTGAATTCCTTTTTGTCTGCAATTACTGGTGCCAGGCATTTTGTGAAGACCCTGGGCGCAGTAGATAAGCCAAAGGGCAGTGCAGAGAATTGGTAATGCATTGAGCCAGCTATGAATCTGAGGTATCTTCTGCAAGATTGTCTGATTGGGACATGCAGGTATGCCTCTTTTAGGTCCAAAGTTACAAGCCAAGCCCTCTTGCCCAGCATGGGCAGAAGCTGCTGTAGAGTCAACATCTTTGGAACTTCCAGAAACGTATTTAGTATAGACAGGTCCAGAATTGGTCTCCAGGTTTTGTCCTTCCTGGGTACTAGGAAAAGTCTGGAGTAAAATCCTTGAACCTGCTCTTGTTGTGGTGCTTGCTGAATGGCCCCCATGTCCATGAGGGCTGTAATTTACTTTTGTGCCTCTGCCCATTGATTGTGTGGCAGGTCTGGCGTGCCCTTTGACCTTGGTAGAGTGTGAAAATGGAACGTGTAGCCTTGGGACACTATGTTCAGGACCCATTTGTCTTGGGTAACCATTTGCCAATTTGATGAAAAAAGTGCTAGTTTTCCCTCTAAGGGGGCTGTCAAAAGAAAACTGCTTGGAACCCTAGCATTGCCCCTGGCTGCTTTCTGCTCTGGTCTGGCATCTTTTCCCCCTGTACCCTGCTCTACACTGTGCTGTTCCACCCTATATTTTTCTGAGAACCTACCTTCCAGCCTATATTTTCCGAGAACCTACCTACCTGGAGACAAAGGACCCTTTCAACAATAAACCGTGGTGTCATCTCTCAGCCTCTACTCCCTGCTTCCTCTCTCAAGGAAAATAAAATAAAATACCCTGCTCTACACTGTGCTGTTCCGCCCTATATTTTTCTGAGAGCCTACCTTCCAGCCTATATTTTCCGAGAACCTACCTACCTGGAGACAAAGGACCCTTTCAACAATAAACCGTGGTGTCATCTCTCAGCCTCTACTCCCTGCTTCCTCTCTCAAGGAAAAGAAAATAAAAGTATGTTACCTATGTCCTGCCTGTAACATTTACTACCGCCTGCTATTATTTCAGGGGATCTAAAGCTCGCCCTGAGCCCGGTCAGCCAGCAGCCTCTTACCCCCTAAACTAGCTACCTTAGTAAACAAATCTCCTACACCACCTCTCAGTACCCCACTTACTAATTTTTTCTCACTTCCCTAAATTATCAAGAGCCTACTCTCCCCACTATAGTTAATTGTAATACCAGCTTTGCCCAGTAGGTGGCACCCCTATCCCATCTAAACTTTTCTCCTGCTTATCTATTTCACATTCTGCCGTTACCTGACTCCATACTTCTATTAAACTGAACTACTCTAACACTTCATACTGTACCCTTTTTCTTACTTATTACACTCTCCTGTTCTATAACAGCCTCCCTACCTATCTGTGTTCCTTTCCACTTTAGACTTGCTAACCTTTCCAAAAGTAATCAGCTCTGCTGACTGATTGTCTCTCCTCCAGCTGCTCCATTGCCTGTCTAAGACTGTGGTCCTTGGACCCTTCCCCCTTCTCCACCACTTGTACTTATCTTATCCCTAAGCCCTTACCTGTCTTCATTTCTCTACATTCCTGGTTTCTGTAGTCTTCAGAAACTTATTGCTCCACCTCTAGGATAACCAATAGACTTCTTAGTCTGTCATCTCCCCCTCCTGACTCATCACCCTTCTCCCCTCCCCTCCCTGCCTTTTATTCTTTTGAAAGTCATAAATACCCCTACTTTGGCGTGGCGCCATCTTTAATACCCTAGCATTGCCCCTGGCTGCTGTCTGCTCTGGTCCGGCATCTTTTTCCCCTGGTAAGTAGCGAACAGTTGACTGTATTTGTTCCACCCTTTGACAATAGTTCTTAACTGTTTTTTCTTTTTACATGCTTAAAGACAAATTATTATTATTTTCTACTGTGTGCGCCTTAACATCATAACCTTCTCTGCTAGTTGAAGATCATAACTGCTTGTAATAATATGCCAGAAAGGTCATTTAATGTTCAATCACCCTCGTGGTACCTCCCAATGAACGGCTATGTTTCAAGTGCCGGAATTATGGCGTTAACAGCTGCTTAAATATTCTGTGGCTTGAGTTACTTTTAAAACATTAATTGTAAAGCTGGTATACCTATTATATTGTAATTTCCATGTTGTTTCTATGTTTGTTATGCCGTAACAAATGTCTTGAAAGACTTTGAGAGGTCGGAATTGTTGTTTCTGTGCTTGTTATGTTGACAACAGTTATATTAAAAGGCTTTGCGAGGTCAGAATTACGTTGGTAATGGCTTCTTAGACAGCTGCATTTTTTGGGCTACACTTAAATGTCTGTTGTTGGCTTGACTGTTAAATAGTAAATGATATGCTTCATCTCTGCTTGCTTCTGCTAAAACAATAAGCACGGATACTCCCTACAAGCCAAAACGGCTGCTGTTTCCACTGTTTGGTTTCTAGCTTTAGCCTGCAACAGCCGTTTTATAAATTGAGAGCCAACTGAGTCGGCAGTTTAAACAGACTCTCTTTACCTGCCCTGACTTGTGTTTTCTCAGGTTAATTTAGCCTATAATTGCTATAATACTATAATTACAACTAGCTTTACTTGGGGGCTTTCAAAATCTACTGTAGGTCTTTTTGAACTATATTGTGTAGCTGTAACTGGGTTTGCAAGTCGGAAGCCATAGCTGGTAACAGTTTGGAGCTAGCTTTACTCGAGGGCTTACAACTACTGATGTTGGTCCTTTTTGAGCTACACCTCGTAGCCTGTAATGGCTGGATTGCAAGTCGGGTGCTGAATGTACTTTCTTGAGCTATTTTTCTAGACAGAATCTGCCACATTACAAATAGGAGGCTACAGCCTAATTTCTAGTTCCGATATTCAAAATAGAGTAGATCACTAATTTAGAGCTCAGTTTCTACTCTCTATATCCAAATTGCACTGTATGACTAGTAGCAGTCCGTAGCCCACGTGGAGGTTCCTATGTGCGCGATCAAATGCCATAGTTGATGCAACCACTGCTGGTGCCACGACATTTAGGACGCTTGGTAACTTACCAACTTTTATTGTGCAAAGTAGAAGTATTATCAATTATACACATATTTACTTAATTAAAATGACCAAGTTGAAGCTATAACACGCCCAGCAAGAATATTGGAAACTACATCTACCTATACTACGCTAGCTAATTACTTATTTAAGCGGCTGGGTAATGCCTTTAGCATCTTGCTAACCACAAGGAAGCTTATGTCATACTTTGTAATAATAAATGTGCTGCCTCCTAGTTCAAAGCCTAGTGTAAATTATGAGCCTGCTACCCACCCTAACTCTCACCAAGTGATAAAATATAGCAATCCTGTTATTTTCTATGCATTGTTCCTGATTTTGGCTGTACTGTTTTTTACATACATTTTTGACTGAGTATGTCCTTAAGCTCATGAGTTGTATGTTGCCCTACTGAGCCTGCAGAATATAGCCTGCTTGTAAATTGATATAACCGAATTATAAGCTGTCTCAGGATACTAGTAACATAGTAAATAAAAGTGAATGTACATTGTCTAACTGTTTTTTCTCTCAACTTTGTACTAACTAACGTACCTATGTTAATGCTAGCTTCTCGCTACTCACCACCACTGTTGTCTCTCTCTCTCTCTCTCTCTCTCCCACAAGTACCCTGCTCTACACTGTGCTGTTCTGCCCTATATTTTTCTGAGAACCTACCTTCCAGCCTATATTTTCCGAGAACCTACCTACCTGGAGACAAAGGACCCTTTCAACAATAAACCGTGGTGTCATCTCTCAGCCTCTACTCCCTGCTTCCTCTCTCAAGGAAAATAAAATAAAAGTATGTTACCTATGTCCTGCCTGTAACATTTACTACCGCCTGCTATTATTTCAGGGGATCTAAAGCTCGCCCTGAGCCCGGTCAGCCAGCAGCCTCTTATCCCCTAAACTAGCTACCTTAGTAAACAAATCTCCTACACCACCTCTCACTACCCCACTTACTAATTTTTTCTCACTTCCCTAAATTATCAAGAGCCTACCCTCCCCACTATAGTTAATTGTAATACCAGCTTTGCCCAGTAGGTGGCACCCCTATCCCATCTAAACTTTTCTCCTGCTTATCTATTTCACATTCTGCCGTTATGACTCCATACTTCTATTAAACTGAACTACTCTAACACTTCATACTGTACCCTTTTTCTTACTTATTACACTCTCCTGTTCTATAACAGCCTCCCTACCTATCTGTGTTCCTTCCCACTTTAGACTTGCTAACCTTTCCAAAAGTAATCAGCTCTGCTGACTGATTGTCTCTCCTCCAGCTGCTCCATTGCCATTTTCTACCCGCTCCATTCACCCTGCGGGCTCACTCTGCTGCCCTACCTACCCCCAAATCCCACCCACCCCCAGTGCATCTACACTTATACTTACCAGACCACTCCTACTTCCTGTCTACCATTTACACCCCGCCCCTTTCTCCACCTTCTTCCTCTCTACCTATCACACTCCTCCCCTTTCACCATCATCTTCCCCTTCCCCCTATAATCCATCTACTCATACCACCCTTTATACTGAACACAAAATCTATTCCTAAGCCTCCTACCTAAACTACATATTCTAATTTATCAGCCTCAACATGCTTGCTAAATTAACATCATTCTCAATCCAACTACTACTAATACTAAACCTTACTTATATCTATCACCTCACCCAGCCCAACTCCATAAGTCACACACCACTACTTCACTCAACCAGCTCACTCCCTTCAACCCACTCAAACTCATTTGTCTCAATCTCCCCTGCACTGTATCCCATAAATACCCATCTATTTTTTAACTACAAACTAAGCTCTACTTATAAACCCTTTAGCCCCTCTCTAACCTCCAATATCCACATAAACCCCACAACATACAAGATATAAACAAGACAATCCAAACACCCCACCAACATTATCCAACTCCTATCAACCATACTTCTATCAGGAGATATACACCCTAACCCAGGCCCAAACACCACTTACCCTACATCTAAATCCATCCTATTAGCTTCTCTAAATGCCCGAAGCATAGTTAACAAAATCCCCAATTTTCATGCCTGGCTTCAGCACAACAAGCCTGACATCCTAGCAATTTCAGAAACCTGGTTAAAACTTCATATAAAAGATGCTGAAATAGTACCATCAAACTACTCTATCATCAGAAAAGACCGGGTACAGAAAAAGGGTGGGGGAGTAGCTCTACTTTACTCATCCTCCCTATCCATTACTCCCTACAACAAACACATTCCACAATTCTCCAATGCAGAATTAGTTCTAGCTCTATTTTCTTTAAATAAACACAAACACATTTGCATAGCGTCACTTTACATTCCCCCTGGAGACAATATCTCAGTACTTGAAGATATACTATCCTGGCTTTCTACCAATATCAGTAATGAAACTATTATCATGGGAGACACTAATATTAATTGGTCTTCCATTCATTCACCTACACACTGCCTAAACATCAACCTTTATAAGTACTCTCAGCTCATCAACCTCCCTACTAGGCCCTCTAAAGACTTCTCCAGTGGAAGTACCCTAGACTGGATCTTAGTCTCTCACCCTCACAACTACAATGATAGTGGAACTCTTCCTAATTCCCTCAGTGACCACCTTCCCATTTACACCAGACATCTTCCATCTCCATTACAAGTAACCCATAATTACATCAGCACTCGCTATCTAAAATAATTTAACCCAATAGCCTTCTCTGACTCCCTAAAATCAATGAACTGGAACCCCCTAAAAACTCTACCCCTAGATAATGCTGTTGAACACTTCAATACAACTTTCCTAAAACTGCTGGATAGTTTTTCCCCCATAAAAACCAAAAGAATAAGTAACAAAACCACCCCCTGGCTAACAAAAAACACAAAAACCGCTATGCGACTCAGAGACAAAACATGGTCGCGTTTCCAAAGAAACAAAATTCCCACCACCCTTAATGAATTCACAACACTTCGCAATAGAGTTAAAAAGCTTATCACAATTGATAAACAAAATTATTTCTCCTTCCTCCAAAACAACCACAAAACCAATCCACAAAAATTCTGGAAAGGCATCACTACCCTCCCAAAACCTGGCTCAACAGAAAACCCAAGCCCAGACCCAAATGCACAAGATATAGATCTGGCTACCCAATTAAATTCATTTTTTATAGACTCTATTTCCAAGCTAACCTTATCCTTCTCTAATAACACCTCACCCCCTACTTCTGCATCTTCCCTATCATCACCCCCTTCATCTCCAGCCTCCCAACTCCCATCATTCTCCCTAAAACCTATTCCTACTTCTACCATAAGAAAACTCCTTCAAAAGCTAAAACCATGCTCCAATGCCCCCGATAACATTCCATCATCCTTCCTCAGCATAGCTGCGAAGCCATTGCCTTCCCCATCAGCATCCTAATCAATCGCTCTATCCAAGAAGGTCTTGTACCCAAACTCTGGAAAAGGGCTTTCATCATTCCCCTGCATAAAGGAGGCAATAATAACAATATTACTAACTTTCGTCCCATCGCCATCCTCTCTCCTATATCAAAACTCCTAGAGAAATGTATCCATCTTCAACTCCTTCCCTATCTCTTAGATAATAACTTACTAACTTCCACACAACACGGATTCAGACCAGGTCACAGTACCATGACTGCCCTCCTTTCCTTCCTGGAAACTGTAAATAAAGACAGAGATTCTGGCTCCACTGTATCTACCCTCTTTCTTGACCTGTCTAAGGCCTTTGATACTATCTCTCACAACCTTCTCCTTACTAAACTATCTAACCTAAACCTATCCCCTTCCTATCTCAATTGGTTCATCAGCTATCTCTCTAACAGACAACAAGCTGTCAAGTGGAAAAAAGCCATCTCCACTTTCCTTAACACACCCACTGGTGTCCCCCATGGATCCATCTTGGGCCCTCTCCTTTTCAATATATTCATAAACAATTTTTTCCATTCAATTCCCCATGCTAAACGTATTCAATATGCAGATGATTCTACAACTATCTGTGCAGCCAGATCCATCCCCACTCTTTTACATCTAACTCAAGACACCTTCTCTACCACAGAACATTGGATGAAGGACAATCATCTAGCACTCAATGCATCAAAAACCAAACTTATGGTATTTACCCCCTCAGAAACCACAACCTTTGATAGTACACTATTCTCCATCACTAGCCAGAATAATACACCTCTCGAACTAGTATCTGAAACCAAACTACTAGGAGTCCAGATTGATGACCAGCTTAAATTCAAAAGTCACCTACTACTAAACATAAAAAAAACCCACCAAAAACTCGGCATGCTGTACCATAACAATCAATTCCTCACTACATCTACAAAGATCACTCTTGCTACTACATTTCTCATCCCCTCTCTCCTGTATGGTGCCCCTCTCCTAACAAACCTACAATCATCTCTCAAAACTAAACTGTCCTCCTGTTATAATAAGATTGCCAAATTTGCCACCAGCCACAAATCATCTACCCATCACTGTACATCTCTGCACAAACTCAGTTGGCTAGAGCTTCCTCACTATCTCTCATATACTCAGCTCACTTTTGCTCACAAACTCATTTTTCATCCCTCCCTCTGTCCCTCCCTCAGCTCTCCCTTTAAAATGCACCTGCCACAAAGACTCCTAAGATCTAATAACCAAAACCTAATAGAGCTGTACAAACCCCTTCACTCTCCAGGACAAAACCTCCTATCCTATGCCCTGGCATGCATATGGAACTCACTTCCTCCCTCTATCCGTATCACCACCAACCTCCCTGCCTTTAAAAAAATCACTGCACTCACATTTAACATCCTCATGGGAATGCTCCTGCACCCACCCCTCATAGCCTATTCCCCACCTCCTACAAACAACTATATCATATATTACTAGACACCAATTTAGCCAACTGTAACAACATCTTATCATTTGACAATCCCTACAATTCCACTCAAGGAACTATATATTTACACAACAGCAATGCTTGCTCCTATACAGAACTTAACCTAAGAATCTTTATTTCATCTGCTCATATCTTAGTTTTCCTACAAAATAAAACCCATAACTTATCACTGTAACTGCTTAACCTTTGTTTTGTTTTTTCTGTAACCCACAAATGACTGAAATTTTAAACTGCTGTAATCTTTTTGTTACCATTGTTTAAAGATTTGTCTCTAATCTACAAATGATGAAATTGTAAACTAATGTAATCTTTTTGTAATCTTTGTTTTGGAGCTTTTCTCCCCAGGACTCCATTGAAAATGGGTTCTTTTTGGCCCAATGGACTGGTAAACCAACTGCAAATAAAATAAAAATAAAAAATAAACTGGTAGTGGAAAGTCATTGGGACTGTTTCCTGTAAAGTTGTGATTTGTCTTCTCCGCTTTTGGAGGTAGGAGCACCCCATTGTGTTGGCCTGTATGAGCCTTGGGGCTGAGCTCTGCCTCTGGGATGCCTGCATCTCCCTCTTTGTGGTCTGTCTGAGACTGGAAAGGACCAATTTTTAGAAGGCCAGTTCCTGCTAAACCTGGGTGGTTGTACCTGTAAGAAATCCTTGACTGCCTGCATGGATTTTGCTTTATCCTCCATTTTTTTCAACACCTCTTCTGATTTAGTACCAAACAAAGTATCATGTTGTAATGGTGCATCTAATAATTTTGCTTTAACATGATCAGGCAGATTCCGTTTCTTTAACCAAGCACGCCTTCTAATTACAGAACCTGTAACAGCGGCCCTGCAAGAGGTCTCCAGTGAATCATAACCACATTGCAAAGTATGCTTTCCCACTTGTTCAGTTGCATGCAATAAATCCTACAGTTCCTTGTTCTCTGAACATTCAGTATTTGTCAACATGTTCTGTTTAAGTAGTGACATTTAATATTGCTGATATTTAAGCATATGAAACTGACAATTTAAAGCCCTTACAGCCAGGGTGGCAGAAGTGTAAACTTTTTTCCCCCATCTGTCTAGAGCCCTAGAATCCCTATCAGAGGGGACAGGGTTTTTTGCAGTGGAAGTTTTAACCCCCTTGGAACCCTGAGATATAGTTTCTGGGTCAGCAGTGGGGTTTTTATATAGGAATTTATGAGAATCCGGGACCCTGTAGTATCGGTCTAGCTTAGCAGGTGCAGGGGGTAAAGAGTCAGAGGACAGACCGGACTCTAAAAATACATCATCTACAATGTCTAGAACAGGTGGAATAGCAAGGGGTCTGTGCTGAGGAAGAAGCAGAAAGTCTCTGAGTCTTTTCTTAGATTCAGAATAATCCTGGCTCTCCCAGTGGAAATGCTCCTTCATAGTATGCAGTGTTTCCTCAAAAGAATAATCCTTAGGAGGAGAGGCTGAAGGAATGGATTCTTCAGCATCAGAATCCTCATAGGGAAGCATGGAGTATTCCTGTTCAGAAGAGGAATCAGAGGAAATAGATACCTGATCAGAAGAATCATATTCTGTCTCTTACCTAGGCCTCTTATCAGGAGGGGGATGAGAGCCCCTGATCAAAGTAATTAGGTCTTCGGCCATTTTGAGCATCTGAGTAGGAGAATGCTGTACTTGTTTCTTTGTCTTTAGAGCTGCTTTATTCTTTGTCTTTGAAGCTGAAGATGGTTTAATATATAGTTGTGTAGGTCTGAAGACACCCTCAGAAGCCGATGTCTGCTCAGCGGCTCCGGACCCATCTGAGGGAGTGATTTCCAAGTGTCCGATACCTTGAGTATCCAGAGGCCCAGTCGACTCCAGTTGGGAGTCGATTGCGGCCTGTGGCTCTGAGGTAGCGGGCGCCAGGGGCTGTGAAAGCGCCTCACTGAGAATCGGCGAACCGGCGACTGGCCTAGTAGAGGCTTCATTGTCCGTTTTGGACCTCAGATGCCTATCCTTGTCCTTGTGTTTTTTGTAACTCCGGTTGTCGGCTGTTCTGATGGCATTATATAATTAAATCTTCGGCCAAAGTAAAGAAATGCAAAATCGAACCAATGCTTGATAGTGCGTTGGTTAAATCTAGCACAAAACAGACAGCTAGCAATGTTGTGATCAGGGCCTAGGTAAGGAATACAGTAAGAGTGAAAATCCTTATGAGGTATTTGCTTCCCACAAGAAATACAATTGTTAACTTTTTCTGACATCGGTCTGGAGCAAGAAAAAAGTTTCCCCAACGGTGTACTTAGCTTTAATGAAGACTTCGGTTCTGAAATTCAGCTTTGAAAATCTCAGGAGTCGGCCGACTGGCACTTGCGAACTGCTTTTGCTTAGGGCACTGCGCGGCAAGAAAGACTGAAGAAAATGGCATCGGCTGCATCTTTTATACCCCTGGTGCACTGACGTCAGGGAGGAGACGACAGCAACCGATGCCGGACCTAGACTTTGGAATTCTGGCCGACTGAGGGTAGCCTGCCAGCAGGATAACCCAAGAGTAATGACTGCAACAGTGAAACACGATGAACATCCAATATATGTCAAAGCTCTTATAAATTAGTACAATAAATGTCATTCATACCAATGGTTTATATATATTTTTCTGTAAAGTATTAAATATAAAACAGCAATATCTTCCTAATATTTAATGAACACACAACTAAGGAAGTCACACCCCATTCAATTAGTCATTCTGCTAATTTAATGCATATATTTCATCCTTTTCAAAATGAGGTCAATTCACTCTAAGGAATATTACCAGAAGTGGAGGTTAAGCCCTGTAGCCACTGCCTATCACAAATTAAGTGGTGGCAGCAGGTGAGATTTATATACTTGTATATCTTTTAGTCATAAAAACATGTTACTTCTATCATTGCATTGTAAAAGTGTAATTAGTAGTTCATGGTTCCTGTAGAATAGCTGAACTACTAAAGAAAGCTAAATAACTGTTAAATGCCTCTGCCATAACTATAAGTTGATTAGAGACCAAGCAAGATAGACAGAAACTCATTATTCACATTAGAAAGTCTGACTTGCAGATTCCTTTCTTTTGAGAGCTGACGTATTTATAGAATGCCTTTGTGTTTATTTTATTTTTTCATCTTTCATTAGGCTATGCTCATAATTTGCATTACATGGGGCAATTATGGTGTCTAATTATTGATTCTTTTATTGATTTCTTTTGTTATGCCACATTCTTGTCTTGGAATATTTCCTCCTTAAATGACTGCTGTGGTTACTCTTCTCACTTCCAGTTTGGATTTTTTTCTCAGAAGAAGGAAGATGAAGATTCAGTCAGCAGGGATAACCAATGAAGGAAAGACACTAGGGATTATGTGCAAGTAAAATAAAGAGAAAAAGAAAGTACATAAAAGGTACGGAAAACATGCACAGGAAAGCATATTATTGAAGAGAGAAGACAAATGGCAGATTAAGCTTGCTTCTTATTTAGTCCCTGGTTTAAATGATATGGTGAACATTAAATGTTTTTAAAAAATAGAAAAATTGCTAAAGTTAATATGCAAGGGTAAAAACCCTTATGTTTTTAAGCTATGAGATTTTTCCTGTGTGTCTTTTATTATTTTATCTGTTTCATTTATTAGTAAGATGATATGATTGGATAAAAGCTTTTTTGAAGGGTTTTAAAAGTGTATTCTCAGTGTAATAAATTATTTCTGAGGAAGTCTTTGGGATGAATAGCAAATATTAAATTTCAACTACACTAAAAAACTTTTCCAGTCTCTCTGGTGGTTTTGGTGGTTTTAAATTCACAAACATTAAAAATGTGCACAAGAGGTTAAAAATACATTCAAAAAAAGATAAAAGATGTTAAGAAATGATTTTTAGGCATATAATCTAAAAACTCTTTGTTTTTATTATCTCTTGTTTGTTATTTCAAAACTGAATTTTGAAAAGCCATCTCACAGACAAGCTCACAGACAATATTGTAACATTTTGAGCTGTGTAAAAAGCATACTATATCAGAAAATTGTTTTAAAGAAGATTTTATATTTTTTCTTACTTCTCCAAGTTTCCAGTTTTCCTGTAATTCTCAAGGATAACTCATACAATTGAAAAAGGACTAGCAAAAGAGGACAACTTTGCCTCAAGCCCTGTTTAATGTTTCTTTCAGGCATATACTACATTGATTAAAATGTTGAAATCTGAATTGCAGTATAATATTTTTATCAAATCTATAAAAACTGGGTCCAAAATTCCTACTCATAAGAGCATAAAACAGAAATGACCAGATAACATAATTAAGGCACCTTAGAGATATTTTACATGAAGAAGTTCAAAATAGTTTGGTCAACCATGTGAAATGTTTTCCTACACATTGTTTCTACTTCCAAGCTATGGATATAATTATATCAAGTCCCAGAGGAGGTGATGTGAAGAATCTAACAGAAACCTGAGAAATAAAATGGATCACTAACCTCAGAGCACACAAGTATCCAGGGTTAAATACTGTAGTTCCCCTTAAACCTGTGTTAAAAAATAGGCATATATCGATTAGTTGATTATCTGAGGAAGGCTTGCTCTTTAAGTGTTTAATGAATTGAAGCTACTGAAGGCATGCCCAAAATAAATGTTCCCGATAGGTACACAGATGTTTAAAACATTCAGCACAAATCTAAAAAGATTTATTGAACTGAAGAAGACCTGAATAGGTTGGAAGCACTTTTCTTCTTTTTTACCCTTTGGTTATAAATGTTTTATGTTTAAATAAAGCCTAAAGTTTTACATTTTCAACATTAAGGTTTCAATGCTATCTTCTAGCTCCGTGGTCGTCAGCTCAAGAATATTTTCTGTTTTTTTCTCACTTGTTTGCACCTGAGAAGACCTTTGGCAGCTAAGGAAGTTTTTTTTCTGCCAGATAACATAATTAAAGATCCTTTGTATCAACAAGAAAAAATGTTTGCAGTAATTGCACACTTTTCTTAGTTTGATATAAATCTCATCAGGGCACAGAACTATAAGTCCTGTCAATCACCTGCAGTCCTCCTGCCAATATGTATAAATATGCATATACTCTTATACAATCATCTGTCAAGAATTTTGGCCAGAATATTATCATCCAGATTTAATAATGAAAATGGTCTAAACTTCTCTATGGCTAGTGCAGCCCCTTTCCTTCTGTGTAGCAGTACAGTCCTTGCCTTGTTCATCAATGCAGACAATTTTCCATTCCTGCCAATCTCACTGTATGCCCATCCTAAGGATTCAGTCATTAGACCAAATCCACATTTATGAAATTCAGCAGGATATCCATTTAGACATGCTGCCATACAGGGTTTTAAAGCTGAGATTGTTTTCTTGATTTCTAATTTCTCAACTGGTTGTTCCAGAAAAACATTAGAGGTGAGGTTTGAATTCCTGAATTTACCTATTCCTTTGTTCAAATGTCTCTGACACTAAAATTCCTGCACAGCTTCAAAGACAAATAAAAAAAATAATGTATTTGCATCTTATCCCCACATCATCTTTAACTGCATCACCACCTAGCTCCCTAATAGCAGCCACTAACTGTCCCTTATTCTTTTCTTTAAATATCCATATTATGTATTTTGCATCTTCTTCACTATGAATTATCAGTAATTTGTGACAATTCCTCTTCTGCTTGAGATATAATAGTAAACCATATTGAACATAATTTAATAGATTTGAATGACTGTATGAAGACGTGTCTGGTTATTAAAATTTCATACTCCAGGTTTAGGAAACAGAATGACTGTCCCATCTTTGTAATTAAAAAAATTATAAATTCATCAGTGTGTCGCTTTATCTTATATGTCATGGTACCTTATTCTATAAGGAGAACACAGCGTATGAAATAAATGTCCATCAATGTGGTTCTGCACTTATTGATTCGGTATGTGTACCCAGCACCCGTAGAGGAAAAGTTAGTTTGTATTAGACTAGTATGCATTCATACCCAAATCTTTTAGTCACAGTTTGCCTTAAAGCTGTATATAACTTACCCAATAAAGACCATGAAACTGAAGTCTAAAGTTATAAGTTAATTTCTTAAAATTTGGAATTCTCTTAGGGTATGCATATCACATTTACTATATATGTATATGTGTGTGTGTGTGTGTATATATATATAATAAACAGCTGCATTCTGTCACTTGCTAAACATCTAAGCCACACTTCCTCCTGCTTGTTCTTTTTGACCTCTTTTTGACCTCTGGCTTGATGTAGCGAGAGACCTTCTGAAGTGGTCCAGCCTTTCCTCCACATTTTCTATTCCTTTACTCTACAGTCAAATTTTAACTTGTATGTTAACCTTAATCCCTTCTCTCCTGATAGGGTTGAACTGCTTTCAATGTACATCATTTTCTTTAACTACCAGTTATAAATACATGCAATGTACCTCTCTTTTGTCCTTCCCCTTCTGCTTACATGCCTACCATGTCTAGTTACCACACCTGTGCCCGTGTGCAATATTTTGTATAGCCATAAAAACTGCGGTATGGTCAGAGATAGTTTTAGCCTTAGTTTCTACAATGGCAACCACTTCCATGACTGCACCCTGAAATAATGTGTCATTCTACCTACTAGATTATTTAGATTTGTCAAACATAAATGTATACTGCCTTGCTTCATTATGTAGGTGACTCCAAATATCTATCAATGCATCCTCACATTGTATTTCAAAATTACTCTGTTCTTTCATGCAATGCTCTTTTCCTCCATATTCCTTGTCTTTCCCTGCATCCAAACTTTTATTGAAATTACATAAAATCTCTCCTGTAAAATTCATTTATAAACAGATTATCCCACGCATGAATGAAATCTGAGAAAAGGCAAGGGCCGTCATGACTTATTCATATTCCTCTAACTTTTTAACAATGTTGCCATTAATATCCCCCCTAAACAAAAAGGGGGGGCACCTCTTTTTGCATCAGTATAGACAAATATAAGAATTGATGTATCACCATGACTGCTCTTACTGCACTACCATCTACATACCTAATGTCAGCCACTGACTGTTCCTTTTTCTTTTCTTTAAACATTCCTAGTATATATTTTGCATGAATTTACAGGAGACAGATTTTATTTTGCTTATATTAAGTCTGTTTCTGCTACCAACATCATGATTTCGTGAAAGACTCTGCATTAAATTATTTTACTATATAATTTTGGCTGAAAAGCTGGTAAGAGAGTTTGTTAAGCATCTTTTGATTCACATTATAAGCAGTTGAAAAACTCTATCCCCGGGATTCATGAAGCTCGGTGTAAGGCCAGCGGTAGGATTGCGCCGACCGTGCGGCATGAAGATGGCGTAGTAGCACCAAATGCATATTAATGAAGGCGCACCGCCGCCACAGCCACGTGCATAGGAAATAAGCGCGAGTCTAATAGGGCGTGTCGAAGTGCCGCACGGAGGCGTGGAAATGACAGCTGTCGAAGTGCAACCTAAAATGCTTGCATATAACAATTTGCAAGATAGTAATCACATATGTCACATATGTCAGTGTCCGTGGATACTGAAACGTATGCAAAGCATGCAAGATAGTTCCTGTGAACACAAAATGAAGAAGCAAATACAAATGCATGGTAGGGAATAACGGGTCCCTATCCCGCAAACAAATGACATGGAAAACCGTGTGCCCATAGTCCAACGCAGTGTAGATAGCTATACCAAGTGGAAGTATGCCAATAGGTATGTCCAGCCCAATGGTTAGGGTCACCAGCTGACCCATATTGTGAGGGAGGGTACACAGATGGGCAGATGTGTCCATAACAAAATACATGATAAATGTAGATATCTAGTGACCGTATGACCGAATCATATCCCACAAGGCATGTAATAGTCACATACAAAAGGTATGTCCGTATTTCACATGCCAAGTGTGACAGGAAATAGAATAAGCATGTAAACGAAACAGAAGGAGCATATAAACTGCTACAACAATAAGGCAACATGTAGGCTGAAAGGAACAGTATTATCCGTACCGTTGACTGTGGATACGTGTTGTCCAGTACATTCGGATATGTGTCCGGAATATATCCCATCCCGGACATAGGAAAAGGTGGCATCCTACCAATAATTATAAGAGTCTGCCAAAATCTGCACATCAGTGGTCCAAGCCGAACTTGTCAGGATGTGTCACAGTTGAACGGGTATTCCAACCATGTAATGAAAGTTAAGTATGGGCGTGTACCTATGTGCATGAGGTATAGCATGTGGAAAGCAAACATGGCAGGGTAGTCCACACAACCATACAGGTACCTGACATATGTAGGGTATGCAATGTGTTACTCTGACCGTGTCATGGGCCAACAACCAAAGCAGTGATGGATGGAGTGTCAGGAATATGTGTGTGGGGGGGGATGAGTAATGGTACAATCCTCCAAGGCGATACTGTGTCATATGCAGAATAGGTGAACCGGAGGTGTATGAGGGAGCAGCTGGTGAAGCAGAAAGAAACACAAAAACATGTATAAACATCTGCAATACAACCAGACAGGCCATACTGTAGAACACAATCCCACAAACATATGAATATTAAAATGTGCGATACAAATGTATAGACATGTCACCGGCACATACCCACAGATTGGTCCTGATGGAACTGGCCATATCAAATGCAACACACCTGGATGCATAATGGACTACCCAGCATCCCCTCCACAGCACACAGCCCGCTCCCATACCTGAACCAAATCCAGCCATACTTGGCCTACTGGTTTGGTGCAGCCACATCTACACATAGTGACCACTACGCATATGTAGTAGGTAGTGTTACCCTAGGCAGTTTCAGGATTGCAAACTATTTAACCCTTGCATGTAAAACCCCCAGCACATTTTCATAATGCCAGACGAATGTTCGGTATTTGTCTTGTTTTGGTCTTGTTCAATTTTTGGAATATCCCTCATGGGATAAGTAATCTGTGTAAACATTAGAATGGAAGACACGAAGTCCAGTCCTGTAGATATCTGGACACAAGTTTGAATGTGCAGTAGTGGTGCACAAGACTGTCCAGCCCTAGATGGCCATGCAGAACCTACTACCCGGGATCAAACACCTGCCCATGACGCATGTGTCTCGACACGAATAAGCGAGAGAATATATTGTACACATTTGCATAGTGGCACATGGTATAAGGGTGATGAAGGCACTGACGTAAACAGGATACCCCCTGATCCACTGTGTGAGGGACAATTAATGTGTGTGTAGGTGTGACCTGACCAACAATGATACAATGCCAAATGTCCTGTGATTGTAGGAAATAACTATGTACCATACTGCATGTAACAGTTGCCTAAAGCAGTCACATCAGGATAGAATAAACGTAATTCGTACAAGAAACAGGCAAACAACAAAAGTGCCAAAGGTATAAGGCTCACAGCTTAACAAATTAATGTTTACACCTGCACTGACCGTGGCTATGTATTGGCCCAAACAACCTGGTGTCCGCAGTAGGGTTACAGTCTGTCCCGTTTTGTGAGGGACAGTCTCTCTTTGGACAGTTGTGTCCTGACAAAATACATTACAAATGGCAAATGTCCTGGGATTGTAGGACATAATTATGTCCCATATGTTACGTAATAGTTGCAGAAAATAATTATTTTAGTATCTAAAATACCTAAATGTTACAAGAAACAGAATAAGCAACTAAACCACTACAACAATAGGCTTTTAAGTTCTATCCTTTGTACTGACCGTGGGTATGTGTCGGCTTGTAAAATCTGATGTGTGTTCCAAAAATGTCACATCTTGGCCATTTGAAAAGGTGGCAACCCTAGATCCCAGAATACATCCCAACCTGTACATATGACAATGTCAACGCTACCAGTGGTTAGAGCATTCACACAATAACTGGCCAGCCTCTTAACCACTCACAAAGCCAGTGACCTTTGGGGGAAAGGTGTTGAATGAGAATGACTACTTACAACAATGAAGAGTAACAGACGCATTTAACTGCAGAAAATGAGTAGTATTACAAATCTGTCAACACGTTCCAAGTTAATAGTACTAATATGGTAGAAGTGTCCGAGATTGTCCCTGAGTTGTCATAGCCTTGTCCCTGTCACTGTAGAAATGAGTCTCCGAGTATCACAGAGGTCCATACACATAAGTACACCAACCAACTGTCACATCTGTTGACAGGACTATTGCATACCTGTAGTGAATTTATAACAGATGTCCAGAATAATATTGATTGTATCTATAAATGAATGAAATAGTCAAATGGGAAGGGAAACACGTGGAAACCACCCCCCAACCTGCATTGTGTAGTGGAACCACTCCCCACCCTAAATTATGTAGCGCCAACCAAATAATGTGGTCAGAGGTTCCCAAACACCTGCATCTGTAAACACAGGTAGAATGTTAAACTCTGGACTAACTCTGTCCATGTGCTACGTCTGATCTTTGAACAGTGCCAGGCAGTTCTAGTCACCAGTTGGCCGAGCCTAAACCCAGACCAGCACATGAACACCCTGACAATCAAACACGCGTATGTGCGAGGACTATAAGCGTAGGAGTTCTGAATATCCTTGGAGTGAGTAGACTTGCAGCACAGGTCCAGAGCAGTAGGAAACAGGGAATGTCCTAATTGTAGTACTGCGGTTTTCCCAGCAGGAGAATGGATGCCTGCTGAGTAAGGGAAGTGGTGAGGGGTATGTCAGAGTAGCTATGAACCATGAGAGCAAGAACACCAATAGTGTAGTGGTTACAGCATCCACCTAACATAAAGGCATTCCCGGTTCAAGTACGACTATAGCATATATTAATTGTGTAATGAATGCCTCTGTGCTGTAAAGCCAACATTCATACATGTAAAGGTGACCCCGTTCGCATGGGTCCGTAATCCGGATTCCATCAAAGTGGTACTGTCATAAGGAATAAGGCACATGTAATCCCAAAGAAGTGCCTGTAAACATATGTAACATAAGTAGATGCAAGTCCGCCTGTGTGGGTGTACGGAGCCATTAGCATAGCAAATGTATGCTGTCTTGTACAGCTGTAACTTTTATATATATAGATAGATAGATGTGTGTATAGATAAATATCCACAGACATAACAGAAATATGCAATTATATATCTACGTATTTATCTATATATACACATATATATATATATATATATATATATATATATATATATATATATATATATATATATATATATATATATATATATATATATATATATATGTATATATATATATACATATATATATATATACATATATATATATATATATATATATATATATATATGCAAGGAACGTCGAAAGTCGAAAGCAAACATAAGGGTTGTGAAGGGAATCCAGAGCAAGTAAGGAATTATGAAGTGCTCACATGTATGTATGTCACATAAAGCTGCACAAGTGTGAGTAGAGCACCGCTCTTCACACCAGAGGCAGGGATATACCAGTGGCCATAGCATCGTTGAAGTGCTACATCAACATTGTAAACAGACGGAATGTAGTACATGTTGTGACCACCTACACTTGTAACCCGCAAATCGTTCGTAATCCATAACACCAGGAAAGGCACGTATGTGCAAATATGAATGGATGGTGAGCCTGTGAATACACGAGGTGGTACACAATGTGTGTAGGGCCCCAATACTCATGAGAGGGCAATGTGTAAAGGTGTGTCATGGCTGCGATATCAGGTGTATAATGGCTGTTATGCGTGGAAACTCAACACGGATGTGCAGGAGAAACTATGGATATGCGATTACGGACACAGGATTGCTAGGGTATGTTGTGCCGGGTGCAATGGAGCGGCCCATGGAGGTCAGGTAGTATATAGGTGCGATTCCCAGATAGAGCGTCGTTTGCATGGAGACATGCGTGAATGGGCATATCATTGTCAGACGTTGTGCGTCAGGTCTGGCAGCCTGGCACGTAAAATGTATACGCTACCCATGAGCAGAACTGAGTTCTGCTGTGAAAACCCCAAATCGGGAAAAGCAGAAAGACACAACTACATGAAGACAACAATATGTTGATGTACAGTCACAGTAACACAAACACACATCCTATCAACAGTAATAATATGAATGTGCACAGAAACAAACACAGTAGCAGGAATAATAGGCTGTGCATAAGAATAATAGGTCGAATGACACTGTATCACATCCCAGTTAGCAGCGGCACCCCAGACATGAAAAACGTGCGACATCTGTCCACTGTATAACGTGCAATATACTGAGCACAAGTTCACCGGAGTGAAGTGTCAGTGTCAGAATGACTAAGGCAATAGTATGCTGTTGAAGCAGAGATAAAACCCAATACGCATGTGTAAGTGTCCATGTCCAGGAAATGTATAGGTTAACGGACACACAGATGTATATATAGATAAAAACTTATATATACATATATCTATATTAATTTACACACACATATATATATATATATATGGATTCACTTCAGAAGCTCGAATAAACAAAATCTCGAACTGCAAATAACTGAAACCAAAAGATCGAGTTTCGGAAAATCGAACTTCTGAAGCGAAACCAACAAAAAAAAAAAAGACAAACTTCGCTTTTGCAGGGAGGCTTCACCCCCCTGCACCCCCCATGTGGGGTGCTGTGCCCCCCACACCCCCCCTACTTAAATATACCAACTCCAAGATTGCGCTACAGTGGGGAAATGAGAAATCTCCCGTCTTGCACTGTATGCAGAAGCGCAAAACGGGAGATTTCTCATTTCCTGTCAACACTGCAAAAGAAATAAAACATTACGTACACACAGAGCATACAAGAATCCTTGCCTCTGTGTGCATGCAATGTATTAAGGTAAGTAAACTCTTATTTTTAAACACTACACATATTCGATTTACTGAACTCTCGATCATATGGTCTCGACCATATGAAATTCGATTATGTGAAGTGTTCCCATATATATATATATATATATAAATATATATATATAAATATATATATATATATATATATATATATATATATATATATTATAGATATATATATATATATATATATATATATATATATATATATATATATATATACATACACACACACACACACAAGGATATACTACGGATATATATAGATAGATATATATACACAAACAACAGGTACTGATATATACACATACACACATAACAAAATATATATGTCAGTGTAGATATACATGTACATAAATAGGTTACTTCACAGCAATTAGGGGTAACATATTTAAAGCCCTGGCATATGGGACTGGGAGGTCCAATAAATAAATGTTGTACCCCCCACATCGCCCAGCTAGGCCGGACAAACATTCAAACAGGCAATACAGATTAATACACTGCCTCTGTCCAAAACACTGGTAGGAAAGGACCAGTGGAAGAGTTCTGCAAAGTCTACACTTTAAACATGGATAACGGTGTCCCTTGTGGGACCCCAAAAATTTAGGGTGCGTGTGAGTCTGCTGACATTATTACGAGCAGGATGTAGGTGTACATGGAACAGTAGGTTGTGCAAGTGTAATAATACATGGGTTGACAAAACGTACGACATGTGTCCTGAGACAGGGAGAGTGGGCAATGTGTATGGGTGTGCTCATACCCCAGCTGCGCTCGCAGTAAGTATTTGTCACGACTGCTGTAGAGGGGTGCCAGGTAGGTGGACCATGGGTATGCATTAATGGCCTTAAGTGTGCAGGTGCTGGTTGGCAGAGATGTAGTATGCCCGCCCAGTGGAAGTCATTAATATTCCTATGTGGGCATAGCATATGCCTACACCTCCCAAACCTGAAGAGCACATCTACTGGATAGTCTGTAAACCATCGGGGGAATACATAGAGATCTAATCAGTGCCATGTACCCAATTAGCATGGATGTCCATAGTTCTGTATCAAAATGTAACAAAGTCCAACTAAACACTTCCAGAACTAGTGATATTAGGTGAACAGGTGGCGGAATACAGGTAATGACAGATGACAACATGTATGAGTCATAAACAGCATGTACCTCGACAAACGTGAATGAATACATATGCTCTGTGACTGTGAATGTGTCTGGTTAATAGAACCAATCGTCTAAATTTTTCCCACAGGGTGTTATGCATTGTTCCTGATACAGTGTTCATTCATACCCATTGGTATGTGAGTTCTGCTACTGACAGAAAGTGTATAATTTACTGACTACCTTAGGTAGATGATAGCATAATAGAAGAGGTTCAACACCTGTACGCCTGTGAGGGACACACCCGTCTGGGCAGTTGTGTCCTGCAAAATGACAGTTATGGCACATGGCCTGTGAGTTCGGGAATGGAGGCTATATAGTGTGTGTAGTGGTGTCAGACATCAATTTGTTGTATCAGTAACAGCTACATGTAATAGGAAACAGTATTATCAGTTATAATGCTACATGAATAACCTAAGTCGTCCATTTACTACTGGCTGTGTTGTGTTGCCTTGACACATGTGATAGCTCTACATATAGGGTCTATAGGGCCGCCACCATTGTGAATGGCCAAAGTGATATACCAGGGCAGAACATACCTACAGCCATGCAAAGTACAGAAATATACATATCGGAACAAATCAAAGCGTAGTCTAGCAGCAGTATAGTTGCTTATGCTACTACATATGACATATCGATGTGTCAGGTATACAAGACCTGTAACAAGCAACCAGTACAGACATGTACAACATGAGAATGTCCCCTAATCAGGACAGTTGCAATGGCTAGAGTATTGTCCATACCACTCAACTGTCCCTGAATGTCAGGTACGTCCCTGAGTTTGACTGAAAGTTTAACTCTGTCCTACTTAATCCCTCCTAAAATTAGTGGCTGTTGAAGGAAATGTGGTGAATTACACTTACTGACTAATGACAATAAGTAAGAGTTATAAACAACTGTTACTTCAGAATATGTGTATTAAGTCATATGCTCTGATTCTGTCAATGTTTCAAGTTAATAGCACTACTTTTGTAAAAGTGTCCCTGATTTTTCTTGACCTGTCCCTGATTCTGCAGAAATGTGTCCCCAATTGGTGGAGAGTTCTGATATTGTCACATGAGATATGTGTGATGAGGGACTGTCCCATGCAAAGTGGGAAAGGTGTCACTCCTACAGTCTCCCGTCGTGCAATATGAAAGGTGGTCAACGTGCAGTAGGTATGTGGTAGCATGACTCGGCAGACAGCTGCGTTAACAAACTCAAGTCACATGTCAGCATTGCAGAATATCGGTTCCGATGTATCAGGCAGATGGGAGCAGATCATATGAGGAACACGCATATAATATGATTACATCACTGGACAGGCCGCCAAGTCCGTACAGTCGAATGCCTGCCATCGCAAAATGGTTACACACACCCGATACTGTAGTCATGTAGTCCAATGTAATACGCATCACAAGGGATCACACACACCCAGCGTGAGTGACAAATGTAAGCGGAAATGTCGAAGAGCGAGCGGCTGTAAGCATGTTTGTCTACCAGTATGCCAGTAGTGCACTGTCAAAGAAATGTGGAGTCTAAACGTGTATAAGGTGCTGTGACCACAGGTCAGCAGTTCTTAACACTGTGCAAACCCACGCACAACTGCTCCCACCTGCTGGACTGTGCCTTACCCGGTCTGTATCCAAAGGCATCTGCCTGTCCACAAACAAAGAACCGCCTTATACATGTGATGGTAGAAGTAGCCTGAGCACATAGCTCATGTGAATTAACAATAGACCATGGCATATGTACAGACAATAGACCACACACACACCATACAGCGCAGACATCCAACAGTATAGCAAAGTACTGGCAGATATGTCCGGACCACTGGTGTATGCATGCCTAGCCATCCTGTGTTTCAGTGTGTGAGCATGCCCAGTATGACTGTTATGCATGTTGTCGATCGACAGTACCGTCATAACGTCATGTGTGTGAGCATGCAAAGTATGGTCAACTGTATTGCATGTGTCACATGTCCAGATAGTTATTACTGTGTTGCTGACCCCTCCGTTCTACACAGACAGGTGTTATGCTGTGTCTGCAGGGTAGCTAATGGTCACGTGGCATTGACAGTTGCTACATGTCTGCATAGCATGGGGGACATGCAACCACAACCACAGTCCTACACAACACCGTGGGTGGTGCACATGACTCTCACATGTGTAGGTTTGACGGGGGGCACAGCCAACAGTTGTACAAATCTGCCGCTACTGTACTGGTATGCTGGGTACTCCATGTCAGTGTGTGGACCTACCTAAATTGCTGGTTGGAGGGATACCAGGGTACGTCAGTTCCCAGCTTTAATTACCAGCACAGTGGTGTTGGACTTCCTAGCTTACACAACCTACATCAAACTGCCTGGCCTGCTGTCGTCTGTGCATGTCGTAGGGGGTTGGGGTCATTCATTGGGCATATCCATAGGCCATCGTATATCATTTGTCTGTATTGGTCCACATCTGTCCAGCTGCATGGAATGTGTGTGGGCTGTACGGACACACATGATGGTCAGCCCATAATCTGCAGTGGGTTAGGACACCCTGTGTACTACAGGCTACCATTGTGACCCCCGTATGCGCTACAGAGGTCATGGTGCCACTATGGATGTGTACTGTCTGCTGCCCTAACATTTGGCCACCACAGTCACTTGTATGCTCACATACATACCATAGCAATGGGTAACTACACATTCTAATACAACTGCCACTTGTTAGGTCAATAGACATACCCTGGGTGTGTTCCGGACTTGAGGATGGTGCTGGAGTGCTGCCTATGTCGGATGCACACGGTGCACCTCCTATACATGGCCGAGCACAGGTACTGTCATGTTTGGCATCCATTGCACTGTGTGCGGGTCAGAGAGGGGAAATCCGTGGGTACCTACTGTGTCAGTGCATATGCCTTGTGTTGCCTCTTTGCCAAGGGCAGGTCATACTGTGCATGGGCTTTCGCTGACTGTTCCCTACTCAGGTAGTTCGTTCACCAAGTCACACTGTGCCTGTACAGGCCTTGGCAGTGGTGTTGGGCTGTGTGGCCCTGTCCCATGCTGTTCCTGCTGCAACTGTTACTGCAGGATAAGATTGTGTAGCATAGCAAATACCATAACAACTTGTATGCATGTAGCTTGTGAATACTGCAGAGCTCCAACGGATGTGTCCAGATACCAGATCTGTGAACTGAACATCCCAAACACATGCACAAGTATATGTCTTGCCTGTGCATCCGCCTCAGTATGGTGTGAGTGTTCAGGAGTGTGTGCATTGCTGATGGGTGTCATCAGCCACTACACCAGTGTTTACCCAGCATCCCCCACTAGGAGACTGTAGGGGATGTCCATATAGGCATTGGTGTGCTACAGCTGTGTGAGAAGCCATATATCGGACACATCATAGCTTTCAGGGCAGACAGCACACACATTCAATCTCATGCCCTGGCCATCGCATATGGCCTAGCTGTTGGAGGGTATGCCCCTGCAGTGACTGTAGGCCCTACCCTGCTTCCCGGGTGGTGCTACGTGTGCAGGCTGTAGCACCCAGTACCCCAGGGTAGTCATCCAAGTGGTTGAACAGATGCATAATGCTGGTCTACTAATCACGTGTGTTGAGGACATGTATGTGCTCACTAGCATATGTTGACATGGCATCTGTGAACTGGTGCAATACTCTGGATGCAGATGCCTGTGAGATACTCATGATATCCCCAGTTGTGCTGTGTGAGGTACTTGTGGCTAGTACACCTAGGCCAACACATACCATGGTATCCACTGTGATGCGTTTCCCTCGGCCTGTTTGATGTGTCAGGTGTGGCAGGCACAGGTCAACAAGCTGCTGTAGGAGGTCTCTGTCCACCCCATAGTGCTCCAACATCCCCAGCCCATGTAGCCCCTGGTAAGTCACCCTCGGTCTATAAAGTCTTATGTCACCCCAGTAAGGGTTGTTCGGCAGCATACACATCCTCACTGCCCCAGCCTCCTGCACATGTTGGTACATGTTGCCTGCTGCAGCCTGTGTAATTTGCTTGGACTGTGTCATGAAATGTCCCTGCAGGTATACACCGGTGGTGTAGAGTATGGACGAAACCTGTGTGTATGCTGCTTGCTCGCATTAACGTACTGTTCATGTGCGGGCTGGCCATGTCAACTGCTGATTGTGCTGATCAACACCTGTTTGTGCAGCCTGTACACCCTGACTACCCCACCACTGCTGTCATCCCTCCCAATGTCACCAGGCAGGTATAGACACACCCCTAGCTTAGGTGTGCTAAGGCAGGAGCACTCCCGAGGCACAGTTCTGCAATGTACGTACAGTATGCCTGACCCCCCTCCCATGCTGTCAACTATATTCCAGACCTGCACCCGGCTGACTACACACATACACTCCAGGGTCCAGCAGCACACCCTGGTGATAAATGTGATACACTATAGTCAACCTCATCTGCATAGTATAGTCTTCTAATGAATAGTTATATGACCCATACCGAACTTCCAAATTAATAACCACAGGTCAGTGTCGCTCAGATCCATAAACAACTGGCAACAGGTGCCTTACTATCACCATATTCTATGTCCCATGGTCTTCCCAGCAACAAAATAACCGGTGTCTACACGACTACAACCCATGGCCCTGCACACTACAGACAATGTGCATTACCACCATGCCATGGCAGATATACATAGATCCCAGGTTATCACGTACAGATCATCCGGCACAAACATTCAATAGTGCTGATGTCCCCAGACATATATGTTCACATCTATGTCCTCCTCTGCATATACATATATACATGGACATATATATATATATATATATATATATATATATATATATATATATACATATATACACAAAAACACATATACATGTACACACATATGTAGATATGGCATTTATATCACAACAGCGGACCACATGACAGCAATGCATTAGACAGGAATGAAAAGGAAACTACATGTGTCACCTGCATCATGTAGTGTTGTTACTATCAAGGCACGTGTGTTATGTTGTGTCACATGGGTCAGACCGTATCAAGGGTAAGAGTAGGGCTGCTGACAGTTACTCACCAGACCTATTGGCGAATGTATGTGTTGACAACCCAGTGTCTTGACAGAATATGTGGGCTGTGGACACTATATAGTTCAGCAACAAAACACACTGAACACATCCCGCAGCTAGCCACCCACAGATACCAACACATACGGTATAACTGCCAATCACACACACCTGCCATGCCTTGGAATCGAGCACCTACCTGTCTAGTCTGCCACACTACAGCATTATGCAGTAAAAGAAACCGCTACCGAGTTACGGCATCACCGCACTCCCACAGACATACATCTAAGTGGATGACATCATCCGCAAAGGCAAATACGCCGATAGGCAATGTATGGGGAGTGAGCCATCTAAAAGCATTACTCTGTCCCCTGGCAGCTGGAAACACACACACTCACACACACACACACACACACACACACACACACACACACACACACACACACACACACACACACACTTGGCAGGGCTGGGAGTCGAACATACACCTAACTACCTTATCACACTACAGCATTATGCAGTTACAGAACGCGCTATTGAGATTACTGGTACACAGCACTCCCAGAGGCATACTTCTAGGTGGATGACACCATCCACAAAGACGCCGATAGGGAATGTATGTGGAGTGAGCCATCTAAAAGCATTACTGTCCCCAGGCAGCTGGAAACAGACACACACACACACACACACACACACACACACACACACACACACACACACACACACACACACACACACAAACACACACACACACACACACACTTGGCAGGGCTGGGAGTCGAACATACACCTAACTACCTTATCACACTACAGCATTACGCAGTTACAGAACGCACTATCGAGATTACTGGAACACAGCACTCCCAGAGGCATACTTCTAGGTGGATGACATCATCCGCAAAGGCAAAGACGCCGATAGGGAATGTATGTGGAGTGAGCCATCTAAAAGAATTACTCTGTCCCCAGGCAGCTGGAAACATACACACACACACACACACACACAGACACACACACACACACACACACACACAGAGGCACAAACTTGGCAGGGCTGGGAGTCAAACATACACCTAACTACCTTATCACACTACAGCATTACGCAGTTACAGAACGCGCTACCGAGATTACTGGAACACAGCACTCCCAGAGGCATACTTCTAGGTGGATGACATCATCCGCAAAGGCAAAGACGCCGATAGGGAATGTATAGAGAGTGAGCAGTCTAAAAGCATATTACTGCCCCCAAGGTAGACATAGACAAACACACGGCAGTGGTGTGAACGGGGCAACTGCCTATCTATGGAGCACTATTACAACACTACACAGATACGAGACATGCCACAGCAGACAGTACATCCTTCAAGACAGTCAACCAGTGTGTTCAATGTAGGCATCCATCCTGACGTGGGGTATGGACATCTGTTGCCTGGATGACCACCATCGCTATACAGGATGTCAATGGCCACGCCCATACACAGAGGCACATCCCCAACACAAGGTGTCACTGGGCATGCTCACACATTTAGTATCACAAGTCCATTTGGAATGTACTGTGTGTCCATCTACACAATGGTGTACTGGGCATGCTCACACAATTAGCAGTTGCAAAGGGCTGTCTTGCATGCGCACGGATTCTAAACACGGAAGGGCACATTCTGGAATGTGCTGTGTGTCCATCTACACAACGGCGTACTGGGCATGCTCACACACTTAGCAGTTGCAAAGGGCTGTCTTGCATGCACACAGCTTCTAAACATGGAAGGGCACAGTTTGGAATGTACTGTGTGTCCATCTACACAATGGTGTACTGGGCATGCTCACACACTTAGCAGTAGCAAAGGGCTGTCTTGCATGCACATGGATTCTAAACACGGAAGGGCATAGTATGGTGTTACTGTCCCCATGTACATGAAGGCCATCACATGTACTGACCAGTACACACTCAAGAGCCATCACAGATGTTTCAGCTGCAGATCACAGAGGTAAACGCTGCATTCTACTATGTAGCCCTCAGACATCACCATGTCGTTGGACCAGCAACACCCCTGTAAACTGTTGTAGAGATCTGTACGGGTGGTGTGTGTATCACACACATGTCAGCTATCCGTATGTGAATGACATTTGTGGACTCCACAGTGTGTGTGTGTGTGTGTGTGTGTGTGTGTGTGTGTGTGTGTGTGTGTGTGTGTGTGTGTATGTATGGCTATCTGGTGCATGGGGTGAGGGTGTATGCTATCATACAGAACAGACAGGATCCCTAACCGCTAATGGTGATGCAGTCTACTACCCTGTTGATGCCATCGGTCTCAGCCTTACTGGCTACCTGTACATGTTCATTCTCAGTGTTGCATCTTGTGGGTGCACAGTACTGTGAGGGTGATTACCACATAGGCAGGGGTCCTCACCTCAACACTATAGAGTGTGCGTTATAGTGTTGTTGACCCCATGAGTGTGGGCATGTTCCTGTAATGTGACAGGGTTTTGCTGCTACACAGTGAGGCCTCATGCTATCAAGTGGCCTCTAACATTATCATCGGCCAGACCGCTGCTGTGTACACCCCCCGCACCATGTCAACATACCTGTGATGTGACCTGGTATGGATGTCACGTCTCTAGCCACTGTAGCCTATTAAACAGCCCACATGCTTCTGGATCAGTAGATGTGTGGACATCTGTGGTATGTTAGCATTTCCAACAGTCAGGTTGAGGCTACGTATAGCATGCTGATATTGCCATACATGCCTGTGAGTACGCCACATTTACACATGGGAAACTGCAAACACTGCTACTTGTTGGCACATGCAAGTAGACCATAAGGAGGGAACCAGGGCAGCATTACCAACATGCTGTTACTGTTGTTACCAAGACACATACTGTGAACATACAACAATGCACTCCAACTGCAAACACTGTAACGTAATGGCACATGCAATTAGACCGTAAGGAGGGAAGCAGGGAATAATTACCAACATGCTGTTACTGTTGTTATTAAGACACATACTATTAACATATAACAATGCATGATAAACCTGTACTACATGGCATGTCTGGTGCATGTCAACAGTACACAACTAATGTAATATACACTTCTCTCACTATTCTGTTCACCCTGTGCATCAGACCATTTGAGCATGCCCCTGCACTGAAGGTGTGGATGACAGGGATGCGGCACAGGCTTCATCATATGCATAGGGTGATACTGTTTGCCAGGGGCATAGGCTGCACCAGTGGATGACATCATGTGTGTGGGTAAGGGCCGGTGATCTGATTGGACATGTGTGGTCGTTATGCATGTGGGTGTTGCAGTGCCCTACAGATGTTTTTGCCGTGTGCGTGTATGTGTGCACACAGTTCTGCCTTTTGTGAGACCTACACAGTGGTATTATTGACAGCTCCAGATTGTACAGACTAGGATGTACAGCTCACTGTGTCCAGCAACGGCCACGTGACCTGTGCCTGCCAGGGGTTGCACAGGCACTACCAGGCGGAGTTACAGATTTGCTACTGTCTGATGACACATGTCCACTGGAACCATGTCCCCACTGGGAACGTCCAGGGCCATGTCCACGTGGCCTGCTGTGTCCTGGTGTGGACAGCACAGCACCAGCTGCACTGCTACTGCTACCGGCACTATGGGCACGGGCATGTGAGGTGGCACGCTCACATTGACCTGCACTAGGTGGTGTAGCTGGCCTACGTCCATGTGGCCTACGCCTCACTCCTACCAGATGTTCCAGCACAGACAGCTCACACTCGTGGATTGCCATACCACGGTCAAGGATTCCGACCATGTCATCCAATCGCCTGTCCAGAACATCAGCAATCTGCTGTTGAAAATTTGCCAATGCCTGGATGTTGTCATTTAGAGTACGGATAGCAGCCCTCTGCAGCCTCTGCCCTTCTCTGTTCTGCCATTCAGCATGTGCCTGTGCCGCCATTACAGTCTGGAACACCAGCTGCTGTGCTCTGTCCTGCAGGTGCATGTCTGCCAGAGGTCCTCCTATGAGCAGCACTGGCCACATGCCTGTGTGGAACATCTGCAGTCATTACACTGACACCATGGTGTGAAGACACACCTTCTGTAGCCACCACATGTTCCTGTTCCACGCTAACAGACGCTGACTGTCCTTCATCTATGGCCACTGGTGATGGGGTATGTGTTGGCAGCAGAACTGTGTGCAGGGAAGAGGGGGTCATAGCTGGGACGACAACCATTGGCACAGATTCAGCCCCTGACAACCCTGCCTGTACCTCATGCATAGGTTCATCACTGCTAGTATCTGTGGGGACACTAACATGAGATGGACTGCAGGAGGCTAACACACCTACATCACCTGTGAATGCAAAGAAAGACTCTACATTACAATAGACACACACACACACACACACACACACACACACACACACACACAGACACACAGACACACACACACACACACACACACACACACACACACACACACACAGACACACACACAGACACACACACACAGACACATACACACACACACACACAGACACACTATGCATGTGATTTCACAGATGGCATGCAACATGCATGTGATACAGCAGACGGCATGCAGCTCAGACATTAATAGTGTTAGTTAGCATACCTCCATGGGTTGCACACAACAGCAAGCAGGTGTCATATCAGTAGTCATGCAGTTCACATAATCATGGTAGTAAGCATGCATCCCTGTAACAGTACACATGGCTGAAGTGACCTTGACATGTAATCTGCTGATGTGTGCATTAACATGCATACATATCTGACACAATGGTGTCCTGACACATGTACAGCGTTGTAATGGGTATCACATTGCAGTGTTGTCTGTATGCCCTACAGATAGAATGCATGTTTAGCAAATGTGCATGATCATGGAAGGGTAGTGTGAGGCGTCTACATTGCTATACAGTGTGAAGTACAGACACTGTGCCATTGCATGGCATCATGAGGCATCTATATTGCTATACAGTGCGTAATATGCACACATTGCATAGCCATAACTGCATTTATACCCATGACATAACTGTGGATTGTGACCCACATTGCTGAGGTGTATACACACCAAACCATGCTCTGTCATGTGACAGGTCACTGGAAGACCTACGGATGACACCCCTGCACAACTACTACAGAGTCTTAGCTGCCTGGCAACCATGTCCACAAATGGCAGACTTGTCAATACACCATGTCCCACATGACATTGATGTACCACTCACACGAGGTGCACAGCTAACGGTGATGTCCTACAGCAGCAAGGGAGATGTACGGTATCTGTGACCTGATGTGTTGACAATGTCTGTGGAAGCTGTACAGGTGACTACTGTCATGCTATGACACAGTCGTGATGTTCAACACATCTTATATGGTCGACTTATGTGACACCTCCACTAGCTGTGCACAGGCTTTTAGGATGTCCAGTGTACCACATCAACTGTATAATCAGTCAACTAAGGCTATACTTGGACCATG
Source organism: Protopterus annectens (assembly GCF_019279795.1). Taxonomy (NCBI): domain Eukaryota; kingdom Metazoa; phylum Chordata; order Ceratodontiformes; family Protopteridae; genus Protopterus; species Protopterus annectens. The sequence continues at coordinate 880,144,794 of NC_056728.1, read as the reverse complement.
TGTGGACAATGTGCAAGAGGGTGTATACACATCACATCTACTGTGTGGCTACATGTCTCTGGCCATCCTCCATGGCCATGTGTGAACATGTGTTGGCCAAATGTTTGTGATGGCCATCTATCTCACATGTCTGTGTTGTCCCATATGACATACACCCATAGATGTCAGACATGTCACCATCCACAGGGCTATGCAGACAACGGGTTGTATGTTTGGTATGTGGGGTATGTGTTATGGGATAGTGTGACAATATTGCAGCCAGAACACTTCATGTCTGGTACATGTCAGATGGCACATCACAATGTGTGCACCCATTGCAGGGGCATATAACACAATGGTGACTCCTGTGGGCTGCCCATATCCCAGCTCACTGTGTGGTACTGTTTGCGTACCACACATGTGTTGTTCCAATGTATAGTACATATGCGTACATTGTACAACAACTCCACCGTTGTATGCACAGCTGTCCACACATGTAGCAATGACAGATACTGTGGTTACATGTCGGTGTATCATTTCATTTGTATATATTGCACATGGGTAGCCAGTGTGAATGATGGGAGATGTGACCTGTATATTGTGACTGGACCAAACATCAAGTGTACAAGTGTTAACTGGCCACATGGCGAATAGATCTATGCTTTAACATGCATGATACTGATGATAGTCTCACCTGCAATGGACTGATGTCTGTGTGGCACGCCAGAGGTACCTGTATAGGGGTGACACAGCAGTTTGAACATTATCCATGACTGTATGACAGCCATAGGGTGCACTGTGCATGTTAACACATTCACCTGTACAATAGCATATAGTATGCACATGTGTGCATACACAGGGTAGCATACTGTAGTATGCAGCATGTGTGTAAACATACCTTGCATATGATGTTACATTACATAATGTACAGTAACACATGCAACTAAATGGGATATAATAGTCATATGTGCAGTACTGACTTACCAGGCAACTCCAGGCTCATTGATTGGGAGACACCCAACTCCAAGATGGCAGCTAGTGTTTGTGGATGCTGTTCTGAGGGTGTCCCCAGGCTGGCCAGTAGCTCCTTGGTGGGTGTGAGTGGGGGCTGGGTTGGTGGCCCACCACCTGTTCCACCTTGTTCCCTGGTGATTGCAGTGGCACGCTGTTTTGCATGTCGTATCAAGTCCGTGCAGTGTCTACGCACCTGCTGGTAGGTGCGGTTATGGCCACCCACATCATTAACCCTCCTGCGAAGGTCCTGCCACAGGTCATCATGCTGCCTAGCATGCTATGGCACATGGCTAAACAACACCTCATAGTTCTCATGGAGGTACGGGATGAGGATATCATCCTCCTGGTGGCTGCACGCTGGCAGGCGTGAACGAGGCATTATCTGTAAGACATAATGATGGTGACAGGTCACAGTATCACAGAGATGTACAGAGATACTGCTGCACATACATTTGTATTAATTCTAGTACATCTGCAGAGTTATCTTTGCAAATCATCATGACACTGACACGACTGACATGTTTGCGTCACACACATGTAACACCCGTTATGCATTGGATATCATCACCATATGTGTGTCACCTCATTACATTGTTCATACTCCATGTGAATGCTGTCTTGATGTGGGCATGTCTGTTTGCCTGCACTGGTGTTCTTACCTATCAGCACATGCCAGGATGTGTCCACAGTAATGCTGTTGATCTTGATGCTGTGTATATGTCACATATCAACACATACACTGCCTTAATGGACTTGAGCAGTGACAATGCACACATATGCATGGAAACCTTTACATGCATGTGTTTTGCCATATACATCGACATGGCACTGTACAGCAGTTCAACATCCTGCCACGGATCACCTGTGTTGCAAATGTGATAGACATGGGACAATGGCTAGCCGGACGTCATTCACAGGGATGGTTATCAACTACAGCATGTACGGGCAAGGTTTCCTAGCTGTATCCGACAGCCATTTTGCCACCACGAGGTGCATCAGTGCCACATTACTGATCCAGACAGTTGATAATACATCTACCATGCGGTCATCACACCATGTTTGACAGAAATGACATGTGCAGCTTTGATGGACAGGGTTGCATGGTATGGCGGGAGTATGTAACATGTATGGCACAGGGATCTGTCCATCATGTGGCGATCCTAGTAGTAGGATGGTGGCTGTCCATGACGTATGTCTTTCAGATCAGGATATGTACGTGTAGCATATCCAACATCATAGTGTAGCACATGTCTTTATGCAAGGTAGCCAGCATGCTGCATAGTGGAGGTGAGGATTGTGAAGGCTGGTATCGCCCATCCACGCATGGCCAATACCCCTTAAAGGTGATATGTGATCCAATATTGGTCACCCAAGTGCTGAGTATGCCTGTCCAATGATCTCCATGCTCATGGATGGCACCCTGTCATGACATGGGTGCCTTGTATGACTACCTAATAGGCCTGGAGACATCACCAACTCAAGGAGGTGAACTGCACAATGCCATCCCTTACACAGTGTCCATAATGTTGACCACCACCTAGGTGGTTGTTAATGGGTACAGGGATATTCACCTAGCAGTGACAATGCTAATATCAGCTGTCACATTGTGCACATATGTCACACACCTCACCCACAAAGCCCATTCTGTATGTTGTCCACAACACTGAGACAGCTATTGCTCATAGGTCATGGCCATTCACATCCTTACATACACAGATGCCTCACATTTGTCTGTGTGGTATGGGCTACAATGAGGGGGGAGTACAACACATTAACCCTGTTTTACTGTAGCTGCCACTGGTGTGATATGCACATGTCACTCTGACACCTTTTGTAGTGTTGATTCTGTCAACAGGCCACTGGTAGAACACTCCTATGACATACAAAGGTACATGTAGTAAAACATCTGTACTGTCATCTACATCGGTACTGCTAACATCTACATTGATAAAGGTTCATGTACTTGCAGACCGTACTCAGAAGGTAATAGTGCAGTGGCTCCAATTATGACTGTCATCACCACTTGTGGGTTGATATTATCCAACACCCTATCTGTATTGCATTTTCATGCTCAGCACTTGTTCAGAACTTGTGAGCACTTCATGAGCTACTAATTAATATAGCACACATTCCAAACCATTTCTCACAAGTACACGGTCTGTCCTTACATCTCCAGCTTGCTTACAGTACAACAGCTGTTGTACACATGTAACTCACATATCTTGTGAGACATGGTTGAATATACAGGCATGTCCAGCTGTCACGTACCAGTGCTATTGCCTGTCTATATGATGAATATGGCGTACATGTGGCATTAGAGAAATTGTCTCATGTACACAGTCAATGCTCACCTCCCAACATACGACACTACAGCCTGTGGGAGATGCACATATGTAGCCATGCTGAGGGGTAATGCTCTCACCAACCCAGACTGAACCTGACAGTCATGTGGGGACATGTAACATTTGCAACACACCCCACTCATCACATAGTCTCACAAGATCTCCACCACCACAGGCCACACATAGTATGAGTACAACTTTTGCAGAACCTCTCCATACTCTGTGTAGGCACCAAAGGCAGCCCCCATCACCAAACACAACAACAATAACTTATAGCCCACAGACTCATGTGTGCTCATCACATACAGCCAATAGGGTGTTATAACATACATAACACACCAGTCATAGGTGACTCTGTAGGCGGTCACACTGATGTCCCACTCAGCAGGCTACACAAGGCGATAGTCACTTACATCTAGCTGTCAGGTAACTGGTTCTGCAACATAACATATGCACCCATGCCACACCTCACCAGGTACAATTTGACTGTCATACTCCATGTTAGTGTAACTGCCCTGAGATGCAACTTCACAGACTACATGTGCAGGGACATGCAATAGCTCTCCGGTCTTGTAGCCCTGAAGGTATTGGCCAAGCCCTGGGGAGCATTCTGCATTCATCCGGACTTGATACCACTGTACAACGACTGACTGTTTCACTTCAACAGTTGCCTATGCTTCTGCTGTCATTCCACAGGCATCCAGTATCTGTCCGCTTTGACTGACATGGTCAACAAAACACGATGCTTTGGCACAGATGACCTGCACCTGTCAGCCCTGGGAGTACAGATAACATGTAAGGCTCTTGCTGCTCCTATACTGTCTGTCTTGCACAGTTTCCAATAACATTCACCACCAGAACGGGAACAGGCAAGCAAAACATGGGGTCATGTGACTCAATGCTTAACATCTTCATCTCTGACGCATGCAGGCAAGGCACTCCTTATAATGGGCCACTTCAATATCTCTGCAGTGACTGGGACCTGCCTCTAGGCTCCGCAGAGCACACCTGCACTGACAGGTTATACGCAGACCACACCTTTCAGTCATGTAACCTGGACCAGAACACGCATGGCTGAGGTGTGTCCATATTCCACTATGTTGTACATACCTCCTGGCTAGTTACTTAGCACAATGCATCAGAGGTGATCCACGTGCAACTAACTGTGGCCAGAACTGCTATACACATTTTAACATGCTACGGATTCAACAACATCCCCCACTGTTACCAGCCCTCATTTCTTGGTGCACTGGACAGTTGGGTTCAGACAGGTACTACTGATGTGAGACTGACACTACCCCACACTTAACTGGGATAGCCACTCATGTACCGACACATTAGGCCAATGCTGTCCGGGATTCATAACCTCCACTCGGCTGGATCAACCCATACACACCACCTCCAAGACCAACAATATCCTAGACATGGACACTACCAAAATGTGACTGGTGTTCCACACCTGGGGTTATCCCCTCATTGGTAGTTTCAGAACATATGCTAATGACCCTTGTTATCCACATCCCGGCACCACACCCTTCACGGCATACACAGTACAAGATTACTACAATGCCTACTACAGACGTCTTATGACTGCAGTAGTAAATGTCATGACACCCGTGCAGATGGACAATGCACATACAAATGCTGAAACATACCCCAGTGCACTTCATTAGCACTTACACGACTGCATGGATCATGCTATTCCAAACAGAGCCATGATGGTACCCACCAGATAATGGACGCCACTCTGGGGGTCCAGTTCCATGGACATAATGTACAACAACAGGTGGAGGCTTTTGCAAAGTGGAGTACAATCCCATGGGTGGGGTAGCTCACTGGTCAGCCTCAGTAGGGCTACGGGATCTCTTATCACATACTCCAAACATAGCTACGTAAACATTACTGTGACACATTCCAGGGTGTACCACAAGGCATTGTGGAGGTATGTCAGTAGTCAATGGCAATACCCACATCTGCTCTGACATACGACAGTTACTCAGGAACATTGCAGAACCGAGTGATGTTGGCAACATCCTGGCGGATGGGTTCAATGCTAACATTACACCCTCTCACTCCCTACAGGGCCACAATCCATGCAGGAACATTGCGGTGTCCCTGCGGTCACAACTACACAGTTCTAACCTGCACTCTCTAAGGCCTGGAACACTGACTCCATGTGTCCGTCCAACATCCCAGGCTGTGATTTACACAAACCTCTGAACGACATGTCTCCCCACTTGGCCACCAGATTCAGTAATAGCCTTGTATCAGACAGTGTGGCCCCTGAATGGCACACAGCAACAGTTATCACACTCCACACAGGTGGCGCCACAAGGAACCAGAGGGACTATTGCCCTATACGCCTGACTGGACTGTTTTACATGGCTATGGGGCACATCATCATGGAAGTCATTCACAGAGACATTGGTGGGCTCCAGTCCTTTGATGCCACCCAGGTTGGACTTGTTAGGGCCAGAGCATGGCTCCTGCACCTGGTGGACTCCTTTGATACAGTTACCAGGGTAGTTGATGATGGTAAGGGGGTCCACACAGCCTACATTGTCCTCTCATTGGCTTTCAGCACCGTTCTCCATTCTGGTATTGACAACATACACATCCACCTGCACATCGACCTCTATGTCTCAGGATGTTATGCAAAGTGGCTCACGGACAGGATCCACACAATGAGGGTAGCATACCATAGTACCTACTGTAATTTCAGTTACACTTGGGGTACCGCAGTCCTCAGTCATAGGGCCCCTCATGTTCGGTATATGCTTCCCTGAGGTACAGGCTAGCACAGAGGGACTTTCCCTGACTAGCTTTCCAGACAACTGCATATAAATGTGCCATGACTGATCCACCAGCTGATACAGACTCCCTCCATAAGGGTGTCACTGTGACGAATACCTGATATCAATAACATGGCCTCAAGCTGCATGACACAAGGTGCATGAACATCCCCTTTGCATTACACCAATTACCCACTGACTATCACATAAGTGGTAGTCCCCTACATACATGTCACATTGTACGTGATCATAGTACACACATATGTAGCACCCACTCCTTTGATAAGCATATTGCCAATGTGGCGTGGATATCCTTCTACATGGCCACCCTTATCTGTACTGGGTTTGTAGCTGGAACATAGGCACCCATTGTATCTCTGAACTCCTGACATATACACACATTCAAGGGTACAACACCCCGTTAAGGGTGTACCTTACAGAACAGCTACGGCTTTACATACCACAACATTAACACGCCATGAGGATTATTGAGCTCCGAAGGTTGACGTATGCGGCAGAACTACGGACACCACGACTGTACACATTTGCATACTGCATACTCAGGGGTGACCTCTGCTGAACATACAGGGCCCATGTCCACAACAATATTCATGGATATACTCCACATAAGTGACATAAGCAAAAGCCACTGAGAGCAACACGCTCATGGATATGTGCACACACGCAACGATGAGTGGGATGTTCTTGAGGGTTACATTCCCAAACCAGACACTCACCATGCTTTGGAACATGATTCCTATGTACATCACGCAGGGACACTCAGTAGCACTGTTCATGTGATACCTCACTTGGTGGATGAGAGACACACATGTACGCCAGGGATCACTGCAGTGGCTGTACTGTGCAGAGGTGCAGGTAACATGGCTCTGCTGTTCACAGACAGGACACTACGCTAGAGAGGTGCCACTGGTGTAAACACTGTAGTTGGGCTTACACATAGACTTGCCAAACAGCATAGTACCCCACTATGAACCTGTGAAGCTATTACATGTCCTTTGTGCATGGTTAATTGAGTAGCTCTTCCATTTTGATTAGCTATCATGCTGTTACAGTGTCCCATGACTACAAGCCATATGTATCCTGTTATTGTATATTGTACATGCCAACAGACAATACCTTTGGTTTGCATGATATGACTGTTATGCTGTGCAGAATATCTGACATATCTACCTACAATACTGTACATTACACATATTTTACATATTATCCCATAATGCAAAGCATACTTGCACAGCAGGACCACCTTAGGCATGCCATTGTCATTATATGCCCATACACATGCCTACTGTGACAGTATATCAACATATACTATCCCCTGCTATGGCACATACTTGTTGGACATACCCTACCACTGACGGTGGGTGGTATGGAATTGTTCTGTTTAAAGCCCTCGTGTAGCATCCCTTGTGGTGTCTGTGATGTTTACCTTGTGGCCCACTGTAGGACACACAATTTCTACAAGCATTACTATGCTCAGCAAGACATCACTACATAATACCTTTTCCCACTTTATGCATTGCGGACACTTTTAATGAATACAAAACAGGCTATACATACACTAACATGCTGAGTGTTCTACATACCTTGTTAGCATTCCGAATCTTTGTAACTATCTCTCTTACACTGTTTAAACAGTTCTATGGTATGAGCATACGGTTTGAATGTCTGGCAAGTCATCCTTATATACGTCGATACCTGTAACATGTGGTTTCCTGCCGCCAATTGGTGTTCCTGAGTAAATTATTACATGCACATCAGCTGTGCAGCTACTCCATTTGCCAATTACACGGCAACAGTGGGGTATAATTGAATTCTCCACTTGGGCATTCCCCATTTGCACTACCTTCGGGGAGATGGCCTGTATGTGTTTTGTTGTGTGTAATTGCAACTGCTATTTGTAGAGACACGGATATTTTGGATTCGTGTCCCCCATGGATTGTGTGTGACAGCTAGAGTATGTGGTTCTACATGTGAGTGTATCTGTCATCTCAACCGTCTGATAAGGGACTATTGCAAACAAAACCTATAACATCTCCGTCTGTTCCATTATACAATGGCTATGATTTCACATGGTGCCTTTAAAAATGTGTCTCTCACAAGGTATGTTAACGCTTCTGCAGATGTAATTGAGTGAGTGGATGTTTGTGCTGTTATTACAGTCTGTATTGCTATTGTTTCATGTGTGGGAGATGTAGGTGGGTGTACGTAGCATATACAGGTTTGTGGGGCTTGCATTTCTACATATTCTATATATGTGTGTGGGAAGACCTATCAGTTAGTAGACTTTTGTTACGGGCATATACATTGGGCCATTGTTAATTGGTTTCTATACAGTATGCAGGTGAGGTTGATACTTCCATACCACTGGAAATACAGCGATATGTAAAGGAATGTTACTAAATGACAGCTGTCCCATGTATTTCTGTCCCAGATATTTGCACTCATTGCAGTTGTGTTGGTAATTGAACCTTTTTGGCATGGGTTGTCACCTTTTCAAATGGCCATAGTGGGACATTTGCGGGACACACATCGGTGTTTACAGGCCGACACATACCCACGGTCAGTACACAGGATAGCACATACTTTTATCCTGAATACATACTTACTCTTGTAGGACTTTGGCTGCTTATCATGTTTCATGTAACATTTACGTTTCTTACATACAGGCATAACTATTTAATGCAACTATTACATAATATATGGGACATAATTATGTCCTACAATCTCAGACATTTGCCCTTTTTAATGTTTTATGTCAGGACACAACTGCCCAGGGAGGGGCTGTCCCTCCTAATGTGGGACAGGTGGTAACCGTATGCCTACGGCTAGCTATAACCACACCTACCGTAATGATCTACCTCTGAGTTAGCACTAACAGACACATGATGCAGACACACACACACACATTACAGTCACATAGAAATGCACATGGCACCCTCAACACACACATACACAGACTACGGCAATCACAAACACAGTTAAACACAGAACCTACGTGGACCGCAACACCGGCAGCGGTAACTAAATGTCCCTTAATATCGTGATAATATTACTCATGGTTCTATTGTTCCAGTACTGTGTTCTTTCGGTCTTTCAGCCTCGTGGTTATGCGTGTCGGTATGTGACACATTCCATAGTTGGCAGTATCCTATTTATTTGTACCTCCATGGTTGTGTACATGTCGCTGACCTATCTATATATTTGCAGATATCGGTGAATCTGTATATATCAACATATATCTCTCTATCACCCTTTCTATCTGTATTTTATATATATATATATATATATATATATATATATATATATATATCTGACAGAGAAAGTGGCAGGCAGAATACACCTTTGTGTACTTGTCAGTGTATACTGTTTCCTGGACTCCGCACATTTGTGTTTGAACCTGTCACATTACACACCTGCTGTAGGTACATCTTGGGTAGCTTAGTGTTAGGTGATTGCGTACATGATTGCATGTTCTACTCCTGGCAGTGGTTGTTTTACCCTTCAGAGCAGGCACTATTAGTACAGGGGTGAATAATGCTGGTTTCCCTGTTCTGGACATCACTGGCTGTGATCTGCGCGATATTCAAAGAAGCTTAGCCCTGTTTCGCGCATATCCATATAGTCATATTTAAATTACGCTTACCAGCACTGGGCAATGCATATTCCCGCTAACGTGTGCTAAACATGATCTGATGACCTGCATCCAACATGCATTATTCGTGCCTTGGGATTACGTTACATCCCTTGCAGGACATGGGACCGGGAACATGCACGACGGTCACTGCATTTACCACTTGGGCATCTGGGATTTGTACACATGTTATGGTGTTTTGTATGTGGACTATACTATGGTTGTTACTCCATACTGCAATCAAATGGGTAACTCAGTTAGTTTACATATGGATGAGTCCTATTAATGGTATGTCCATGTGATGTTTAATGGATGTGCTCCAGCACTGGGTATGTATATCACAGTGAGCCACACACTATAATGTGCTACACCTTCACATGACCGTAAGTGGAGCATGCTGGGGTGACAGATACCTGTCATGGGTACACCCCATGCCTTGACACGACATCCATGATTACATTATGTGGAGCCCCTCATTAACACACCAGGGAATCCATATAGAGTGTGTGGGGAACAATGATTACACACATGGATCCCGCAACTGCCTCTGCTCCACTGACCAACAGTTGGTTACTCAATGTTGTGGCGACAGCAGACATTGTTTGCCTCGACTGATGCATGGCCTCTGACAATCGAGCGTGTACCTACCGATGTACCTAGGAACCTATACACACAGTACCAACATATGCTGATAGGTGCGTGTACTGTTCAGGTGTTGACATTCCTTGTTCCAATAGCTGTTGTGTGTACAATGGTTGAGTGCTGCCTATGTAGGATTCACACAGTAGCCCACCTATACATTACAATTTACAGGTAGTCGTGTGTGTGTGCCATCCATTTTACTGTGTGCGCAGGTGGAGAGGTGTGTCAGTCCATAGGGGCCTACACTGTCAGTGTATGTGCTATACGTTCCCTCTTTGCCAAGGCATAGGCATATTGGGCATGCCTCCATCTGCCTACTGGGGCTGGCACAGTGTGTTCATGGTCTGAATCCCTCTGTGCCTGTGATGGCCTTGGCAATTGCAGTGGGCTGTGAGGGCCTTCACCATTCTGTCCCTGCTGCAGCTGTTTCACAGGATCATATTATGTAGCATGGCACATACTATGAAGATGTGGGCACACGTGCCTGGAGAGTACTGCAAGGCTCCACCAGATATGTCCAAACAACGGAACCATGATTTCAGCATCCCGAACACATGCTCTGTGATGATTCTGGTTTGTGCGTGTGCCTCATTATGGCATTCTTGCATGGGTGTGCATTTCTGATGTTAGTCATCATCCATGGCTCCAGTGCATAGCCAGCATCGCCCACAAGATGGCCATGTGCGATGCCCCCCTTGACAAACACCTGATACAGCTGTGAGGCATGCTAGTTGGTAGCTTCCAGGGCTGCCAGCACACACATCCATGATGGAGTGGAATCCCTTGCGGTTTATGTAGTGCCTACCATGCTCATCGGGTGGTGACTTGATATGTATGTGCACGCAGTCTATTGCACCCAGTACCTCCGGGTAGTGTGCCACATGGTGGAAGTGACACATATTGCTGGCCAACTCCTCCTGAGTTCGGGGGAAGCATATATGCTCATTGGCATGTGGTAACATGGCATCCAGGAACTGGTGTAGTACCCTGGATGCTGATGCCTGTGAGATCCCCATTATATCTCCAGTTGGCCTTTGAAAGGTACCTGTGGCTAGTATTCACAAGCTTACACATACCTTCGTGTCCACTGGGATGGGTTCCCCTCTGTTGTTTCTGGATCTCAGGCGTGGCCAGTACAGCTCAACTATTTGCTGTAAGATGTCCCTGTCCACCCTGTAATGCTCTACTATCTCCAGATCATGTAGCCCCTGGTAGGTTACCCTTGGTCTGAACACTCTTCTCCTCCTCCGGGGCCTGCAGTTGTTATCAGCATCATCCTACACAACACCGTCAGTCTCTAACACATGGTGATGAATTACAGCTATGGCAGCTCCCAACATGTACATTTTAAAAGTTCCCTGTATGTTTACACCTATGGTGTACTGTTTGGGAATACACAGGTATGTGTGGGGTGCTTTCACACTTTATACTATTGTGCTGTGAATACCAATGATGTCATAGGGTGTGTATGTACGATCGTAGATACAGGGTATATTTTGTGTTTTACGACAGGAACTACTATTGTGGTGCCTTTGGTGTTGAATTACATTTGGCTGCCGTGGATTACCTCTTGCCCTTCCCTTTACATTTCTTCACGTTTCACCTACCATTTTCTGGCATGCATCCAGCAGCCTGCTTTCATTTATACTTTCCTAGACCTGGCTTATCTTGCGTAATATGTTCTATTGCCAGTCCACTGCAGGTTTGCTTTGCTCTGCTATGACAGTTCTCTTTTCTTTGCAATCTGATACCTCCCCTATCCTGTTTTGCAGGTTTCTGCGAGCAGACTTGTCAGCTGCAGCCAATTGCCCGCTGTGAGTTAATAGGTGTTAATTGCTCAGTTGTACTCCAATTACCCTACTGCGGCATTTCCTTAGTTTCTTCCCCTGACCTTCCTGTTTGTGCTATGGTGCGCTGCGCATGAATCTGCTTACCGGGTTTCGGGCACGTTTTCATTCCTGTACACATGCGCTTTCGGGCACCATATGTGCTCTCAGCTGAACGATGCTATACCTACTTCCCCACGCCTGTCCTGTGGCTTTGCTTAGCAATGGCCAGGCCAGATTTGCATTGCTCCAATATGCTTACAGCTACGGTGGCACAGCCCACTGCTGATGTCATGTATACCTCTGAGCCACTCCTCGGTGTTGTAGCACTGCACCGTATGTTACATCCTTAATCCGGTGGGACATTTGCGATTCAGTATTACCTGCCTCATTTGCATGGCATTGACTACTAATTCATAGTTACTGCGCCGAACACTGTCACAAACCCTTAGCAACCCTTGCAGCTTGGTTGTGGTGTACCATGCATACCATTGAGTATTATGGTGAAATCCTAATTTGT
>NC_056728.1:880114527-880127027 GCF_019279795.1 Protopterus annectens | reverse complement strand
AAAGTTAAAGCTGTGAAATCAGCCACAGAGCACTCAGGTAGGGTAGTAATCTAAACCAAGAGTTAGAGCTGGCAGTAGTACGAAAAAAAGCACCCTATAAAGGTTACTCACCTGACCTGATTTTGCATAATGTATATTGGATCATCTACAGGAACAGAAAGACAGACAAAGAAGGAAATTATGGAGCCTGGTGAAGAAGGGAAGTTTATACATCCAAAAAACACTGATACAGGTTTGAAAAAATGGGCTTTTAATAGCCCAAACAAATGATATATGGCAACTTTATAAAGTTGTTTTCTACTCTCTGACATAAACTAACTCATATTTTTTTTCTTTTCAGGAATGCATGATTATACAGAAGTGAGGAAAGTGATTAATTTATCTGACGTAAGTATATTTTAATATGCCATCTTTATGCACTATGGTAATGCAACTGGGTAGGATGTATGAGAACCACTTCAAGTCCCTGCAAGTATGAACTTGTGGCAAAGCATCAGAAACAAGGAGGCAAAGTAAACACAGAACAGATGCTTAACTGTGACTTATGATAGTCTGTAATGCACCACCAAAGATACTGCTTACCTATGTTTAAACCAAATTATGCGCTGCACATTCATCTCTTGTCATGCTTGACCAGAGAAAAGTACTGTACTAAGAAAGAGATTCTAGTGGGCAAAGTGGTTAAACATAATAAATGTGTCTAGTAATAATAAGGTGAACAAGTTTACTAACCAAAAGTCACATGCAATTGAATATATGTAGTACAAAATGTATACCAGTGTAGACATGTTTTCCCTTCACATCTTACAATAATGGTTGAAGAAACATCTGGAATATTAGGTCTGTATTTTAAAAGTGATGGCAAGTTTTTCTCCACCAGAAAATACAAAGTAACATAAACGGTACTACTGATACTATGAATTTCATGTTTTTTTTTCTCTTCCTAACATATGTGAACAATAGTAGTTAATGTTTATATAAAGACGTATTACAAATATCAGGCTATGAAAAATGTTTTGATGTTGAATGTTCTATTTAACTCTGTGGTACAGGTATGTTAGTGTTAATATACTAGCAAATCAACAATGTATAAATGATTTGTATGTAGAAGATAAGGGAATATACTGCCCAATAATGCTTATTTGTGCTCAAGAATCATTTGCAGATATGGTTACTAATTGTAAAGGACTCATACATTTGTATTACATGGTAGGAGACAGTCATCAGAGTTAATAACTATATGTGCATTCAGGCATATAAGGAGGTGGCAGAGTACATTAACAAGGCCCTCAGCTATGAATGTGACAGTGATGGTAAGGGCACAGAAGGGTCCATCAGCAGAACTCTAGCCACCAGGTTCTTCATTTCCTGAGTGCTTAGTTTCCCAGAGGTGAAATATGCCGTTCCAGTTCATTCATTCATTTAAATGTTTGGCAATGTTGTCTTGCTGTTATGAGACTCAACATTATGGTAATTTGTTGTCTTGACAGAGATCCAGAAGTAGATATAGCTTCACACATAAAAAAAGATTATTTGAAATTTGGATCTGACAGGGAGATATTTAATCTCTTTTGTAAGTATCCATTGTTGTGTCAAGATTGCCATTAGTTTTACTTTTTATTTTTACAAAATTATAACAGGAATGCAAAAAACCTTCTAAATGAATTGACATTTTTGTTATGAAATTGTAGTAAAATTTGTGTGTCTGACTGAGGATCCCTTTATTATTTATTCTCTGTATCATTTTACACTAAAGCGTACAACTGCATCAAAGAGAAGAAAAATGTTGATTGCAGGTGATTCCCTCAACAAAGTTATCACCACCATTTATTTATTTATTTTGTTGTTTTAATTGTGTTTTGTTGACAGTGTTGACCCTACTGAAATATATTAATTTTCAGAGGCAACCATAAGAGAAAAGTATGATGATTATTATATTGGTTAGATACAGGGACTAAAAGAAAACTGACATTTGGAAAGCAGCAAAAGTTAAACAATAAAAAGAAAATGTATAGGTAGTGTAATTCAAGGGAATGTCAGACCACATCAGATAGAGTACAACAGAATTACCTATATGACAACGTACATGCATGTAAAATATACCATATATGCTAGTCCTAACATGAACAAAACACTTCTAGTGTGGTAAAACAGACAGCTGCAGTCACATCTGTAGTTATGTAGTCTGGATAAGGTAGTGGTGGAAGATGTATGTTTTCCAAATGTACTGCTTCTTTCTTTATTTGGTCTCAAGTATATTTACTTTAATTCAATGTCTGTGTTCACTATCACCTTCCTCACCATATTCCCTTACCAAAACTCTGTGGCTCATAGCACTGGGAACCAGTAGAGGGGAAGTATCAGAATCTGAGATCTCATAAACTGACAGCAGTTTTGCCACCTTCAGCAAATGCATTGATTGTAATTTATACAGCAGTTGCTTTTAAAATTGTATGTCTATAAAATGCAGATTTCACATTCACTGAATGTTAGGTTTCCGAGTTATAAGACAGTAAGGATCAAAATGTCGAACACAGTTTTCCATTGGGAAATTACTGTTGGTATGGTTTTACTGTATGTACCAGCAGGGATTCCTTTGGTACTTTTCTATTATCAGGGCAACATTTGTAATGTGTGCTTGGAATATTAGCAGGCACTCGCAATTATTTCACAGCTCACGAATGCGATCCTTGCTGGTTCACTACCAATTCAACAATTTTAGTAGACAGACCAAAAATATGACACAAATTCGGAGACTTTCTGCAAAATGAGAGACATCTGAGAGATATACCTCTCCCCCTGTGTGGGGCAGTATTGTGGATAAAGCCTAAAAGAATCAGGGTTGACGGACAAAGATCACAGGCAGGATAGTAGAAAACTCCTATATATTATAAGAT
This sequence comes from Protopterus annectens, assembly GCF_019279795.1. Taxonomy (NCBI): domain Eukaryota; kingdom Metazoa; phylum Chordata; order Ceratodontiformes; family Protopteridae; genus Protopterus; species Protopterus annectens. Next base: position 880,124,130 of record NC_056728.1, on the reverse strand, counting down.
ATGTCAAACGTAATGATTATTGAAAAGCTTTCCACCTGCTAAAGTACATTATCCTCCCTTTAATCCTAAAAGCACTGTAACGTTCCGATTCAGTCTCCACAAGTCTGTGAATGTGCTGTCAACATGCACTATGGGTAAATCATGCAGTTTGTTGAGCAGTGAATCGTCAAAATGTAATTATGATGTTTTGTTTAGTAGATTCCCCATTTCCACAAAAGTTCTGCGGTGTAATTAACATATTTGCAAACCTGCAGGAGATTTCTCTTTAAATTATGGCTTTCTGGCAATTTATTGACTGTTGAAGTAAGAAAATATTGACAGATATTTCAGTTTCAGACTTATAGTGGTGAAAATACCAATATTGTCTTACTTTTTTTATTTTTTTTTTATGAGAAACCTAAAATATGTTCTATATACATAGCACGATCACTGTGTGCGTGTGCTGTTGTGTTAGAAGTGTTGCCCCAATAACGGAAAAGTACCCTCCTTTGTTTTGGGAGATTTTGCCCTTCTTCATGCTTGCGTGACTGCAGAGCAGGGGAATATACAAGATCAAGGGTGTAGGGGGCTTGCCATCAACATGTGCAGTGTAGGGAGTCTTGCCCCTGCAAAAAAAACTTGTGGTTTACATTTTTGGTGTTCAGATCATCTGTGTTCTGTGATGTGGCTCATTGGCTTATTGTATTTTAACATTCCATAATGGAACCATTTATAATATATGTACACAATGAGGAATTGCCAGCATCACACTCCCCAAAGTTCTTAGGATGTCATTTAAACATATCTTACAAGAGAACATATGACACGATGATGTCTGTTAGTCATTAGCTTTTGCCAAAATCTATTATTTATTTGCTTGACGTCAGTGTACTATGAATACAATTTGGTATGCAGGATGTGGTAGAAAACAGTGTAAAGAAATGCTGGAAGAGATAAAAGGTACCACAATGACATATAAAGCACTTGTAATTTTGTAAAAATAAAAAAGTAAAACAAATGACAATCCTGACACTTAACACTAGATGCTTATAAAAGAGATGAAATACCTCCCTGTCAGATCCAATTTCAAATAATCTTTTTTTGTGTGTGAATCTATATCTACTTCCATACAACAGTGTTTTCCAAAACAAAAATTAAACTATAATGAAGACAGTGAAATCATATCCTTCTACATCTTTGTAATTAATTTTAGGGCTTTATGGAATATATGGAAATGTACATGTGAACTGTTATACATTCTGGGGCTGTAAAATTGTTTTAAAGAGAATGCAGAAATGGTTGTGGCAAAAACGGTAGAGAGTAAATAAATAGAATAAAGAATGTTACATTTATAAAATATGAAGGAAATGTACTAATTTTGTGTATAATATATGATGTGTTGATAATACTGAATCTATGGGTATACTGTGAGTGAAAAAGTGTTGAATCAGTAAAGCTTTCAATGGAAGTACAAAGCAAAATGTGCTTATATGCAACTCTAACATTGATGTCAGGGGAGTTACCTATACCTGAACTAGTTTCATTATTTCCTTAACATTTGGCGACATGGCACAACCTGTTTAGACATTAGCTTAGCTGTAATTACATCCTTCATACCATGACCATTATGCAGGTCCCCTACATGATTGAATTCTGTCTATTTTGATGCAACCATCTTCTGTAAGGGACTTTAATAATGGCTTTATAATGAAAGGAAATTAGTTCCTCACTGTGTTTTCTTCATTCTCTCTCTCGCTATACCTATATATAGATACACACACACAAACGCATGCACTCACACACGCACATGCATATATATATATATATATATATATATATATATATATATATATATATATATATATATATATATATACAGAGATATAGGGGTGCAGTGCAATTGGTCGACACTCATTTTTTGGACACAGCTGAACTGTAGTATGTATTGACAGACAGGATGTTTGCTTGAATGCATGTTTGGGTGACTTGTAGATGGTCGATAAAGTTAAGTGGTGGGACTGAGTTTGTGTGCATGCGTGTACATTTTAGGGTGGTAGGCCTGAGAGTTTGTGTCTGTGTGTGTATTTCAGGGACAGGGTAAGGGTTAGGTAAAAGAACAGATTTAGAGTGTGTGTGATCGTGCATGTTTAGGGTTAGATTTTGTGTGCATGCAGAATGGGAGTGTCTAACCTGTCTTGCATAGTGGTAGTGTTATGGCAAAGGCTTTTTGCAGGTAAATTACACACTAGAGTTAGGGGCAGGGGCAGGTCTATAGTTAGCACATATCACTAAGGTGGAGCAGGAGTGTAGCCTCCCTGCCCCATCTTAGTAATGTGATCTCACTCCAATGCTGCTGCTAACCCTAACCTTTACCCTGCCCCTAACCCTAACATGGGGCTTACCTGCACACAGCTTTGCCATTACACTACTACTTCCCAGACAAATGTGAGATCAATGGGGTCAGTTTTGGGGAGTACAAAAGGCATTTTTTTTATTTTTTGATGTACTGAGTGCTGATATCTTGTGCTAGCAGTATAATGAATGATCAACATTTTTTCTTAATGTTTTGTCAATGTTTTTATGTTGTATAGAGCCCATGCATTCTGCCACGTTTTAATGGTTAAGTTTTCTCATGGTTGGGCATTAAACAGCAAAGTGAGTAGTAAATACATAAGAGCATGAATCTGCATTAATCTGCATTAATAAACCTGACAATATACTTGCTAGCTTATATGATTATTAGTGAGCATGCTTTTAATAATTCTGCATAAACTAATCAGTTTTGCATTTATGCTGCAAAATATATGAGACAAATATTCTTATTTTGCAAAGCTGCAGCTTGAGAACTTTTCAAACCAATGCCTGATAAAAGATAAAGTAGCCATGCTTTAAAGCATCATGTTTTAGACAATGTCTAACAGATTGGGTAAGCTAGTGTATAAAGCCAAACTGAAAAATAACAAAATGTTTTGTTCTGATGCTCCAAACAAATCAAGAAATCAAACGTTACTTTAATTCATGTCAAGCTGGCAGTCACAAGATTCTAGAAAGTATTTGATTCAAACTGTCATGTGTTAGCACATATGACTTGTTTATAAAAACAAGACATGCTTAGTTAACTGACCCTCCTGATTTAATTTCTAAACTGACGACTTGCTGTAATAACTCGAGTTCGATAACCAGTGCTCAAATTTATTAATTGATTGATGCATCAGAACTGAAGATGCCAACTTGAACCTGATTTGATTTAATTTAATTGTTAGACTGACTGATTGCTTAAAATAGAAACTTTCTTGTGTGAGAAGCTGCAATTGTACATAGATGAATGAGGGCCCCTTGTATAATTTACAAGGTGATTAAACAGATGGCTTTCGTAAGTAACTCATTATATGTTTTGATAAAGTTATTTCTTATTAAAATTGCTTTTAGCTTGCAACCTTGTGACTAATCTCATTCTTTCATCTGTATTGTGGATTATGAAAATTAGAACTCAACACACATCAACTATTCATTATACAAACATATATATATATATATATATATATATATATATATATATATATATATACACATACACACACACACACACACACACACACACACACACACATATATATTATATACATATGCATCTACATGCTTATATGTGTGCGTGTGTGTATATGTGTGTTTTCTTCATTTCATTGAACTTCTTTTCCTTGGGTCATAATGCATCAAAAAAGATTCACTGAGCTCAGCAACCTCATTTCAATGAGTCTTAGCATGGGGAAGATAGGACTTGCTATCATGCAGTACTCATGGCAGTACATGAAGGAAAGATTCACTGAGTTGGGTTGAAAGAACTGGATTTAATGTACTGCAGCATGATGAACAGTGACTTGCCAAAAAGAATAATAATATATCTGTATATACGTGTGTGTGTGTGTGTGTGTGTGTGTGTGTGTGTGTGTGTGTGTGTATTTTATATATATATATATATATATATATATATATATATATATATATATATATATATATATATATGGGTCTACTTTAGAACACCGACACGCCAGTTCGCCGACACGCGGAAGAGGAACGCGAAAGGACCGACAATGCAGTTGATCGACATGCTGAAATCCCGACAGCTGGAAGACCGACAAGGGGAACGTGTAAGCGTGACTTGGTAAGTATGCGATAGTGAGGGATTTTGGATTAGGGAGCGGACAGGTAAGTGTGCAATAGTGAGGGATTTAGGGTTAGGGTGTGTGAAAGGTGAGCGTGCGGTAGTGTCGGAGTTAGGGTTTGGGTAATGTAAGTGTGTGTTAGTGACGGGTTTATGTTTTAGGGTGGGTTATGTAAGTTAGGAATAGGGTGCAGGTAGGGTACATGTCTAGTACTGTCGGACCTTAGGGTTAGGGGTGGGTTAAGTGAGTTAGGGTTAGGGTGCAGGTAGGGTAAGTGCGCGGTAATGTCGGACCTTAGGGTTAGGGGTGGGTTAAGTGAGTTAGGGTAGGATGCAGGTAGGGTAAGTGTGCGGTAGTGTCGGACCTTAGGGTTAGGGGTGGGTTAAGTGAGTTAGGGTTAGGGTGCAGGTAGGGAAGTGTGCGGTAGTGTCGGACCTTAGGGTTAGGGTTTGGGTTAGGGCTAGTGGATATGTAATGTAGTGTAATGTGTTGTTTACGTTTAGTGTGTCGGTGTAATGGTGTTCAGTGTTTTGCGTTGTCGGTATTGTGTGTTGTCGGTTATTTGGTGTCGGTGGTTCGTGTGTCGGCGAACTGGCGTGTCGGTGTTCTAAAGTAGACCCATATATATATATATATATATATATATATATATATATATATATATATATATATATATATATACGCATACACACTTACAAATGTGTGACACACACACAAGCACAATGCACATAAATATTTATTTCATTTTTAAAACATTAACAAATTCTGACTAAATGCTTCTTCCCATTTCTTCTCAGATTATTTTGTTGATGACTATGCACAGTAACATCTTAAATACTATCATTAATACCTCTCAAATGTCCAGATTCTCACAAAATGTCCAGATTTTTGCCTCATGTTTGGTCTTTTTCTCCTAAAATTTGTGGTTTTCTGGCAAATCAATGAGGACTGAAGTCAGAATATGATGGCAGACATTTGTGTTTCAGACTTCATATCCTTAAAAAAATTGATATTAATGCAAAACCTGTTATGCTACCAACTTTCTAAGTTTTAAGAGCAATACTGTAAGTGTCTCTGTTTATGTGCCTGTGTCTTTCCATAATCTGTGGCCTTGTCCTGATGTCTTGCTTAAAGAGATTGAAAGGTATGCTTTCATTATATGTAGCATCGCTTTTTTGGGTGGTCTACTTTGTTTATATCTCAAAAACTTCACACAATAATCTAAATGTGGCTTTACCTGCCTACAGCACAGCGGTATGTATAAGTCAGTGCATTGTTGCCTGCTAGATAATATGCATGTGTGCATAAGGCAAGATAAGGCACAGTGTAAGGTGTAATAGCTATCAGTAACAATTTTGTATTAGGTACAGGGCAAGGTGTAATACCTATCAGTAACAATTTTATATTAGGTACAGGGCAAGATGCAACAGCTATCAGTAACAATTTTAAATTAGATACAGTGCAAGGTGTAATAGCTATCAGTTACAATTGTATATTAGGTATAGTGCAAGGTGAAATAACTATCAGTAACAATTTTGTATTAGGTACAAGGCAAGGTGTAATAACTATAGCTATCAGTAACAATTTTATATTAGGTACAGGGCAAGGTGCAATAGCTATCAGTAACAATTTTATATTAGGTACAGGGCAAGGTGCAATAGCTATCAGTAACAATTTTGTATTAGGTTCAGAGCAAGATGCAACAGCAATCAGTAAAAAATGTATATTAGGTACAGTGCAAGCTGTAATAGCTATCAGTAACAATTTTATATTAGGTACAGTGCAAGGTGCAATAGCTATCAGTAACAATTTTATATTAGGTACAGTGCAAGGTGCAATAGCTATCAGTAACAATTTTATATTAGGTACAGGGCAAGGTGAAATAGCTATCAGTAACAATTTTATATTAGGTACAGGGCAAGGTGCAATAGCTATCAGTAACAATTTTATATTAGGTACAGGGGAAGGTGAAATAGCTATGAGCAACAATTTTATACTAGGTACAGTGCAAGGTGTAATAGCTATCAGTAACAATTTTATATTAGGTACAGGGCAAAGTGCAACACCTATCAGTAACAATTTTATATTAGGTACAGTGCAAGGTGTAATAGCTATCAGTAACAATTTTATATTAGGTACAGGGCAAGGTGCAATAGCTATCAGTAACAATTTTGTATTAGGTATAGTGCAAGGTGTAATAGCTATCAGTAACAATTTTATATTAGGTACAGGGCAAGGTGCAATAGCTATCAGTAACAATTTTATATTAGGTACAGTGCAAGATGCAACAGCTATCAGTAACAATTTTATATAAGGTACAGTGCAAGATGCAACAGCTATCAGTAACAATTTTATATTAGGTATAATGCAAGGTGTAATAGGTATCGGTAACAATTTTATATTAGGTACAGGGCAAGATGTAATAACCATCAGTAACAATTTTTTATTAGGTACAGGGCAAGGTACAATAGCTATCAGTAATAATTTTGTATAAGGTATAGTGCAAGGTGCAATAGCTATCAGTAACAATTTTATATTAGGTACAGTGCAAGATGCAACAGCTGTCAGTAACAATTTTATATTAGGTACAGGGCTGCAATAGCTATCAGTAACAATTTTATATTAGGTACAGTGCAAGATGCAACAGCTATCAGTAACAATTTTATATTAGGTACAGTGCAAGATGCAACAGCTATCAGTAACAATTTATATACAGTGCAAGTTGCGACAGCTATCAGTAACAAGTTTATATTAGTTACAGTGCAAGATGCAACAGCTATCAGTAACAATTTTATATTAGGTACAGGGCAAGGTGCAATAGCTATCAGTAACAATTTTATATTAGGTATAGTGCAAGGTGCAATAGCTATCAGTAACAATTTTATATTAGGTACAGTGCAAGATGCAACAGCTATCAGAAGCAATTTTATATTAGGTACAGTGCGAGGTGTAACAGCTATCAGTAACAATTTTATATTAGGTACAGGGCAAGGTGCAATAGCTATCAGTAACAATTCTGTATTAGGTATAGTGCAAGGTGCAATAGCTATCAGTAAAAAAATTATATTAGGTACAGGGCAAGGTGCAATAGCTATCAGTAACAATTTCATGTTCGGTATAGTGCAAGGTGCAATAGCTGTCCGTAAAATTTTTTATTATGTATAGTGCAAGGTGCAATAGCTATCAGCAACAATTTTATATTAGGTACAGGGCAAGGTGCAATAGCTATCAGTAACAATTTTATATTAGGTACAGGGCAAGGTGCAATAGCTATCAGTAACAATTTTGTATTAGGTATAGTGCAAGGTGCAATAGCTATCAGTAACAATTTTATATTAGGTACAGTGCAAGATGCAACAGCTATCAGTAACAATTTTATATTAGGTACAGGGCAATGTGCAATAGCTATCAGTAACAATTTTGTATTCGGTATACTGCAAGATAGAATAGCTATCAGTAACAATTTTATATTAAGAATAGGGCAAGGTGCAATAGCTATTAGTAACAATTTTGTATTAGGTATAGTGCAATGTGCAATAGCTATCAGTAACAATTTTATATTAAGTACAGGGCAAGGTGCAATAGCTATCAGTAACAATTTTGTATAAGGTATTGTGCAAGGTGCAATAGCTATCAGTAACAATTTTATATTAGGTACAGGGCAAAGTGCAGTAGCTATTAGTAACAATTTTGTATTAGGTATAATGCAAGGTGCAATAGCTATCAGTAACAATTTTATATTAGGTACAGGGCAAGGTGCAATAGCTATCAGTAACAATTTTGTTGTAGGTATAGTGCAAGGTGCAATACCTATCAGTAACAATGTGATATTAGGTACAGGGCAAGGTGCAATAGCTATCTGTAACAATTTTGTATTAGGTATAGTGCAAGGTGCAATAGCTATCAGTAACAATTTTATATTAGGTACAGGGCAAGGTGCAATAGCTATCAGTAAAATTTTTTTTCATAGGTTCATAGGTTCATACTAGGCTATCTGCCTGAGGGCATTTACAAGCCTAGAACATCGTTTTGTGGCTTACGCCACCCCTTTAGTATGGGGAACTATACCCATTATTTTGCTGTGCCTCTGTCGAGCAGTGACACTGAGGTAATCCCTGGGGTATATCTGCGATCTCCCATCCATTGGTCAAGATTTCTCTTGACCAAGGCCAGCGAGGTGCTCTGCCTCACATGTACCGGAATTTTGTTCCACAGCATAGGGAGTCTTTGGGTGATGAATCTATCCCTCCAGCACGTCCTATTAATAGCCGTGTCAAGGTTTAAGTCTCCCGCCCTTGTGGCTCTGATGGATCTAGATTTTTTGAGGTGAAGCATATTCATCAAATCTGGGTTTGACATGGCCTTGTATGTTAGGCAAAGGTCACCTCTGAGCAAGCGGTGGCGACTGAATAGAGCTGGAGTTCTTTCAGTCGGGCAGCATAGGATAGATTTTGAGACCCTTTATCCTTTTGGTGAGGAACTTTTGTGGCCTCTCCAGCTGCTGCAAGTGTCGGGTCAGATACATTCGAATGGGGCATTGTACTCAATCATTGGTCTGATGAGTGATGAGTAAAGGAGACTATGACCTCCCTTGATCTAGATGAGAATCCCTTCATGATAAGGTGGGCAATGTAGAAGGTCTTCCTAACTACTTTAGCTACATGGGTGTCGAATGACAGACTACTATCAACCTGGGTCCCCAGGTCCCTGCTAACTTCTTCTGTGCTCAGTGGATTGCCACCTATTTGGTAGCTAGGGGTAACCTTGTTTTTCCCGAAGGGTATGACTATGCATTTTTTGGCATTTAACTTTAGGCCATGGCTCTGGCACCAGTTATCCATTTCTGTGAGACCCTTCTGAAGGATATCTGTGTCAGATGTGTTTTCTACTATGGCGCCCAGTTTGCAGTCATCTGCAAACTTTGTCAGCCATAACCCTCCTGTGTTTGCTTGTACTTTGGAAAAGTAGATGCCAAACAAGAGTGGGCCCAGGACTGAGCCCTGTGGGACACCACTTGTGACACGCTTTGAGTCTGACATGGCGCCAGCAACTCTGACCCTGTGGGTTCTGTCACTCAGCCAGTTTGCAACCCATCTTGTGATGTATGGGTTGACATTTAAGCTGATGAGTTTTTCAATGATACCCGAGTGGGGTATTGTATCGAAGGCCTTAGCCAGATCGAGGTAGGCTGTATGGACTGCCTTTCCCTCATCAATGGCTTTGGTGACTGTTTCGAAAAAGTCAACCAAGTTTAAAAGGCATGATCTGCCTTTGACAAAGCCAAACTGGGTTGGATCCAAAGTCTGCAAATTCCCTATGTCTTTATTTATGAGGTCTTTATTTATTTAAGGAACAGTGCACGGTGCATAAGCTATCAGTAACAATTTTGTATTAGGTAAAGTGCAAGGTGTAATAGCTATCAGTAACAATTTTATATTAGGTACAGGGCTAGGTGCAATAG
>NC_056728.1:880033438-880075337 GCF_019279795.1 Protopterus annectens | reverse complement strand
ATAGGTACAGTGCAAGGTGTAACAGCTGTCAGTAACAATTTTGTATTAGGTACAGTGCAAGGTGTAATAGCTATCGGTAACAATTTTGTATTAGGTATTGTGCAAGGTGTAATAGCTATCATTAACAATTTTGCGTTAGGTACAGTGCAAGGTATAATAGCTATCAGTAACAATTTTGTATTAGGTACAGGGAAGGTGTAATAGCTATCAGTAACAATTTTGTATTAGGTACACGGTAAGGTGTAATAGCTATCGGTAACAATTTTACATTAGGTACAGGGCAATGTGTAATATCTATCAGTAACAATTTTGTATTAGGTACAGTGCAAGGTACAATAGCTATCGGCAACAATTTTGCGTTAGGTACAGTGCAAGGTATAATAGCTATCAGTAACAATTTTGTATTAGGTACAGTGCAAGGTGTGATAGCTATCACTAACAATTTTGTATTAGGTACAGTGCAAGGTGCAATAGCTATCAGTGACAATTTTGTGTGTATTAGGTACAGTGCAAGATGTAATACTTATAAATAATGATTTGTGAGTTTTGGCTACAGCACAAGATGCAATAGCCCTCAGTAACAATTTTGTAAGTATTGGGTACATTGCAAGATGTAATAGCCATCAATAACAATTGTGTGAGTATTTGGTACAGCACAAGATGTGATAGCCATCAGTAATAATTTTGTGAGTATTGGGTACAGCATAAGATGTAATAGCCATCAGTAACAATTTTGTGACTATTGGGTACAGCACAAGATGTAATATCCATCAGTAGCAATTTTGTGAGTATTGGTTACAGCACAAGATGTAATAGCCATCAGTAATAATGTTGTTAGTATTGGGTACAATGCAAGATGCAATAGCTATCAGTAACAATTTTGTGAGTACTAGGTACAGCACAAGATGTAATACATATCAGTTACAAATTTGTAAGTATTAGGTACAGTGCAAGATTTAATACATATATAATAACAATTTTGTGAGTATTAGGTACAGCACAATATGTAATACCTATCAGTTACAATTTTGTAAGTATTAGGTACAGTGCAAGATGTACTTATAAATAACAATTTTGTGAGTATTGGGTACAACACAAGATGTTAATAGCCATCAATAAAAATTTTGTGAGTATTGGGTACAGCACAAGATGTAACAGCCATCAGTAACAATTTTGTGAGTATTGGGTACAGCACAAGATGTAATAGCCATCAGTAATAATTTTGTGAGTATTGGGTACAGCACAAGATGTAATAGCCATCAGTAACAATTTTGTGAGTATTGGGTACAGCACAAGATGTAACAGCCATCAGTAACAATTTTGTGAGTATTGGGTACAGCACAAGATGTAACAGCCATCAGTAACAATTTTGTGAGTATTGGGTGCAGCACAAGATGTAATAGCCATCAGTAACAATTTTGTGAGTATTGGGTACAGCACAAGATGTAACAGCCATCAGTAACAATTTTGTGAGTATTGGGTACAGCACAAGATGTAACAGCCAACAGTAACAATTTTTTGAGTATTGCGTACAGCACAAGATGTAATAGCCATCAGTAACAATTTTGTGAGTATTGGGTGCAGCACAAGATGTAATAGCCATCAGTAACAATTTTGTGAGTATTGGGTACAGCACAAGATGTAATAGCCATCAGTAACAAGTTTGTGAGTACTGGGTACTGCACAAGGAGTGTGAAGACTAGAAGAAAAGTCAGATTTTTATTTAAGCCCTCCATGAGCTCTTTAAGCATCATGATGTTGGCAGCAGATGAAAGAACATCCCTGATTGTATTGTGGTGAGTATATGGAATAAGCAGTTCTCTCACAAACTACACATAATGCACAACTCACACCACAAACTGCAATGAGCACTGTGTAGGAAGTTTACGGGCGCACCCAAGGAAATGATGGCCACAAATGACTAGGACGAACAAATGAAAATGAGTGTGTGTGTGAAGTAAATGTGAGAAAATAAGAAGAATGTTGTTCCAATTTCATATACATCATAAAATGGGCAAGAAGTATTGCATTAAATCAAGACATGAAATAAGTGAACAAGGGAAAACTAACTTACTTCTTCTGGTTGCTGAGTAAACACAATAAGATATGAAGTACAGTGGATAGTGTATTTCCCTGTAGAAATCACCAGTGATGGTTATTCTCTGGTACAAATGTAGAAGCAGGTGTAATAAGTGAAAGCACCTTCAACACAGTATTCTAGGGGATTATTACAGCCCTGCTGAAAATCCATACAGCTAAAGAAACGATCCCTGTTTAGTAAATATTTTGGGAGAACTATTTGCTGAACAGGTGGACAACAGAAGAAATGGCACTTGTCAGGAGGAATGATGAAGCATATCAGATGTGCAAAGAGCAAGGCATTCTCAGAAAAGAGTCATGCAACAAACAGTGCATACTGCATGCAGGTTTTGATGTCTCTGAAACAGAAAGCAAGATATGAGCTACACATAACTAAAGATGAGAGCATTAATCCCAAGATCATATATCCCCAAGATTGGTATGGCCATATGGTGCCAGTCCTAAACAAAAACTGAAAGGTGCTTCTCTGCTAATTTAAAAATGACTGAAGTAGTTAAGAGTGAAAGATAAATTCTACCTAGAGCAAGGAACACACTGACAAAAGTCAATGAAACTAACATAACTTTCATTACTGCATTGTGACAGCAGTAATTTAGCTACATTTATCACTCCATTTACCAGATACTCCTTTAAAGGGTTACCATTTGGAATTAAAAGTGATCCTAAGATAATTCAAGAAAGTATGATAGACATATCAGAAGGCCCGGAGGTGAAGTGACGTGTATAAATAACAATGTAGGCAGAAGTCCATGGAGGACAATGACCCAAGCCTCAGAAATGTATTTATTTATTTTACATCTTCCTCTAGCTCACTATAACACAGACTAATATTTAATCCAACCAAATGCCCCACTCTAACCAACATCCTTCCCCCCATAATCCCCAAATATGACTCTCAGATCTGAACACCAAAACTTAATAATTACTGTTCACAAACCTAAACGTCCTGCTGGACAACTTCTCCTCTCCTTCTCCTTAAATAAGAAATGCAACTCTCTCCCTTCCACACTAAGGACAATGTCAAACACAAACAACTTCAAAACTGAGCTTTAGACCTCCCTCTCCTGCAAATGGAAATGTAACTGCATTCTCCCTGCCTAGAACCCTTTAACAAAAGCCCCTGGGAGGGTATCTTCCTAAGTTCCTAAGCACCTTATAGCTGGCTATAACCTTCTATAGCTAATTCCCATACGATCCCTCATACTCTTACACAAACAGCTTTTAACTTTAACTGTGTGAATTTGTTAAAATGTATCTGCACAATGTTTTTTCACTATGGGCAATTTTGCTCATGGTTTGTATTATTTGACATGTATTTGTACTTGTACTTTTATTTTTATTGGACTACTATCTTTACTTTAACCTGTTTCATGGAGCTTTTCCCCCCGGGCCTCAATTGAAAACAGGCTCTCTGGGCCCAGTGGATTTCCCCGGTAATCAAACTGGAAATAAATAATACATTTTACATTTGTTGACCAAGCTTGTCCAACTGAAAAGCCTCTTTTCAGCAGAGGCCCAGGGATTGCAAATGGCTTGCAAAAGGTTGAGTTTCAGAAACTGAATTTAAACAAGGTTAAGTGTATTTTCAGATATAAGCAGCTTCTCTTTTTGAGGTATTTGATTGATAAATCTTGGGTCAAGTCACATCCAGGCAACATAGAAGCTCTTCGGCAACTTCAACCATCAGGGAACCTTCAAGAGCTGAAGAGAGCTTTTGGGTTGGTAAACTATTTTAAGACGTATATCCCAAATCTTTCTATGGTAGTGCTATGTATAATGATCATCGAAAGAAAAACAGTGCTTGAGCTTGGAATCATGACCAGCAAAGTGCCTTTGAGCTCTAGAAAGAATTGTTAATAAGACCCCTATTCCTTCATAATTGTGACTTTAACTCAGGACTTGCTAACAGTTATGACACTGGAGGAGGTATATTTCTTCAACTTCATGAAGAAGAGAAGTCAGTGGCATATCATTCTACAAAATATTGGAAGGCAGAAACTAAGTGAATCTAATTCTGTTGGTTTTAGTTGGTGACAGACTATAAGACATTAATTTCCTTTAATCAGTGGCAAGAACTTAGATAATGCACACTATTTTGCTGGTTTAAGCCAACAATCAAGTGTGCTGTAGGCAAGACAATATGACCTAAACCTTTGACGAATAGTGTGACAGAAAGTGACTCTGATACTGACAGCAACTGTTAAACAGTAACCGACACTGAAGGTATAAAGCAGTGTCAAAGAATAGCAATCCCAGATGACAATTATTAGTTATAAACACAGATTCAGCTTCTGTGTACTGGCTGGCCATACAATATAAAATACCACTCACAGTGCATGTGTTTCCTTAAAATATAAGCTGCAAGAGCATGACTATTTGACTATAAAAGGAGCCAGTATTGTGGTTTGACAAGGTACTTAAAGGGCACCAAAGTTTAAGGCCATTTTGTACTTGTGAACCACGGTGAAGCACTGCTCCACATAGACCTTTTTCAGACAGCCCAGGAGCATTGCCTAGTTGAGGGACTTGTAGGCAAATGGAGAGTGAGAAAATCAAAGCTGCACTACAGGAAAGAGCTTGTTAACATTTCATAGCCTTAACTCTTTGCATTAACTGCCACTGCAGTGAAAGAGGGCCAAAGAGTATCTTGAAGGGGAAGCAGGTCTTTTTGAAAGCTTGAATCTCTCATGGAAGTGCTGATATGCCCTACCTAAGCCCCCTTCATACCAAACTATTTTCAATGTACAGGCATGTGCCATTGGAATGACATACATGTAACCGAATGCATGACATTGTATTGTGATAGGCTCATAACCAGTTATGGAAATTAAAGTAACTAGCCAGCTGGGAAATGGTCCAATAATTAAGTAAACATATTAAAATTAAATTAAAATAATACTCATTCATTCATTCTCTAGTTACCTGTTTAATTCAATTCAGTACCAGTGGGAAACTGCAGCATGTTGTTATAGTCAGAGGAACAAACTACAGCCACTAATCCAGAATGCGTGCCAGCCTATGGTTGGATGCACAGGCATGTGCACATTCGTGGCCGAGCGCGCGCGCTCACCCACACACACACACACACACACACACACACACAGAAATCACATATACCAATAACATGAAAAATTTCCAGTTCACCTACTGCACATTTCTTGTTATAGTAGATACCCCAAACAAATGTATGCTTACAAAGCAAGGAAGCAAAATTTCAAAAAGAAAGCATAAAATATGCAAAACAAATTGGAGAGCCAAAATGCTGTGATGCAACAAATGTATAGTTTCCTTTCATGCATGCACAAAAATGATGTATATAAATCCACAAATATATTGTACTTTTCAAAAAAATTTTAATTTAAAAGTGATGTTGCAAAGAATTTGAAATGATCATATAGGGAAAAAAAGCAATGTGGAGAATTCTGAATTATCACTTAGAATATCAGAATGATGGCATTTCATTTCTTTTATACTTAAATACACAAAATTCAGATTAAAACTAATATCCAAGAATTTTGCTACCACTTTAACTTGAAAGCGTTAAACTATTTCAGAAACGGATAACCAACTATCAGCTACAGACCTGTTCAAGGGCATGGAAGAATGTAATAAAGACTCTAAACCAGATGACCCATGTCTGAGTAGCTACTCAGTCTCTGAAGAAATTAGTAAGGAAGGGGGGGAATATGTCTGTGAGGCTTTTGCCTGCTCTTCTCTTCTGGATGGTGTTTGGATGAGGCCATGCTTTCTGGACATGTCTTTTGACAGAGCATCTCTAATGGAGAGCAGGATCATGTCCTAAAGCTTCTGGCTTAGAAGAGGACAGGTTTGTGTGATCCGCAAAGTCACCCATCCCCATATTGTACCCATTGCATGTCTGCCCTTCACGGCTTAATCAGTCATGTATGGCAAACAGAGATTATGGCTTAAGAACAAAACTCCTGGCAGATTGGTTCAGTGCTAACTTTAGCCCCCTCTCACCCCCTAAAGGGCCCATATCTATACAGGAAGAACGCAGAGTCCCTGTAATCACAACTATGCAGGTAAAAGCTACACTCTCTAAAGCCAAAAATACAGCATCCATGGGACCGGACAACATCCCAGGCTGTGTTTTACATGAACTTCAGAAGGAACTGGCTCCCCATTTAAGCACCGTGTTCAATAATAGCCTTGAATCAGGCTTTGTGCCCACTGAATGGTGCACAGCAACAGTTATCCCACTCCACAAAGGGGGAGCCACCACTGATCCCAGGAACTATCGACCTATTAGCCTGATGAGCCTGGTCTGCAAGGCCATGGAACGTATCATCATGGAACTCATAAACAAAGACATTGGTAACCTCCAAACTCTGGATCCCACCCAGTTCAGGTTTGTGAAAGGCAGAGCATGCCTCCTGAACCTGATCGACTTCTTTGAGGCAGTCACCAAAGCCGTGGATGAAGGTAAGGTGGTTCACACAGCCTATCTTGACCTCGCCAAGGCTTTCGACACCATCCCCCATTCTGGAATTATAGCTTAACTCACTAAACTAGGTATAAATCCCTACATCACAAGATGGGTTACCAACTGGCTCACTGACAGAACCCACACTGTAAAAGTTGCAGACTCCAAATCTGACCTCAAAGCAGTGACAAGTGGAGTACCACAGGGTTCCATCCTGGGACCTCTCCTGTTTGTTATCTACTTCTCTGAAGTACAGGCTAACACTGAAGGCCTCTGGCTAACAAAGTTCGCAGATGACTGCAAACTAGGAGCCATAGTCAAGTCCCCAAATGATGTGGACATTCTACAGAAGGGCCTCACTGAGACAGATGCCTGGTGTCAGAGCCATGGCCTCAAGCTCAATGCAAAATAGTGCAGTGTCATCCCTTTTGGTAAAAACTCTGTACCCATGAACTACCACATAAGCAGCAATCTACTTAACACCGAATGTGTGATAAGAGACCTTGGGACCCAGGTGGACAGTAGTCTCTCCTTTGATAGTCACATCACCACAGTAGTCAGGAAGTCCTTCTACATGGCACACCTCATCATAAAAGGGTTCTCATCCAGGAAAAAAGAGGTAATTGTTCCCCTCTACTCATCACTCATTAGACCCATTATAGAGTACAATGCCCCATTTGTAATGTACCTCACAAGACTTCTGCAGCAGCTGGAAAGGCCACAGAAGTACCTCACAAAGAGGATTACTGGCCTCAAACAAATGCCCTACACTGACCGCCTCAAAAAACTCCAGCTTTACTCCATAGCATATTGCCTACTCCAAGGTGATCTCTGCCTAACATATAAAGCTATGTCAAACCCAGAGCTGTTGGACTTGCTACATCTAAAGAAATCCCAATCCCTCCAAGCTAAACGCTCTAGAGACCTAAACCTTGTCACCAGAATAAACAGGACACACTGGAGGGATAGATTCCTGTCCCGGAGACTTCCAATACTTTGGAACAAGCTACCCATCTATGTCAAGCAAAGTTCTTCATTAGCACTCTTCAAGAAAAGTCTTGATGAGTGGATGGGAAATAGGAAATACACCCCGGGGATCACTTCTGTGTCTCTGCTGGACAGTGGCACAGGAAAATAATTTTCTTGGGTGGCGTAAGCTATGGAACCTTGTTGGCTAGGCTTACGTAGGCCCTTGTGCTGATAGCCTAGTACCTACCTATGAACCTATGTCTGCCTGGATGACATACTCAAGATGGAGACCTCTCCCAGCATGTGGAAAAAATGAATGCCAGCTCTTACTGTATTAGAAGAATAAACAGATAACTCAAAGTGAAGAAATGATCCTCAGCACCTAATAATCCTATGAGTCATTAGGACATGCCAGGCTGACAAGAACCATTACCTTAGTTTTCTGTAAGAGATGAGGAGATGATGCATTCTCAGAGTAGGGAATCCAGTGCTAGTACAAAACAAATCTATATAATATATTTATATTGAAGTAGGAGTAAAAGTCATATATAATTCATAATTAAGACTTCTGTCACAGAAAATATGCCATCACCACTAAAAGTGTGTGTACTATCTGTAACATTGGAATGGTTGTTTTAGGTATAATACTTACCTGAAGTTTCAAGACTAAATCACTGAAACTTTGATCAACATCAGTCAGTGCATTTTTAGCTCTCTATTCCTACCTATAGTTACACACACATTTTAGTGTGCCATTAGAGCAGGCTGAAATATGTTCAGTTTCCAGTAGCAAAATCTACATCATTTCTATTCAAGTCAATTGGCCTTACACAAGCAGTAAAATTGCTATGCAATAAAATCTCAATAAAAGTGACCTTTTTGGTCACTGTAACAAGGGTATCACAAAATACCTTGTACTAGCAACTGCAAAATAGCCTAATCAGCTTCAGTATTGAACAATGTTAGTGATAAGAGAAGAACTACAGTCCTGGGAACATGTATGAATATAAGAGTCTGTCACTAAATTCATGAAGTTTTACTTAAAGCTGTCAAAACTGCTGTAATACT
Source organism: Protopterus annectens (assembly GCF_019279795.1). Taxonomy (NCBI): domain Eukaryota; kingdom Metazoa; phylum Chordata; order Ceratodontiformes; family Protopteridae; genus Protopterus; species Protopterus annectens. The sequence continues at coordinate 880,066,756 of NC_056728.1, read as the reverse complement.
GCTAATTATTTGTTGGCACACAATGTTTGTCTTACAGTCCTTTCACTGGCATAGTCTGCCAAGTTGAATTATATTCATTTTCCACCGAGAGTAGGCAAAGACTTCTACTCAGGATGGACAATGTCATTTATATTTTGGCAATATCTAATGAGGCTACGAGTTTGCATTACATGAGAAATAAATAGTGTTGCTTAGAATGATTTATAAACTGGCTAAGCAACATCATCAGCAGTGAGCTGCATTTCTGCCCTTAAGGACAGAAGACCAGACATAGGGATAGCATATACCAGATTGTCCTAGTATAATTTCACAAAAGTTGTAGCAAGACATTTGAAAATCTGCATGAGATATTGTCTCCCGTACACTAGTTAAGAGCTATGAGACAGTGGAGTACTTGCATCCAATCAGGGAGCATATTAAAGTTTGTTCCTATCTTCCCAACTTTCTCTGGGAATTGGGATGCAATGTAATGTTTTTGTTGGGCTATGGAGTGGTTCACTAAATCTTGGAGTAGCTTCTTTAATATAGATCTAGCTCAGTTTGCATACATGTATGTGTGTGTACATACGTGTATGTATATAAATCACACATACATACACACACACACACACACACACACACACACACACACACACACACACACACATACATATATATATATCTACATACATATACATATACACACTCACACACAATCTATATTGATATCTATCTCTATATATATCTATGTATATAATCATATCTATACACACGCACACACACACGTGTGTATACATGTATATACAGAACAGTGAATTTTTCTCATTTGAATGATGAAAGCCATTAGAACTGGCCATGGTAATATCGTGTAAGTAACTTCAGTGCTAAGCAGAATTTATGCCATAATGACAGTTTTAAGAGTGAAATGCACCATTGAATACAATTATATTCCTTCAAATGTTTTATTTGGAATTTTCTAAGGGTGACTGTGATACTGGATCCTGTGTATAAATACTGAATATAGCTATTACAAGCATTTTACACTGACAGTATGCCAAGGTATGCTACTCTTGTTAGATGTGGGTGTGGCCCTGCCAGAATCAGGAATGCAATAAATGCCCATGATAGAGGTGCAATGAGTTATACCAGATTTAGACATAATATATATTTGTGTCAGAATAGAGGTGTTTTCTCTAACTTGAATAATACAAGCCCCCAGTGTCGACTCAGGTGAGATGATATAAAACACACATAGCATGACTGCAATGATAACAGTATATCTGTTTCACTTAAAGTCATTACAAACAATGTAATGCTGAGAATAATGCCATATTTTACAGAGGACTTTGGCAGAAAATTTCAAATAGTTTCAAGTACATGATCATCTATCAGGTAACTCAGATAGGCTTACATAGCCATTAGACTGCCAGTGTTCATTTTTTTTTTGCCATTTGTTGTTTGACAAATATATTCATATGATATATACTTGCTGAGAAAGTCATTTAATATATCTTTAGCGCATTATTTTCATATCAGAGTTAAAATAGCAGCTATTTCTCAGAAAAAAGGGCTATAGTGACATATTTGTCATTTTAACAACATTTTAGTTTGTACAGGCTTATGTCCACACATTTCAGATGTTGCTGCTGCTTTCTTCCCCTTTGTGCTCAGTAATATAAGGCTGAGTCCAAAACTGTCTAGCCCTGAAAAGTTTTAACAAAATTTTAAATTAATATTAGTATAGTGGCATTTGTAGTTAGACTAATATTGTTAGAAATTGACAAAGCGGATTATTAAATATAAAATAATACATATAAAAGGTATAAACAAAAACAAATGTACGTTGTGACAACCGATCTAGCTGAAAAAAAGATATGAATTGCGACCTGGTGGCATGAAATTGGTCCTACATTCAGGATGATAGCTAGTGCAGTGGCATGGTTATCGAGGGATGTAATTGTGTAGATTGTTACCAGCATTAGAAGAGGTAAGACAGCAATTCAGTAACCAAGTGAGGATACGTATACTTTTGGGAGGTAATAGCACTGGAAGTACGTCTAAAAGGTTCCTAGGGGCTAAAGTTATTTGGTCTCCCATTATTCCCAGGTTGAGATTTGGAAGGGAGCTGAAGTTGATGAAGGTGACTAGGAGGTACCTTAACCATAGGATGAATATGGCAAGTGTTAGGATTTGATGTAATGGAGCATTGAGATTTTGTGGATATAGGATCCTGATTGGTTCTGCACTGATGAGGTACATCTTAGCTACATTGGTTTAAACATGTTCAATGTACAGATGTCTGTTTTTCCAAGACTCATTTTGGGAGATAGTTGTTAGTGATCTGAGATGGGGGAACAGGCTGTGGAACAGCCTGGTGGGTGGAAGAACGGCCCTAGTAGTAATTCAAGGAATAAGCCCTCCCTGCCCCTGCTGTGTGTCATTTGGCACTCTCATTGGCTCAGGTGAGTGGCAATCCTCTGCCTGCCTACTATTTTGGTTTGAGAGCAGTGGGACTTTGCTACATGTTTGTGGTGAGCAGTCTAACTCACTGCCTAGTTTCTGTAAGTCGTGTTGCTGAAGTTATTATCAAAGTGTTTATGAAGGAGGTGAGCAGTCTATCATACTGCTCATTTCCTGTATGGTATGATAATATTGCATGCAGTTTACTTGTGTTAATAACGCTGGTAGTTATTGATGTGCTTTGACATACTGTAATAAAGTCAATTGCCAAGTCATGAGACTTGTCAAGTTGTTTTATTGGTTGGGGGGGGGCAGGGATAGCCCACTAACATGGAAGGTTTCATTTTTTTTAATGTTGTAATATAAAATGTTATTTAATTACTTGCTTTTATTAAAACTGAAGGAGAAGGCTCTGATTTGTTTTTTGAAGTTAGCAGCGCAACCAAAGAGTAATTTGCAGCTGAGTGTACCAAAAGGGATTCATGACCATTTCCACAGAATATGCCACACAATTTTAGCACTAGAGTCAATTATACACAGGGAGCAAAGGAAGCTAAGAAGGCCATTTACAGATCACAGCTTTCCTGAATATAGGCCATATCAAAGGGGGTTAAGGTAATATCCTTACATAAGATTTATCACAAAGAAAGGTAATAAAATTAATCTTTTAGTCCTAGAATAAATGAGTTCAGAACACACTGCACTAATCCACTGTTGACTAAATGAGATATATCAGTAGCATTTCATTTAGGTTAAGCACTGCACAGAGTCTTATTTCTAGGAGAGATCTGTTCAGAAAATAACTTGCATTTGTAACATACTATGCACATTGATAAAACAGTAGTCAATCATCTTACCATCTACTGCATTCAATCGATTTTAAGTGTAAAGCTCCAATAATTTGGGTACAAACTGTAGTCCAACAAAATGGCAGTCCAGTGGTGTACTGGAGATGGTAGGTTTTAAATGAATTCTACTGAACATGTCAGGAAAACTGACATAGCTATGTGCTTCGACCTTTGATGACATTTGTAAAGAGACTACAGTTTTTTTTAAAAATTAATAAAAATACCGTTATGATCTGGAGAACAGGTAAGAAGGACAAAAATTGTTATTCAGTTTTACTTTCATTAGGTTGATGATATTGAAAGTAAAGTTATGATAAAAATGTTAGAGGAAAAAATGGATTTCTGGAACTGAGAAAGTAAATACAGTGAGTAATAAATCAAACACTCACTCAGTCTCTATCAGTAGCTGATCAGTTTATGAGCAGTTATTTGCATTTCTGATTTTTAGAAGAATTACCTAGGTAAAGTGTTAAGGATTGACGATGGTTTTCATAGTCATTGTGTAAATGCGTTATGGCCATCCATGCTGTTCACAAATGATCATATCTAAGATGCAATTCATAGAGACTACTTATTCTAATGCACGATGGCTGCAAATAAGCATAAGCAAATTTAGTCATGAGATATAAATGAGGAATGATGTAACCCAGTGTATGCTAATGAAGTAATCTCTCCTCTGCTGTGATTCATAGTCAAATCTCTACACTGTCCACAGATTTGCTATAAAAAGCAGAGTAAAACCTATTGCATCTACTTTGCAATGCTCAGACTTGCTGTTAGTTATTTCCATTGCTGACCCTGTAAAAATGAATTAAGTTGTCCTTTCTCTGCCTTAATCCCTTGTTCTGTATCATTACTATACATAAAATATCACAGTCTTACACAAAATCATTAGCTAAACCACACCCATTACTTTACATAGAAACTCAAATTCATATCACAAACATCACAGACCACAGGTTACTAATACCTAATTTAAAATGTCAACACTAAACACCAATTTAATTCAAGACTACACATTCTAAATACCCTATACAAATTCCTTCTCATTATCTTTATATTTTTACAAGGAGAAAACATACATCTCAAGCCAAGCCAAGCCATCACATGCTACAAAATAACCTGTTCATGTCCACAGCCAGACTGTCACTGTCACAGAAACATGGCTAAAAAAAGTGTCTCCCAAAGCCTCCACCACCTCATACCAGGCTAAAGTTATCAACAAGGCCCAAGACTAGACAAGCAGCCTGGCAGAGGAGTATATTTCCTCTTCAATTGCCTGAATGCCACTATTACTCCTCAAGCAAACTATCTTAGAATCAGAACTGAACTGGATACTTCTAGAATTCTCTACAAAAACATTACTTATAGCCAGTGCACACTTCCCAACCCTTTCTTAAATATCCAAACCCAGAAAATTCATACAAAACTACTCCAAAACAGCAACCTGATTATCTTTGGAGATTTCAACCTCAGTCACTGAGGACCCAAAGCCAATGACATGGTAGAACTCCTTGTCAAATTAAGTCTTAACCAACTCACCAGTGAACCCAGTCGTGAAAACTAACTCTGTCAGATACACCTTACTAGACCTACTAATCACTAACACAATATCTAACCCCACTATACATGCAATCCCCCACAGTAACCTTTTTCCCATTACTTTCACAATACATAATCAGGCATTTAAACATCAACCTAAACTAATCTCCTTCCGACCTAAAACCAACAATAACATTTCAAAATGTAAAGCCTGCCTGACCACCATCAACTGGTCGCCCCTTAATTGCCATAAAAAAACTTCAAAAAGTAGCCAACCACATTAGCCAGACTCTTTTGCACAAGCAAAACAACTCGTTCTCCCAGTCCGCCCATAAAGGCACATAGGTTCATAGAAGGTTACCAAGATAACAGCCCTAGAGCCCTTACAAGCCTAGCCATATTTATCCCAAGTTGCCCCAATTGTTGATGGTTAGCCAAGTGAAGTTCACAGAGACAACAGTCTATTGTAGTTAATACCAACTTCCTTTGGGCAGGAGGGACATAGGTGTCACCCCATGAGTGAACTTGTGGTTAACCATCCATTGATCTAGGTTGCTTTTGAAGAGGGTTATGGAGGTGTTCTGTTTCACATGAATTGGAACTTTGTTCCACAGAAGTGAACTGTTCATGTCAGGTGCTAGGTTAAGATCTCTGAAGTGAGTAGCCATTGTGTGGTTTGATTTACATATATGTAGCATTTCCATCAGGGCTGGGTCAGAGACTGCCCTGTAAGCCAGGCACAGTTCATCCCTTAGCAACTGTAGAAGACAGAATATGGTGACAGGGCTTTCAGTCTTTCCAAATAAGACTTGTTTGATGTACCTTGTTATTTCCTGGTGAGAAACCTTTGTAGTCTGTCAAACTGTTGCAGATATCGGGTGAGGTACATGAAAAAGGGAGCATTGTACTCCATTATTGGTCTGATGAGGGCTGAGTATAATGGAATTATAACATCCTTAGATATAGATGTGATGCCTTTACTTATAAGATGTGCCACATAGAAGGATTTCAAAGCTAAAGTGAATATATGGTGACCAAAGTTCAAGTTGCTATCAGCCTGAGTACTCAGATCACGTACCACTGGGTCTACACTTGCGGGGGTGCTGTCTATGAGGTAATTAGCAGGGATGTCAGCTTTCCCAAATTGAATAATAATGATTTTTTTTGCATTTAGCTTTGATCTATTGCTTTGACATCAATCATTTCTCTGCATTAACCCTGCCTTCAGTATATTACCATCATTGGGGGACTCAGTAATTGCTCCCAGTTTGCGGTCATCAGTAAATGCGGTCAGCCACAGGCTGTCCAAGTTTCCCTGGACTTCTAAGAAATAAATTCAGAAGAGTAAGGGGCCCAGGACAGAATCCTGTGGTGCGCCACTAGTGCCTCGTCTTTTGCTAGAGATGAAGTCATCCACTTTGACAGTGGGTGTCTTGGTGGTGAGACAATTGGCTACCTATCTGGCTATGTGGGGGATTAATTCCCAATTGAGACAGTTAATCTAGAATACCTGAGTGAGGGATTGTGTCAAATGCCTTGGCTAGGTCAAGATAGGTGGTATGCACCATCTTTCCCTCATCCAGGGTCTTAGTGACTTTCTCAAAGAAGTCAACCATGTTTAACAGGCATGATCTACCTTTAATGAATCCAAACTGGGTTGGGTCCAGAGTTTGGAGATTACCTCTGTCCTTGTTAATAAAATACATAATGATTCTTTCCATGGATTTGCAGATGAGACTAGTCAAGCTTATGGGCCTATAATTCCCAAAATTGGTTGATGGTTCCCCTTTGTGCAGTGGGATTACTGTCTCTGTCCTCCATTCCACTGGAACATAGCCAGCTAACAGGATATGGTTAAGCAGAAATCCAAATGAGTCTTCTAAGTCATGTTTTAAGTTGTTTAAAAGGCAAACTTGGTGTTGTCTGGTCCTATCCATGCCAAGGTTTTGGCCTTGGAAAGTGGCAAGATGATCTGCTCTATTGAGATAATAGGTTGACGAATTGTGACAGGTATACTTTGGTGGATGACTGGAGCAGACAGGGGATGATGTTTGCTCCAACTCTGTCAGCTCGCAGGTCGGCTATTACCTCCGGTTGAGTATGGGTGATGCCATCCACAACCAGTTCAGCACATAGTTGGGTATTCCCTTTTAGATTTTGGATGTAGTTAAAGAATGCCTTGTGATTATCCTTAGCTAGGGAGGCTAGTTTTGCTTCATAATTAGCTTTAGAGGACCTAACAAGTTCTCTAATTTGTTTATTGACTGGCTAAGGAACACAAACATCTCAGTAAATTATGAGATGAAGCATAACACTATAAATAAAGCAAACCATCAACAGATTCCTCAGACAAATTATCTCATTATGTAACCTTGCCAAAAATTCATCCATATGCAAAAATGCAACCACTGCAAAAATGAGCAACTCTGACTATTAGTCAAATGTAAAAAATTCAGGAAGGAAAACAAACAAATTGCAGGATGCAAATATTTGCACAGTACGATTGCCGCTAGGTCCTTACAGACCACTATTGCCATGCTCACTTGTACTGACTTCCTGAGTTCAGTAACATTCCCTACAACAGCAACAGTGCCAACTTACCACCACACAGCCACCATCACCTCCCCTAGCCATCCACCAATTCCACTTCAAATATAGAAGAACTAAGGACATGTAATCATAATTACACCAAATACAAATAGATACCCTCCAGCCTCTGATAACGTAGCCCCCCGGTTCATATCCTTTAGCATCGATTTTCTTATCTACTCACTCACTGGCATATAAACACCTCTACCTCACTAGTAGTATTTTGCCCTTGAAAGCAATAATCCCACTAACTACATAACAATTAAAACAATCAAATACAACTCGTTATCAGCCAATTTCAATACTTCCCATATCCAAGAAAATCCTATAGAAAATTATCTACTACCAAATCATAGTACACATGCAACAGTACCATCTGCCAGTCAGCCACTGCCATCATAACCAACATGGACCACATAAACATTACAGGAACATTCTTTAGATATCTCACTAAATCCTTTGTGGTAAAAGACATGTCCTGCCATATGACAAATGAACACAACTGAGTACCAGTGATGATACCAAGACTTGGTTTATAGACTTTCCCATTAACAGACACTTCGAGGTGAAAGTAGGCTCTTCCATCACTGAATTAGCTGTACTACCAAAAGGAGTCCCCCCCAAAGATCCTCCTTTGCTGTTCTCCATATTTATTAATAAACTTCATTACAATCACCCTTGCATTTCTTCTGATTCTATGTGCAAATGACATGGTCATCTTAAGATCACAGAAATGCCACATAGTAATATAAACTTGGCTTCAAAACATTTTCCAAAACCTGTCCAAGTGGGAAACCCATCACAAATTACTACTCAACCCCTAAAGACATCTTCCAAAACCTCTTCCAGTGGGAAACCCATCACAACTTACTACTCAACCCTTCAATAACTAAAACCATGCTGTTTGGAACCAATCAAAACCTAGCCAAGGAACAGAACTCTCCCAAGATAAAAGATGTAAGCAACACTACCATTGCAATTACTCCAACCTTCAAATACCCTGGGATATGGCACAAACAATCCCTTCATTCTCAATTCCATGTACAAAACACACATAGAAAGATCATCACACTACTGCTCTGGGTAAACAGAATGTCTCCTTATCTATCTAAGCAAGCCAGAACTTCTACAGCAAAAGGAATACTGTTATAATAACTTTAAAATTGAGTGCCCATAATATCTGTAGCTTCAAGGAAAAATATTTCACCTTGCAATCCATCTCCTGTGAAATTTGCTACTTCATCACTAACTCCCCTAGAAAAGAACTCACATCATAGGTCTCAAACTCGTGTAAGCACAGCTAGGAGTGCATAAGAATGTATAGTCATTGTGGTCCTAAGGCTGATGGCTTTATGATGAGTAGTGGTGTATGCTTAATAACTGATATGATGTATATCGCACACTGGAATTATCAAGCAACTGATCCCTTGCAAAATAATAAGCACGGTAAAAAGCTTTTTTTTTTTTTTTTTTTTTTTTTTAAGCTTGGGCTGCAAACCATCTGCACCTCAAGTTTCCCTCTATCTCTAAATATGTTAAACAATGGAGTAGTGAAAGGAAAAACTTTACAAACTTCTTTACCACAGTATTACTCAATCTTGGTATAAAGCATAATGTATACACAGAGTCACTAATCTTAACAAAAACATAAAAAGCAAAACAGCTGATTTTTCCTGATTTTTTTTCTCAGAGGGCAAGCCCGCTGCCATCTGTACACCCACATCACTAAATATACTAACTCTGAAATTTCACAATAGCATAGGAACAAGCAAACTGTTTGCATCACTACTACCCATTCTTGCCAAGAAATATAGCTATGTTGTGAAGAAGATATTAATTAAAACATATCTCAGATGTCAAGTGCCAGAAGAATTATGCTCCATGTACTAAATTACTCCCAAATGAGCATTCTGCTGTGCCATATGAATGATGGGTAATAGGTTTGTAGGTAAGTACTAGGCTAGATGCCCTTGCAGGCCATTGCAAGCCTAGCAAGTTTCCCTTTTTATGATCAAAATAACCCATCCTGTTTGGTTATAGACTGTCCTTATGCTTCCCATGGTTAATAATTATATATTACCCCTAAATGGGATCATAACATCCACAAATGACTAAACGTTGACTAATCGTGACCTGCCCTTGATGAATCCAAACTGAGGTGGCTCCAGTATTTAGATGTTCCTTATGTCATGATTGATTAATTGCATGACAAGTCTTTTTATAGCTTTCCAAACATACTTGTCAATGAATGGGTTGGCAAGTTTGGCTTTGTAAAATTTTTTTAAAAGGGGATGGAGGCTGTGAGTTTGGCCAAACTTGGATGCATTTTGTTATTCTTTCTTCTGACAAGCAAGCAATTTTGTAGAAATTTTAATTGCTCCAATACTGGGATAAGGAAGGACTCTGAAGACAGTCTTTGTAACATGTGGATTGAAATAAGTAGTTATAATACTCATAAACAGGAGAATACTGTCAAATACAGAAAGTGTACTTTAAGTAACAGAACTTCATTCATTTATTTTTTTAAACATCTAAGAATTGGCAGGTGTGCAGCATCAGTTTCGAATGGACTTGTGTGTGATTTATAATGCATTACTATATGACATTCTTATTAAGAAAATTACCAGGTTGTTGCTGGATAATGTAAAGTTTAAATAAATGGTCACTTGAGCAAGGTTATGAAATTGTACCTCTGCTATGATGACTTTAACAGTGCTTATACTACAGGTTACGGTTATGCATAGATTATGTGAAGCATTCAGTGGCAAGGAGACAAATGAATATAATTAGCACTGACAGAAGAATTGAGAAGTACAGATGGAAGCACATAGTTGGATAATGCAATACTGCTAAGTTACAAAAACTAAAGGAATTAAACTACATTTATGCTGGGGAAAAAAGTCACAGCTCTATATGACTACAGGTTTTTATTTTTGATTATGGGGATAAACGCTAATCAGGCTTTGAAGAACATTAGCATGGGATGTTACTGAATAACAAAGGAACAACAATAGGGGAGAGGGTCTGTACACATTTAATACTGAAAGGGTATTGTATACAAAGGCAAATATAATAATGAGAGGGCACACGGATGATTTTAGTGCTGAGTGTGCCATCTACAGCCCTGTTAAATGTTATAAACCCAGGATAAGTGGCATCAATTAGGGAGATGGAAACCCATAATCTGATGCACAGTAGGCTTGCTCATCTCGAGAAATGATATGGAAATAAATTACACTTGGTAAGCATCTCCTGTTGGAGACAAACTTCACAGTAATACACATCATCATGCTAAGCAGCATTCCAAAACCAGTGCAGGCATGAGTGGAAGCACACATGTAATATACCTAAAGTGCCACATTATCTTCATTGCATGTTATAGTTCATACTTATAGCCAGTCCCTAATTTCCAGAGCAAACTCAGTGAGCACCAACACCAGCTTGAGTGCAGCCAGCAGACAGCACCAAATTGCTAATGTACCGAAAATGTATGATGACCAAAACTCATCTTATTGCAAACTGTCAACAGTTAAAACTCCAAAAATCAAGCCAGTCTGTATACTCCAGTATTAGGACATTCCCCCTATATATATATATAAATATAAATATATATATATATATATATATATATATATATATATATATATATATATAAACATACAGAGAGAGAGAGAGAGGTACTAACAGTATTATGGAGAAAGGGGGAACACCTTAATCCCTACATACAGAAGTTTGATCTCTGTACAGGGTTTGAATGAGAAGATAAAATCAGCAAGAAAAGTTCAGTAGTATTGTTAGAACTGAATTCATCCTCAAGCTAATCCCATTCTGATTGAATTCAAGCCATTTAAGTCTCAGAGTCATTCCTGTCCAAAGCAAGGACCAGCACTTTCTTACAAGTTCTGTATCCAGCCTGATTGATATAGGTATCCCGAGACAGTGTAAAAATTGTCTCATGCTGTCTGATAATCATCTATTCCTCTAACAGCATAACACAGCATGTGAGACATGTGCATATATAGTGACCTTGTAGGAAAATTCTCACACATGATACACTGTAACACCAATATTGCTAGCAGTATACTGCATACCACACCTCACCAATGAAAACTTATATACATCTTCTGTTGGTTTCTTGCTGTTACTTGCATTTGCATGCAAGCATGCCACATTTTATTAACTCTTAGTAGGACCAACTACTTTAATACGTCAGTGCAATGAATACACTGAGACAAACTGCTTCAGTTAATACAATTTTACTATTGCATTTTTCTTTTGGATCTACCAGCATGCAATACAGATGCTGCCAGCTGTCTATGGCAAACTCCCAAAGCTTGTTTATACACACTCATATTTATACCAAAGTCTGATATTTTTTCTCAGTCTGATGTATTACAATTTTCCTTTGTATACCACTTTTCTTTGTTCTTCTAATTTATGATTTGTCCTTGATTCTTTTTCAAGTTATTATTGCCCATAAAATCCTCTATCTTCCTAAAAATGCTCCTATACTTACAAGCCTTCTAACCCCTACAGTAATTTGACAACCCTTCACTCAGCCAATAAGGTACTAGTATCTACAGTCAAATCCAAAAATAAGGCCAGTGATTCTCTGTTCGCCAACACTGCAGGCAAAACCTGTAACCTGCTTCCCGAGGAACTCTCATCTCACTCCTCATCAAAACTGTTCAAAAAACAACTCAGAGAATACCTTAGTAACCACTGGTTATGCCCATGTAGTAACCCAAACTAATCTTACCACCACTTTCTCTGAACCCTACCTACATAACCATTTGCAATTTAATTCCAACTCTCTCTATGCCTCAGAGTTGACACACCTATACTAATTTAGTATTTATAATATTTTCATATATATGATCTTCATCTAATTATGTACTTGCATAGTTTGCAGCTTGCAGCAGTAACTTATCACATATAAATATCTATATAGACATTCTTTATATTTCTTATTACATGCTACCCTAAAGGTGCTATGCTACTATAGGATAAATGGGATGACTCACTGTTAAAAACTGCTCCTAGAGCTGCTATATTTGTTTGTGTATTTTTTTTCACCTCTCTTTCTTAGTGTGTGCCACTTTAAAATTGTTTGTTGTTCTATTTGTTTCTTATCTTCTGCTACTTTAATAGTAATATTTGTCTATATAACGTGTATTCTTCACCTTAAAATTGTACTGTACCTTAATTGTTTTACTTATCTGTACCTGAAGTTGCTAATATTTGCTTATGTGGAGCTTTTCTCCCCGTGCCTCTACTGAAAATGGACATATATCCAGTTAGACTAGCCCAGTCAACAAATGTAAAATAAATAAAAAATAAATAAGTTTGGTGGTCCAAGGAAACTCAGTCTTGCATGATCTGAAATGTGATGTTCCACCACTGTCTGAAACCTGATGTTCTAACTTTATCTTGCTTGATGTTACATATCTTTACTTCACTGATGCCTTTCCAGCTGCCACCTGTGCAGCTATTTTTACAGACTTTGTTTCATACTCCTTTACATGGATGCCAATATCTAATTAAGCTACATATGTTTGCCAGCACACTTACTACTTCCTAATTTTAACAATCTTATACTATTCTAAATTTCATATCATTCTTGCAACCTTTTATTCAAGCTGATAATCATGCTAGCAACAATTTTGAAAAGACAGTGAATATACTAAATAAAACAGAATACTATTATTCTTTCAGTTCTCCCTTATTGTATTTTTTTTAGGAACAGACTAAATTTAAGTTAAAGAAAAGACTGCATTTGTTTCTTCAGCATTGCTATTTACTGTATTTACCACTTTGTTCATTGTTACAATCATGATTTGCTGAGTTATTGCAACTCTTCGCAACCTGCAGCATATTAAACAATTCCAAGCTGTCATTATTATTATTATTATTATTATGACCCCCAAAACTATCAACACTGGATGTATTAATCAGTTTAACAATTTGGTTCCAGATGATGACCACCCTGTGAATATGGCCCACCAATTATGGGCAGTGTCAGCTTCTGTTTTTGTCTTTTGCTATTAACACTGGGTTATTTGAAACTACGCATACAAACTGTAGTGCCACTTTAACAAACCTTTTGAAATGTGAAGGCAATATTGTCCATTTTCAATTTACAAATTTAGATACATTAGTACTAAATTGTAATCTGTGTGTCAAAGATAGTTGTAATGACTTACTAAATAGTAGGATTCCATTGTGCTTCTAAATGTACAATCTGTGAAATATCTTGTTCTATCTACTAGTTTTCATACTAAACTCTTAAATTTGCATTTATCTTTAAAATGTGGAAATGTAATATTGAAGTGCAATATTGTCATTTGGTATTGTTGTCCTATCATGGTACAAGTGGATGGTATTTTTACCATTTGATCTGTATGACGTACTGGCCTGTTACCCAAAATGGTAAGTATTTTAACCCATGGTCCTTTTTTGTATTACTGTGTTGTTTATACAGACAAACAGAGTATTGGTAAAAATCATACCCTTTTTTCCCTGTTGAGTTTATTCTAATGTTTGTGTTATCGACTACACACTGACATTTTTGCATGATGTCTTCCCTTGTCAGAAGTGTTACATGTTTGAGGTGATGTACAGCATCTAATAGAGATAGAGCTGTTTATTCAAATGTTTATATCTTTCTTCATGTTTATGTATGCCTGACCTTGTTCGGCTAACCATGCTGTTATATTTGTGTTAAATATTATCCTCCCAAAGGTACATGCTGTATGTTTTTTACAACTGAAATTGTCTTGTGTTTTATTTTGTGTAGCATTTTCCCAAGTTTTATTCATGAAATATTGTAATTCCCTGTTTTGATGTTTTGATGTTCAGAATGATGCAAATGAAATGCAGATGTCTGTGCTGAATGCTGCATGCCTTGTCTCGCGCAGCTGCATTTTTATCTACAGTCCTTGAAACATGTTCCAGACACTGAACATTCAGCTTGTCTTAAGCTGTACCAGAATATATGCATGCTAGCAAACAGAAATACATGTATTTAACTAACTATATTATTTCTACATATATTATAGCAACATATGTGTTTATGCATCTAACTAGCAAATAGATGTGCACATTCATTTATACATTTTTTAAACATATTTATCACTCTATAAATTCCCTCTGTTTTACTTTAAATACAAAACTGTCTATATTAGTATGTACTTTTTAGTAACAAAACCTTTAGTTTTCTTTTGATACAGCAAGTTAACACAGTTTAACAAGCATTACCAGTTAGGAGCTGTATTTTGTGGTTGCTGAATATGACTTTATACAGTGATATGGTATAAAGTAATTTATTGACAATGCTTGAGGATTTTATTGCAAAGGCATTGCAGTCTTGTTATTTGGAAAAAAAAACACATCACAAATTTCAAGCTTTAACTTTATTTATTTATTTATTTACATTTGTTGACCGTAAAAATCCGACTGGACACAGGTCCTTTTTCAGTGGAGGCCTGGGGTGAAAAACTCCACAATAAAAACAACAATTCAAAACAACAATTAATTACAAGTTATAAGAAATATAGGTAGGTTTTGTTTAACAATAGTAGTAAACAGTTATAGTTCAAAATGAAATTATTTAGTTAAATGGTACAACACTTATATCATTGGTGCCATAAAGACTAGCAAGTATTTTTAATAGCTGAGCTAACAGCTATTACCCTTGAATAACAGTGGCTAAGATTACAGCCGAGATATAGTCTGTATGACCTACCACTAAGCCATAGGTTTACAAGTGATGTATTTGGCTGCAATCCGAGGTAGTTAGAGGGGTGGAAGAAAGGGAGTAGAGAGGTTGGGGTAGAGATGTCAGAGAGGTTTCTTACAGGGGCATGTCCAGTGCTCTTTTAGATGAGATTTTAGAGCAGCTTTGAAGTTAGTGTGTGATGACACAGACGTTATAGTGTGAGGAAGAGTATTCCATAATTTTGCTATGGAGTAGGAGAAGAGAGCTTCTCCAGCAGAGTTCCTGGTTCTAGTTACCTGTAATCGATTTTTGTTGCTGGAGCATAGTGGTCTGGTGGTATGATAGGGCTGGAGTAGATTTTGGAGGAAGATGACTTTTAGATGATGATTTAGTAGTTTGTGGGCGAGGGAGAGTTGGTACCATTGAAGGAGGTGAGGGAGTTCTAGCCAGCCTAGTTCAGTAAGTGAGGTGCAGTTGTGGCTATGGTAGTTTGCACCAGTGGCAAACCTTGCTATTTTGTTGTAGCAAGCTTCGAGTTTACCTAACTCACTTTGCCTTAGGTTAGTAAATATTGAAGAGGCATAGAGTAGGGTGGAGATAAGGTGGCTATTTGAAAATGAAATCTTGGTTCTTTTGGTGAGGAATTTCTTATTTCTGTATAAAGCTCCTAGTTTTTTGTGTACTATTTTATAGTTAACGAGATGTGGATGTCAAACTTGAGGTTATTGTCAATTTCAACTCCAAGTAGTTTGGTGTGGTCTGTTGGGGGGATAATGGTGTTGTCATTGGCTTTAATATTAAATTGGTGGGTGTTTAGATTGTGTTTGGTGGGTTGGAAGATGAGGAGTTTTGTTTTGTTTGGGTTAAGTATTAATTGTGCATCTAAAAGCCAAGTTTCAACTGAGGAAAAGGCTTCCTGTGTAGTCTTTTAAAGTTCAGGTAAGGAGTGGGCTGAGCAGATGATGGTGGAATCATCTGCGTACTGTATGAGAGTGGCTTGTTTGGTAGCAGAGGCTAGATTATTAGTGAATATGGAGAAAAGTAAGGGTCCAAGTATGGATCCTTGGGGAACACCTATTGAGACAGGGAGTTGGGGGGATATATCATTATGCCAAACAAAGGATTGATGGCGGTCAGTCAGGTAGCTCTGGAACCAGTTTGTGACAGATTGAGAGAAGGATAGAGTATTGAGGACAGTGATGAGTTGGTTATGAGAGACCACGTTGAATGCTTTAGATAGGTCTAGGAAAGTTGCAGAGCTGAAACAACTATTGTTTTTATGTTGAAGGGTCGTATTAGTGAAAGCAAGTAAGGCAGTGGTTGTGCTGTGGTGTGGTCAGGAACCATGCTGTGTGTTAGATAGGAGGTTGTTAGCAAGGAGATAGCATAGAACCTGAGAGTGAATGCATCTCTCAAGTATTTTTGCTAGAGGAGACAGAACTGCTATGGGCCGGTAGTTGGTGAATTCTGTGGAGGGCCCACCTTTGTGGAGGGGGATAATGTGGGATATTTTCCATTGTAAAGGGACACAGCTTTTAGATAAAGCTTGGTTAATCAGAATTGCAACTGGGTAAGCTAGGGCTTCAGCTGCAATTTTAAGGTACTCAGCTGGGAGGTTGTCAGCTGCTAGTTTTGTGGGCTTTAGTTTCGATAAGAGTTTTTTTATGTTTGAGGGAGGGATAGGAGAGAAAGCAAATGCAGTGGGCAGGTTACTAGGTGTAGTTTGTGAGGGTAGGGGAGAAGGGTTTTGTTGTTTGCTAGTGATAGAACGGTTTGTGTAAAGTGAGTGTTGAAGGAGGTGGCAATGTTTTCAGAGGAGTTTGTCTTGTTTGGTAGAGGGGTTCCTGAGTGGAGGATGGAGTTGATGGTCGACCAGAATTGTTTAGGGTTGTTTTGGGTAGAGTTCAAGGTAGCCTAGTAATATAGGATTTTGTCCTGTTTTATTAATTTTTTTGACTCTGTTATGTAATTCACAGAATTTCTGTCTATCAGAAGGGTTTTTTTGTCTTGCGCCAGTAATTCCAGACTCTATCTTGGATTTTCATTTCTGATCTAGTGGCTTGTTGTAGCCATGGGGAGGACTGGGCTTTAACTCTAATAAATCTTGTGGGCACATGGGTGTTTAGGACTTTAAGGAAGGTGGTACTGAAAAACTGGACAGCGTCATCAAGGTTGGGATATTTTAGTGGAGTCCAGTTGCAGTTTTTTAGGGCTGAGATGAAGTTGTGAGGGTTAAAGATTAATTTATTATGTACTTGCTGATAGGTAATGGGTTTAGCCTGATACATGTGTTTTTTGTGTAGAAATGTTGGGGTATGATCACTGAGGCTATCTGGTAGGCAGCCAGCTATGTATGATTGGGGACTCTTGCTGACTAGTATCCAGTCAAGAGTAGAATGCTTGTTGGAATTCTTATTTATTCTGGTGGGTGTCTGGATAACTTGGAAAAAACAATAAGATTTAGAAGGTGGGCTGGATAGTGGTTGGAACATGATAGCCAGTCTATATTAAAATCACCTAATATTATGGTTTCTTGTGGAAGGTGATGATTTACCCATCTGAGGAGGTTTTCTAGTGGAGAGATATTGTTGCCATGTGGGAAGTAGCATCCTATTATGTTAATGGTCTTGTCTTGGTTTACTTTTAGGTTGGTATAGATTATTTCTTATTTGTCAATTAGGAGGGCTGATAAGTTTAGGATGTGAATATTAAGATTATGTTTATACATTACAGCTATACCACCCCATTTTTTGTGCAACCAAACATGTCTTAGGATATTATAGCCTGAAGGGAGAATTTTCTCACTGGTAATGTGAAGTTAGAGCCGGGTTTCTGTTAGAATGATAATATCAGGGGAGTATAAGTATATGGTAGCGTGGAGTTCATGGATTTTATTGGTTATATTTCTGATATTTTAGGCTTAGGATAAGGAGGTCATTTGGTTTCCTATTGGATGGAATTTGAGGGTGGGTGAGGTTGTTAGGCTGACTATCACTGGAGGAGTTGTGGGGTCCAGGGTTTGGGTGGATGTCCCCGCTGAGGGCAAGTATTGTTATGGCTGAGGATGTTAGTTTTAGTAATGAGAGAATTAGTTTAAGTTTTGGAGTAGCTTTTTGTTTGGGTGAAGTGGGTGATAGATAAATTAGGCTGAGGGATAGTTTGCAAGGTATTAGGGATGCTTTTTGTTTGTGTGGTGGAGGTGATAGCTTAAATGGGTTGTGCATTGGGGTGTATTCGTTGTGAGATGTGTACGAGTAGTGTGATGGTGCGGCATGAAGGGTGGTGACTGTAGTTGTGCAGGGGAACTTGTTTGGTGGGGGTATAAAGGTAATTTGGTAAGATATAATGTGTGCAAGAAGGGTGCATGTAAAGAGTATAGGTAGTATGCGTAGGATCATAGTACTCAAGGTGGGAGGTAAATGGTAGGCTGGAGGTGTGGTTAGAGTTGGTGTTGCAGGTGTGGTTGGTTGTGACTGCAATGGGAGGGACTTGTTACTATACATATAAATAAATTGAGAAGCAATTTTTGGGAACAGTTTAACACTTGAATGCAAAATTGTCTATTTACATAGATAAGCCATTTACTATATACTGCACAGAATTCACTTGCTTGTACAGATTGTTTTTGATTTGTATATGCATGGCTGCAATGTACACTCAGTCCAGTTTTCAAACCTAGCATTAAACTGAAGCCTGCTAATTACATTACTTGAAAAATTAAACTGTATCTTTGGTATTACCACTTTGCACCTTTATTTGAGTCCCTTTTGCAGTACTGTTTACAAAGTTAGTGTAAAATTGAAAGTATGCCCTTCCCCCTGTAGTATACATCATTTTATTGCAGTATTGTTTATTTGTTTTTTGCTGTGAGAATTGAATGTATGCTTGCCTTTTGGCTGTTACCTAGACTGTGATACTTTGGTCTTACACAATTGCTAAAGTGTTTGCTGTTGCCTATACTGTCAAAGTTGTAGTAGGAATTGTTTTTATCAATTTTGAAAAGACATTTACTGTTACTAGTAGCTATTCGTACCCTCCCTTTTTGTAAAGGGACCTGCATAATTTATTTTAACTGGAAAGAACTGCGGTGGTGGTGCTGCAGTAGCGTTGTTGCCTCACAGTAAGACATTGTCCTGTTTGATTCTCAGCTAAAGTGTCTTCTGTGTGGAGACATGAGTGAATGGGCATACCTTCGCTGAAGGTTGTGAGTCAGGGCTGGCCACTCGGCAAGTAAAAATCTACTGCCAATCATTAGCAGACCTGAGTTCCGCTGTGGCGACCCCTAACCGGGAAAAGCCGAAAGACACAACAACAATAACAACCATAGCCCATGTACTGACTGTACTTGGTGTAGTATTTACATGCAAACAGATTAATGACATGTATGCACAATTGTGATGTCTTATTACAATTACCAAACCAGATTTTTTATAGACTTTTGTGCTTTTTGCTTAATGCTGCACATGAAAACTTAACAATAATGTTTTAGTAACAATAATGTTTTTAGAAAAAAGTAAGCCATTTGTTCTGGTGACCAGTCTTGTTTCCTTGACCTTATAAATTTCAGTAACAGTAACATTTTATCGTGTACAACATTCCTTGTCACTACCCATTCCAGCCTGGAAAGATTTGAGCTCCCATACTTTTTTTCTTTTTGCGCATTCCAGAAGCTTAACCCATAACTCCTTCAGCACGTACTCGCACCTTCAGTCATTCGTTAATATACTTGCAACTTGATATTAGAATGCAGTTGTAATAAACATTAACTTGCCTAACTATGCATAATATTGTTTTTCAACACTGTTTTTGCTGGAATCTCTGCTATTTTTGATGCAATTATACAATTACAAAACATTGTAAGAAACAAGAGAGATATTCGCTTAACTAACACATGCTTAAAACAAATATATTTACATGATTTACATTTGCTGTTGTCTGCGTGTTGCTGCACTTTAGGTGAAAATAAAATACATGTATGTTAGTCTTGTGATGTCATGTCTTTACTGCGTTTAACTACTTTCATTTGATTTCTATGCCCTAGAACTGTTTTGTTATTTGAAATGGTTTGAAAATCATCATTTAAGTGCCTTGCTTTAACTGAATGAAAGTTTACGCTTTGTACACGTAACCATTTTCTAAAGGCAGAATAGTACGTTGTAAATTATTTTTATTAGTGTAGTTAACTGCTGTTACTTTAACTCTATACTAACCGGATTATATTTGTCAGTATTCTGTTCTGTTGACTTTAAAGCTCTTATGCACGTCTGAAAAAGTGCATATGTTCTCTGAACTTTTTGAACTCACTCTGACTGTGTCTTAGAAGTTCATTAAATCTTTTTGTCAGTTCACCATGAACCTCAACTCTGTTTTTATCTGTTTTGTAATGTGCAGTGGTTTTATTCCACTTTTGGCTAGCAAGATGTACAGAAAATTCTGTAAATAACTGACTTGACTGATATTGTAACTCTGAAATTAACATTTTACATGTGGTGACAGGACATAATGCATCTGGTTGTTTATCATCATATGACTTGCACAATAAACATTTACTGTCATACCAATGATGTTGCTGCTTAAGATACCAAACGTAATGCATTTACATAAAGCATTGACATCAACTTTACCTAGTAAAGTACTACATGTGCTACTGTTTTGTTTATACCAACCTTTAAATCCTGACCATACATGTGCTGGACTATTATTACTGTCTACCTGAAAGGTAGTGTTACACTTTACACTTCTTTTGTTTATTGCATCCATGCTGTACAATGAGAAACAAAAAGAGAACTACCAGTTTCTGTGTGGAAGGTGATCACATCTTCCATCGAGAAATCGTGGAATGACCCTCGTTGATTCTCCCAAAAGGTGGTCAAACACAGCTGGCAGATTCAGCTGTGTGAATGTACAGGACCTGTGGAACTTGCAGAGATGCACTGTTCTGCTACTGGATACTGTGTATAAGAAGGAGGCAAATGTTTGCACTACAATTGGACATACTAACTGAATAAAATGAAAAAGAAGCTGTAGTTGTCACAACAAGAAACCATTCAGTCCGTCAACTATGGCTCGCCATTAAAAAATTATATATGACGTCTTCTGTTGGTTTCTTGCTGTTACTTGCATTTGCATGCAAGCATGCCACAGTATATTAACTCTTAGTATGACCAACTACTTTAATACTGTATTGTACTAAGTACAATAAATACACCGAGATAAACTGCTTCAGTTAGTACGATTTTATTATTACATTTTTCTTTTGGATCAACAAGCATGCAATACAGATGCTGTCTGCTCTCCATGGCAAATTCCCAAAGCTTGCTTATACATACTCATATTTATACCAAAGTCTGATATTTTTTTCTCAGTCTGATGTATTACAGTCTTCTTTTGTATAACACTTTTCTTTGTTCTTCTAATTTATGATTTGTTCTTAATTCTTTTTCAAGTTCAGTGGTCCAGGGAAACTCAGTCTTGCATTAACTGAAATGTGGTGTTCCAGCACCATCTGAAAATTGATGTTTTAACTGTATCTTACTTGATGTTACATATCTTTACTTCACTGATGCCTTTCTAGCTGCCATCTGCGCAGCTATTTTTACAGACGTTGTTTCTCAATAACATACTCCTTTACATGGATGCCAATATCTAATTAAGCTATATATGTTCAACAGCACACTTACTACTTCCTAATTTTCAGCATTTTATACTACTCTGAATTTCATATCATTCTTCCAGCTTTTTATTCAAGCTAATAATCATGCTAGCAACAGTTTTGAAAAGACAGATAATATACTAAATAAAACAGAATACTGTTATTCATTCAACCAAGGCCATCACAACACACGTAATCCATCATACGCTGAGGTTCTAATGATTAACTTGCCTAAACCTCAAATACCTCCAAAAATACAACATAGACACAAAACACACCCAGCAGGTTAAGCCTACCACTTCACAAAGCATAGGAGGTTGCAGACTCATGAATGCTAAGCCCATTGGCAGGCATTGACTCAGACAAAAATTCTTGTTATGGGTGATGCCATTGTAAGACATACAGATGTACTTCTTACTAGGCTGAGCAAGAGAAGATTGAAGATTAGTCACTTGTCTGGTGCCAGAATCTATCCAATCACACATACACTCAAGTCTAGTGTAATATATATATATATATATATATATATATATATATATATATATATATATATATATAGATATATATATATATATATATATATATATATATATATATATATATATATACATACGCACACATATGTATCCATCTATGAAGAGAAACATGAGGGAACTCTTGGACTGTGTGTCCCAGGCAGTTAGGAGAATAGCACAGAGCAACATTGTACCTTCTTCGAGGATGATGCATCAATATGAGCAAAAACTAATCCACTTCAATAATTGGCTTAATTATTGGTATCATTCAAAGGGGGGCAAATATTTGTGATACTTTTGGATACGAATAGCAGACCACACTGTTTCACCAAAGATGGCCTGGATCGATTCCTCTAGCATTTTGATTCTTGGAAAAAACACTGTCTAACCTCACGCTGCCTTTTTCGGCAATGTCAGCTTGATAAACCTACTATCATAATGAAACAAGCAAAGGAAAATATTAAAGTGTATATCAACACTAGCAGCCTGAGCAAGAAACTCCAATCCCTGAAAGCTCTTCTCATCCTGAAGGATGTTGACATTGATGTAGTCACCAAGATGTGTTTTAAAATGACTGAGAGCACTCCGGCTCTCGAAGGCTATAATACCTTCCACACATTTAGACCAGCTACTGCTTAGGAAGGGAAATGAGAAGGTGTCTCAGTCTTCATCCAGAACGGAGACACATCAATGCTAGTAAAGCAACATGATGCACTATAGCTTCATGCATGTCCAAATACCCATAAGAAAAGTCCTACATTATATATTCAGTAGCTATAGAACTCCCAGTATGACAAAAGAAAGCCACAATGCCTATCTCCAAGAACTAGAATCACTCAGTATTAAACCCAGCACCATTGTCCTAGGTAATATAAACTATACTACAGACTAGAGAACCTACATCACTAGGAGTGCACAAGAGTAGAGATTCCTGGACTTAGCCAAATTATGTATGGTATGATTTGAGTTATTTTCACTAGTAGTAATATGTAATTATCGACCATGGGATGAGTAAGGTCAATCTAATACCAAATGGTAGAGGTTAATTTAGGCACAAAAAGGGGAATTGGCTAGGCCTAAAATGGCTCATAAGGGCAGCTAGCCTAGTATTTACCTATGTACCTGTTAGTCTTGATGAGTATCTTCACATGGTAGCCCTGTGTTTACAAAATCTAATCAGGATGATACTGATATATAGACGGTCTTTTATATAAAATAAAAAAGTCTGAATGGACAGGTGTTAGGATAAAAAAGTGACCACTCCTAGTGTAAACACTTGTGCCAAGACTGTGAAAAACTTCAGTGCAGAATCCGCAGGACATGGTTATATTCCCACCACAGGGTTAGTCCAGGCTCAAGGGGAAGGTGCCCACCCCCCCTGTAGTACAAGGACGAAGTAGTCCACAAAACATGCAAGACCTGACAGGCTGAGAAAGAAGCATAGAGATGACAAAGTGAAGTGGACTGCTATGGATAAGGAAAAAAGTATGTAATCTTACAATTACACATAGAAAATCCAGAATTCCTAGGAAAATAATTTGTAAGAGAGAAATTAGAGGAAAGAAAAATATTTGCTCAAGAAAAACTGTCAAAAATGTATGCTCCATAATATAACAGTGTAACAAATAGCAATATGTAGACAGGAAAGCATTGGGCTGCCTGGAAAAAGAAGTAACACATAAAGTGAGAAAATATAAAGAACAAAAACAACAGAGTTTTTTTTTTTAAAGATTAAAAAAAAAAGAAATGTGGACTTGAATTGGGGGGATGATCTGATATGGTCGATATATATAAAAAGAGAAAGCCAAACTTATCAACACAAAAATGCAGCTCCAAAGACATTTGAAAATAAATAAAAGAAAAGGCACCACGATATGGAAAATTTCATAGTACAAAAAATAAGATCACACAATATAGAAAAGAAATTTAGCAAGGTAGAAGTTAAACAGAAATTGAACTGATGGACTATCTGCAAAGTGAAGGGTTTAAGTCTGGAAACACTAGCACAAGCAGTTTCACAGTGTGATGAAACAATGGGTACCCATATGAAAGAGCAGCAGGTGTTGCAGAATGCACCTCAAGAGGATTTTCCACAGGTTGATGTTCTGGAGACTTATGTAGGACAGCCATATATAAGTCAAGTTGAAATTCGACATTATGTATAGAACCAGGAAACGGTAAAATCATATGGAAGAAAGGATCACCTTTTGATAAAACAAAGCCATAATATGCATAGGTGTAAAAAGGGGAAGAATCTGTATGGCATAGATAGATTACAAAAAAGGCATTTCACAGCATCCTTCATTCATGGATAATGTAATGTATACAGATATACAAGCTGACACAAGTAATTTTGTAGCATGATTGGCCAATGGTTCCAGATATGGAGAAGCAACAGAGGATATGTTACAAGACAATGTTCTGGAACCTTCTTTAGAAGACTCAGAAGAAACAGAGAGCTAAAACATATGCTCTCAGTCCAGAAGAAAATTATCTAGGGAAAGACCTGCTTGATTTAATAGAGATGGATTAATTTATTAAGGTAGATAAAAAGAAAGAGATTACAGAAAGAAAATACCCCAAATGTTAGAAACCAGGTAGAACAGATGAACACATCAGGACTATTAAGAGAAATTCATCAGTTATAACAGAAATGAATAAGAAATACTGTTGTGTGGCTAAATTAATAATGGACAAAGTGTTAGCACAAATGAAGAGCGACAATGAAAAAGAAGGGAAAGGAGTGTGCAGAAAGCCAACATAGGAGGGAGCATTGAATTGAGAAAATACAAAGTGAGTATGACAAGAAATATCACTATTGCAAGAACACAGAAAGGGAACAGATCACCAAGAATACTTGGAAAGATGCATATTTTAAAAACGACATACAATATTAAAACAGGCAAGGATTTACTAATTACTATTTTCAATAAGAAACTAAAAATAGCAGAAGCAGAACACCTTAGTAGGTATGTTGATATATAACAGAAAAGTATAGAATGAGCAGTACAGTAATGACCCAAAGAGATTTTATAGAGAATTGGGAAATAAAAAGTATGAATAGAAACACCACCTACAAAGCAAAAATAGGTACATTTTGGAAAAGTATTTATGAAGACACTATTGAGCATAACAAAGATGCTGAATAAACAGAATTAAAAGAAACAAGAGCTCTAAAGTAGAGGATATGAAAAGATTAATTATCAACCAGAGAAACTGAGCAACATTAAGAAAAGCTCCTAAATGAAATGCTCTGGGCCCAGAAGTAGTACCCAACTTCTATGTAAAGATATACCATCTTTACTCCATGATTTAGCCTTAAATAATTACTTACATGTATATCCTGAACAGACACCGATTTGATTAGGGACAGGAAAGATGATACTCTTCCTCCTTAACAGTGAGCTTGTAAGCCATCCTAAGAACTATAGACCATTAACCGACCTTCTGATAATATACAAATTATACACTGGAATTGAAGCAGCATTTATAGTTACTTAGAAAAAAGTTAGTTATGGCAAGAGAACAAAAAGAAAATCATATGGAAGAAAGGATCACTTCTTGATAAACACAACCATAGTGCATAGGTGTAAA
Source organism: Protopterus annectens (assembly GCF_019279795.1). Classification (NCBI taxonomy): domain Eukaryota; kingdom Metazoa; phylum Chordata; order Ceratodontiformes; family Protopteridae; genus Protopterus; species Protopterus annectens. Next base: position 880,040,860 of record NC_056728.1, on the reverse strand, counting down.
AAGGGGAAGGATCTATACAGCACAGAGAACAAAGAAGGCATTTCACAGCATCCTACATTCATGGATAATGAAATGCATACAGATATACAAGATACATCATAGTCTAATCAGTTACATCACAGTGACTATGAAATAGTGGCAAACCATTGTCCAGCTAAGCCATGACATAGGGCAAATTATTATCCCAAAGATAAAAATTTAAAGAGAGATATTCCTGGGTGATTCTTTGTCATTACTGCTGCTTTGTCTTGCCCTTAATCCATTAAATTATTTACTTAATAGGTTAGGCTATGGTCATAGTTTATCTCCTAGACGCTAACCATTTCTAAAGGCATTTCATCTACTTTTACGTGGATGACTTAAAACTATGTAGTTTATCAGATAAGCATCAGAAAGCACAACCACAGATGGTATAATGCCATTTGGTTTTGACAAATGTGCACAAGCAACATTTATAAAAGGCAAGCTGCAGCAGCAAGATACTATCAACCCGGGACACGAATGTGATATAAAGGAACCTGAGCAGGAGGCAGTGCATAAGTAATTGGGAATAAATGAAAAGTGAACAAAAGAACAGCAATAAATGAGAATAAAGCTAAGTAAGGAACACTTCGCAAGACTAAAGCTAATATGAAAACGTGCTTTGACATTCAAGAATAAAGTCCAAACAATAAATCAATTTGCTCTTCTTGTTCTAACATATAGCCTTAGTGTGACTTACTTACCTAACACTAGAAAACAAGATAATGCTTGATCCTTACAAATGATATGTAACAATTAGTCTATACCAAGATTCATCCCTCATTCTGAAGGAGGTGCGAGCATCCTGGAAATTGACTAAATATAATTAACTGCAAAATCTGCAGTTGTGAGGCCACATACATATTTGCTGACCTCATCAGATCCAAACAAATTGTAAGTTCTAAAGCATGAAAAGAAATCTACGATGACATTTTGCTTAGTTTAGCAAAAAGCATTTTAGTACAAATCAAACCAAAAAGAAGGCAAAAATCAAACAGCAACTGAAAGTCTAAAACAAATGCAAAAATATAAAGAAAAGGATCAGATGAGTAGGAAAACAAATTGCTAAGTCTACCAATATTGGATTAAGTATAGCAATCTTCTGTAACAACTTCATGCTGACCAAGACTAAGGATAGGTGAAATGAAAGAAAAAAACATGGAAGGCTAATAATGTTTGCCAAAGATAATGGATTAAATACACATTAGCTTACAAAGTCTACAGAAAAGTGGAAGAAAGAGAGAAATGTAGGTTCTAACAGTTGCACATCTCATTGCTAGATGTGATATACTTATGGCTGAGAGTCTGAACAATGAAAGACACAATAATGTGGCAAGACTATTGCAATGGGGATTGCACAAACATTTCAGTATAGAAGCAGCTGTGAAGCATTGGAAAATGAACCACAAAACAATTGAAGATAGTGATGAAGTTTATATCACATGGGACCCCCCACTGCTAACATTTAAAAAAAAATAAATGCAAGAAAATCAGATAAACAGTTCAAGAAAAAAAGGCAAAAGTAGCACTGATAATTAAAATTGTTGCATCCAGCAATTACATGAGAGAGATAAAGTCATAAAATACCAGGATTTGCAAACAGAAATGAGAACACTGAAAGAAAGATGTCTATACAGTTCCAATAGTTATAGTCATGGCAAAACTAATAGAAAAGAATTTGCAATCATACTTAATTGTACTGCCAATAAATGTAAGCTCATATAAACTGCAAAAGGAGGCAATTCTGAGAACATTGCAAGTGTTGAGAAGAGCACTCTTGGTTTACATGAGAGAGCAAAACACTCTTGTCTATCATGAAACACTGAAACAATGCTAATTTCATAAACTCTAATGCTTAGGAATAGTGCCCATTTCCATCATGGTACAAGAAAGCCAAAACACTAGGAGAAAAAATGAAGAGAAGTTTGATCTCTCTAGAGTTTACCATTCTGCTGCCAGCTCCATGGCCGACACAGATAAAAATCATGACAGCATAACTCAAGTAACCCAAGTATGATCATAGGCTTGAGCAATGGAGGAGCTGGGCTTATCCATGCCAAGGGGAGAGGTTGCAGTTTGTTCAGCTGTGAAGGTCCTGGATATCCATGGCTCAATCAGCAGTGCTTACACTATAACCATCAACATAACGCACAGAAGTACACATTCATCAAAAGACAGGAAGCCATACGCAGACATCATGGCAAGTTTTAACACGATACTGCCCCCCTCAAAAAAATAAATAAATAAAAATAACAATCTTACAAAGATGACAACACTCACCCAAATGCTCGATTCTCCCCTCAGATATGAACAAATAGCCTCATTTATGCTTATTTGTCTTGGTAATAAATCCATAGTATGTAATTGTAGATCAGAGTGCGTGTATGTACCTTTAAGAAGCATTTCCAGATGTAAGCATGTGCATATAAATGAACCAAGGCAAAGGAATCAGCGTTCGATTATAACCAACCCAACCAACACAGGAACGCTGTATTCCTATGTGTCTTGAAACGCCAACCTGGTCTTCACAAACACGCCGAGCAAGGTGTAATAAGCTCGCGTTTGGCGAGTGAAAGCGCTTAACTTGTATTCATGTCTTATGGAATAAAAGTCTTTTACATCTTTATTACACCTTGCTCGGCGTGTTTGTGAAGACCAGGTTGGCGTTTCAAGACACATAGGAATACAGCGTTCCTGTGTTGGATGTGCATATAAATAGTGAGCACGTGCAGGCAGCAGTGCCATTTTGAGAGAACAGCCAGAGTGTTAACATGTATGAGTGTGGTAGTCAGTCTGTTTATAAGTTTAACTTACAAAGCCTCATTTTTGATGTGTATGTGTGCAATAAAACCGCTTGAACTGAACCCATGAATGTCCATCTGTTTTATCCTGACCAGACGACTGGCATGGAGTCAGAACACAGATTAGAAGAGCAACTTCTTCAAGCCATGAGGTGCAGACTTGAAGGTGAAGGCAGATTAAGCTGGTTGAGTGAAACTGAGATCAGACAAACAAAAATGGCATGAAACAATCTAAAGGTAATGGAAAAATACCCAAATAATTTATTTGGCAAAGAAAATGAAACAGCGCATTTATAAGGTACAAAACACATTGGGCAGGATTCACAAAGCCTCCATGTAAGAGTTACAAGGCTTACACAGAGGCTGCAGTTAAACGGTGTGACGTCAGCATGTCATGCATATGCATGAGGGCATGCTGAATCACACCTAAGGCTAACACGGTCCGTGGAAGACAGTAGGGGGCGTGTCTGTAGGACGAGCCCTGCAAACGGACATGCCCCCAGAAGAGTAAAAGTCCCGAAAGTAAACCCCCATGACAGAGTCTGTGTAAATGTGAATAAACACAGCACAACACATGCCCCCACAGACTATGAACATAAAATGTATAAATGAACATCTTATATTTTTTTTTATAATTTGTAAAGATGTTTGCCCATGAGTGCGCTTGTTTGCGTGGGCGTGCCCATCGCTTAGCCACAGTTAGCAGTCAGTGGAAAGGCATATAAGAACTAAATATGCAAAGTAAGCCAAGAAGCAATAGCGTAGCGGTAGAGACATCGGCTGAAGAGGAGGCAGTCATGGTTCGAGCCTCCACAACATCAATTTTTATTTTTAGTGAAATCAGCACGAAACAAGTCCCTGACATATATGTACATATATAAAATTATACTTTATGTAAAATGTAATGAAATGGGCCATGTATTTTGAAGAAATGTGAGATAAAAAAAAAAAATAAAAAATTGAGATGTGCCCATAGCTGAGCTACAGTCTAACAAGTTGTGGATATCTGCCTGTAGGTGAGCAGTGTTTTAACAGTTGTAAAATGAGTGCCCGTAGGTGAGCAGTGTTTTAACAGGTGTAGAATGAGTGACCGTAGGTGAGCAGTGGTTTAATAGGTGTAGAATGAGTGCCCGGGGTTGAGCAGCATTTTAACATGCTGAAACTGTGTGCCCGTAGCTGAGCCGAGCATAATATACGTGCTGACAGCCAAATGACGCGTAAACCAGTGTAACCTGTTTGCGCGGAGCTGCACACCGCGCCAACAAGCTAACCGACAGGCAACTTTGGGCAAGCTGTATCAAAACTGCCTTTACACAGACACACCTCCTAGCCTGTGTAGACAGTCATAAAATATAAAAAGAATTGGCCAGGTTCGAACCCAGGATACCATGCACCATAGTCAAAGTACTGAACCACTAAGCCATGACAGTTGCACTTAGAAATGCAGTAATAGCATATATGTATAGGAATGAATAGAAAGAGGAGCATGACAAAGCAGGTTTTGTGAAGCTGATACAATTCCAAAATGGCCAATCACAGATAAGTGCGGGAAAAACGGCATATATAAGCCCCATAGGCGGGAATACACAACATAACCAATTGTAGAACTGACTTGCAGCCAGGATGTCAGGTGTAGGTGAGGGTAGTTGCTTCCGAGCACAGAGGTGGGGCATTGAGGAGTCCAAATATATGCTTTGGCTCCTCGTCCATAATCATGAGGCCCAACTCATGCAGGGCCAGGTCCTGTGGGGAGCATATAGGGCTGAGGCATGGGACCGGTTGGCTCATGATCTCACCAGTGCCACAGGAATACCAAGGACTGGTGAGCAGGTCCATCACCACCATGCAGACATGAAGAGACGGAAGCAGGACCAACTGAACCATTGGATCCAGGAGGCCCCGGCAAATGCCCAATGCCCCACTACTGAGTAAGTTACATGTAATTATTTATGTAAGAAATTAACCTAGCTGATATTATGGAGATGTGTATTCCAATATTACTTTATTTATATTACAGCTGCATGTGTCCGTTCTGCGAACCGTCGAGCCTATGGTGATAGGCTGGTGCGGTTGCGCCACCAGGCAGGTCAGTAATTCTCTCCCTGTAACTGTAAATAAATATATAAATATGACAGTTAGCAAAAGAGTGCAGTGTAGTCACTAATTAATTAAATGTGCAAGTAACAGTGTAAGAGGGTTTGCAAGTATTGCTTGATTACAAAAGTGTGATACAGCCTGTAATCCAAACATAAAAATGAAACAAGTCTGAAATAAAGATGTCCCACCTGTAATATAATATTACATAACCTGCAGCAGGCTGAAAAGTACAGCTGCAGAAGCTGAGTAAAACACATGTGTGAAATATATCCCTGTTGAAATACAGAAACATGACAGAAGTGAGACTGTTGGAAAGGATTGTTATAACTACAGGTAAAACATGTCAATAAAGCCTAGAATTAAGTACCATCCTGAATTGTAAAAATAAAACAAGTGAGAGAGTGTGAGAAAGAGGTATGAATCCACCAATAAAGTAGTAATAACTCCTGAATAAAGTATACTGCAGTCAGTACAGAATGAAACGAATGTGACAGGCAGAACCACACAGTAACATGTGTTGAAAACGGTACTGCAGCTGGAATGTGTGTCCCAAAATCTGGATATGTTGCTCTCAGTCTGCAATATGCAGATAGTATGGTTGTCTGAAATACCAAACATCCACAGTTGTCTAAAGCTATATAAAGCAAATGTAGCAGGATGATGTAGCTGAACAGAGCCAGATATGAATGTGTATGAATAAAAATGAAATGTATATTGATGTAGCAGTAACGTTCCTATCACCAACCTGAAGTAGTTATCACATGGGAAACTGTAGGCAGAACTGTAGTGTGTATATGTCTGCAGCTAGTAGAAATGTACAGCATATGTATTGGTATTTGAAGTTGTTAATTAAATTTTCTTCACCCTACCCTATAACCACATATAATCCATTCCACGTGAAATTGGTATTTGCAATCACAATTAACACCCCTGGACATTTGTCCTGTTGGTTCATACATATTTGCATGTACGTTGATGCATCTGCCCTGTTCATGCAACCAAACCTGATGGCTTGTTGCCATCAATCAACCCTGCATGTTGTTGGTTTGTGTATTGCTGTTCAAATTATGCATGTGTTATGCTTGCTGTTCAATGGCTTGAATATATGGGTGTTTGATTAATGGGAATACTAATGCATGCTGTTACAACTAATTGTGAATGGTATTGTATGTTACTAACCCAAACTGTCATAATATAATGCAAAACATAGGACGGCAGAGAAGGCGGGTTCCAGCGGACCCACCTCTCCCTCCTCAGCTGGCGAGTGCACCTGGCAGTAGTGCCCAGGCCGGACCCTCCTCCGATGGCCCTGTGCCACCTGCGGGTGGAAGCGCTGCAGGGGATGGGGTCGTCCCCCCTCTGCAAGTGTGGCTGGAGGAGAACATCCACTCACCCTCCATAGTGTCCAGACTGTGGTGTGTAGGGAGATCCGGCACGCTGTGCTTGGGCCCCTACGCCAGCTTGAGGCATGGGTGGCACAACTCACGGGCGTGCCTGCTGCCCGGCCTACACAGCCCCCAGCACAGCCCCATCCTGGGCAGTGAAGGCACAGTGGCAACTGCCCATGGGTGGGGATCTCAGTTTCTCTGTTGCCATCTGTGGGCTCATGGGCTCAAGATATCCAAACATCTGTCCCCGTCAATTGTATAACCCCCCCACATGTGTCATACACCGCCCCTGTATGCATCTTGTTTGTCTTGTCTGTTAACCTACCCAACCTACCTCCCCAGCTATACCGACTTCCTGTACCTGACATACCACTCTCACCTGAAAAAAAAAAAAAAAAAAAAAAAGGGCACTCTGTACCCACAATTACGCCCCATACATAGCTGCGCATTTTGCACACATGTCTGCTGGACATGGAAACTGTCAATTACAATTGGCTGTACAACAAGTGCTATTGTTGTCCTTACACCTCTCTCAGGGGTGGAAGGTTTCAAATGTCACACCAAATTACAAACATATGCACAGCTGTTGCTGATGAAGAAATGGGCAGCTATGGGCCTTACCTACATCCTTCCTGCAAAACCCGAGCTTGTTTCCCTACTGTCCTACCCTCTTTGTGACCCCTTTTTCACCACTTTCCTGTCTCCCCATTTTCATTTCTTTCAAAGAAATTAGCGCGGGTGTGCGCAAGAATAAGCACTTTTAAGCAGTTGTAAGTGGGTATGCGCGTGTGTGTGCGGAGCTAAACGCCAGTGCGCATGCGTGAGCTCCGCACAAACCAGCGCTAACCCGCTTACAACTGCTTAAAAGTGCCTTAGTCACTCTGAATGACAAGGCCTGTAGTCTGCTCAAAAGCAAAATAAAATCCCACTGTCAATCCCTAACCCAGGACCTTGGAAACAGTAGTCTGCATGACTTACCACTAAGCCATGACTGCTATATAAGAATGTTCTGCTACAATAAATATATCATGCAATAGTAGGAATGAATGTAAAGGGAATATAGGATGTGTAGTACACAAAGCATGTCATGTATATTTACTGTCAAATGTAATGGA
>NC_056728.1:879930938-880028438 GCF_019279795.1 Protopterus annectens | reverse complement strand
CACACAGCACCATGACTACGAGCGTGCAGGTAATATGCCATATGTATAGTTGACTGTTGTGTACACTGGTAGTTAATGCATGTGTGAGGTGTGTCCTTGGTTTGTAGCTGTCATCATAGTATTTAATGTGCAAGTGTGATATTCTCAATATCAGCAGCTGACCTGTGAAAGGCAACTGTTGTGCTACTGACCTGTATCATACTCAGTAACAATGGCACAGTTGTGCCCACTGAGATTAATTTCCTCACTTCTGCAGGTCCCTCCGGTGTAACAGCAATGCAGCCTATCCATGCTGGTGAGTGTGTATTAACAATACCTTTAATAGTCTTAATAGTAATAGTAATATTACGCTCAATCAGTAGTGCTCTGTGTATGCATGCAGGTGTGCCTGTGTCTGTGTGTTGATATCTCGCATACTGAGTAGTGTGCAAGTGTGCAAGTGTGCAAGTGTGCATCTGTGTGCATGTGTGCATCTGTGTGCATGTGTGCACCTGTGTGCACGCGCATGTGTGCATGTGCGCATGTGTGCATGTGCACATGTGCGTATGTGTGCATGTCTGCATGTGTGCATGTGTGCATGTATGCATCAATGGTAACATTGTGTAGACATTGTAAACTGTGTTGGATCCACCAAAACCAATTTATTGCAAATTTCTCTCTCTGACGTCTCGGCCTAAGCCTTCAAGGAGTACAAATGAAATAAAATGCTATACACATATATATATATGTCACCATAATTGATTAATTAGTCCTATTATACAATTAGCAATATAAAACACAAGAATTCAATTTAGCAGCATTCTCCAGTTAAAATCTTCATTTTAAAATTTAAAACCTTGTGTCCTGATGGTTTAAATGACGATTTTAACTGGAGAATGCTGCTAAATTGAATTCTTGTGTTTTATATTGTTAATTGTATAATATGACTAATTAATCAATTATGGTGACATATATATATATATATGTGTATAGCATTTTATTTCATTTGTACTCCTTGAAGGCTTAGGCCAAGACATCAGAGAGAGAAATTTGCAATAAATTGGTTTTGGTGGATCCAACTTCGTTGTTTTTCCTTTTGGTGTGCTACTGGTTGTTCCATTGTAAACTGTGTTTCCTGTTTCCCTCCCACAGGTTCTGGTGCTGCTCTGGTGTCATGCAGCAGGGAACCTGAATCAGGTGCCATGGGTAGTGATGATGATATCTGTGTAATGGCACAGGAAGGTGTGCCAGGGTCCGTCATTGGTCAGCCAATTGACAGTACACAGCTGTCAACCCCATCAATGCGCACAGTCATCCTGCCAATACATCCTTTGTCACCAATGTCCCTAGGTGATGGACAGAATACAGTGGGCATTGACCAGGGTAATGTGGTATCTGTGGCACATGCTTCCCCACACAGCAGCCATGGGCATGGCCCTGAGTTGGTACCACACATACAGATGTCCAGGGGTTCTCATGGGAGCATCCGTGGGCGTACTGCCCCTGTCAGATGTGCCCACAGAGGTCTTACAACCTCAGCTATGTTTCGGGCTGTCATGCAGGCACAGTCACATATGGAACGGTACACCAGACAGGGTCTGAGGGAGCTGACAGCATGTTGCACAGCCATGAGTGACAGTATGTGTGACATTGCGGCTGCCATCCGTAATTTCACTGATGTCATAGACAGACGTTGTGGGGACATATTAGATCAGTTCCACATCTACATGTCCATGAGCCAGGGCAATGGTGGATGGTTGAGGTGTCGACGTGGGCGTATGCCAGCAACAGCAGCAGCTGGCAGTCGTCGCGGACAACAGGGCTGCGGCTGCCCCCATAGTGCCAGCAGCAGCCCCAGCAATGCTGGGACTGTGCTGTCATCAGACCACCCCAGGAGACCACATGCACGTGGCTCTGGACAGGCCCAACAGGGATCTGTGTCCAGTCAATGAACACCTGCTTCTGATGACAGTACCCAGTCTGGATTAGTACCGGATATGGTCTGTAGCACCCCTGCAAGGCACAGGTACCATGTCCATGGCCAGTGACACTGATCTGTATGACCTGGCAGGTACAGTCTGTGGCTGTCCAGAAACACCGGTATATGGCAGCCATGAGGTGGAACTGTGTGCATCCATACACACATGTGAATTGACAACACCTAGGGCTACTGCATACACTGCATCAACATTGCCCCACCTTGTACTGCTGTCCCTCACCAACACACATACACATACATGTCAATTGGTTGTATCATTGTCAGATTCAGGCATACCAAGTTCACACCCTGTGCATATGATGAAACTGTGCCACCTCCTGCAATCTGTAACATCAGTGCAGGTACAGGTTAACATGTTGCTGATGCACAGGGTGACTACATAGACGTGTAGTAATAGTATCATGTTGTTAACAGTACAGTGTGCTGATATAATTGTGGGTATATCCTAGCATGCCTGATGCAGCAAAGGTATGATTGTCTTGTACTGTTTTCTACACCCATGATAAGTACCATAGTGTATCATCTGCATATGTTTGCATACTGGTGGTAAGGATGTCAACAGAAGGCCACATACATAGGTAGCACAGGGGATAAGGTAATGAATGTATTGATATGCAATGATGGACATGTAAACTGAAAGTAGCATGTTGCCCACACTGGACTCTGCAATGCGGATGTTTGAGGTTGTTGATATGTGTGCAGTACTACACAACTGGTACATGACACACAGCAGCACCCTAGCACTGCAAGCTCACACCTCATACCATGCTAGACAGCCCCAACACACAAAACTAACTTTCACAGGAGGGAGAGTCCCCATAAATGTCAGGGATACTGTGGTGGCAGGACAGGTAGCATACATCCTACTAAGTATGGAACCACTGAGTGAAGGCTCAGGGTCTGTTATTTGACATGTGTATTAGTGCAGGTATGAGCACCTGGGTTTCCATCCGGTTATTGTACATCCTGACAGTACATGGTCTGTACACTTGTGTGCGCTGAGACTGGACCCTGGCCATCTGACCTGTGCATTTCCATGTACATGTGTATAGTGCCTGCATATTTGCACTGTTACCTACTGGAAGTGGTACAGCCTGTTTGTTGTACAATGGACTACATGCAGCACTGCTTACTGTAGCTTTGTTTGCATGCATGTTTGCTTGCAGTTACCCTGGAACACTGACTCCACCTGCACTGCAGATTTATGGAGCTTCTGTGGATTCCTATTGACATCTGCATAGCTTACTATACGTATGTCCATGTGTCACTTGACAGAACGTCATTGTTTGTCCTGTTCGCATGTACGTTGCCTGTGACACATTGCATATGACTTACCTGGCATTTGACCATGTGAGCAGTCATATATGCCAGCGCTAACTAATCACAAGCACTACACCCTCACATACTCACCTTCTGTACCTTGTTCCCCATTGGCCCTATGTGCTGTTAATCATCATGGCAATCACAATACTATGGTAGCATGTGCAATGGTCTCTTGCCAGTCACCTCTATGGTACAGTTGTGGAATATGTGAGTCATATGGCAATGTCACAGCTGCAACATGTACACAGTCAACTCTCTCCCCTACCCATGAATGTACAACACATGTGTGAGATTCAACCACATAGCCAAACTGGGGACTAAGCACTTTGAACCCAGTACTGGCATAACCTGTCAGGTGGCATGAAATACTACAGTGACTACAATATCAGTCTGATGTAGACCTACACTGACAGCAATCCAAACACATGAACACACTGGGACATTCTTGGAGCCTCAGAATAGCATCCTGCCTGAGCAGCAGACACCTCTGCAGCTGGCACACAGGCATACGTTAAGCCAGAACACAGCACGTGCAACACATAGCACACAAATCCTGTGTGCCAAACAGTCACAGCCTGTATGGCTAGACAACATACCTGCTACAGTTGTGTTGGGTACCTTTATTGTCCAGTACAGTGAGGTCCCGCTCACCAGGCTGGACAAGGTGAAGGTCACAGTGATATGCCCATGGGGCACTATGGTCCACCACATAACACAAGCATACAGGTCAGTCAGAGGCATGGACACATATGACTCAGTCATTGTCCATGCCACTATGGCTGACCTGTGATGTACCTCCCTGGACTACATGATAGGGAACATAGAAGGGCTCTCTGAGCATGTGGCACAGGCTGGTATGACCCTGACCTTGGTTGGCATCATACCCTCACCAAGAATGCTGAAGCATTACTGAATGCTGATGAATTACTGTAGCTACAACACCCTAGCTGAACGGTTCCTAGCATGTAGTCACTGCATTGCTATGGAACAACTTGTTACCACTCCCACAACAGGTGAAAACATGCAGCACCTGTTCATCAACAACATGCAGACTATATGCCCCAGACCAGATGTGTATCCCTCACTGCTAGGATGATACCATATACAACTCACACTGTATATACACATACCACATGCAGCACCCGCACAGAAAACCGCAGTCATAATGTTATCCAGTGCAAATACCATGTATTCACATGTGGCAGGCATCAGACATGGGAACTATTGAAGGTCACAGGTATATATGTGTAGTTGGCACACACATACATCATATGTGTGCATTGCATTACTTATTTAATCGATGTCATGCATTATTGTGAACAACAACCCACACACATGGGCATTCTGTGTGACAAAAACACACATGGCATTTGTGGAATTCAAAGCCATAACTAACTGTGCTATGACAGTAGTGAGAGACACAGTAGCAGAGCATGCTATTTGCATTACTGGGAGATTCGCCCTCTTCTGCTGTACTTGTAGGGTGCTGACATCATCTCTGTTTAGAGATTGGAATATGCAGCTGCTGGTGTGTTGTACTGGTTCCCAGAAGGGTCAGTTTTCTCACACATGTAATTGCACACACCCAACTTCCACCCCCCACACACACACTTGCCATTTGCAGGATTCAAACCCCTATCTAACTATGTTATGACACTAGTACGAGACGCAGTAGCCGAGTGCGCTCTTTGCATTACTGGGAGGTTTCTCTTCTCCGGATGTACTTATAGGATGCTGACATCATCAGTGTTTAGAAAGAGGAATGTGCATCATGTATTGTGTTCTCCTAGGTACCAAAAGGGACATTTCTTTCATACAGAATTGCACACACACTAACCCCCCCTCCACACACACTGTGCATTTGCAGGATTCAAACGCCTACCTTATGATGTTATGGCACTCGAGACAGACACATTTGCACAGCGTGCTATTCGCATTACTGGGGGGTTTCCCTTCTTCTGCTGTACTTATAGGGTGCTGACATCATCAGTGTTTAGAAAGGGGAATGTGCATCCTGTAGTGCGTTCTCCTAGTTGCCAAAAGAGACATTTTTCTCACACAGAATTGCACACACACTAACCCCCCCCCCTCACCCAAACACACACACTGAGCATTTGCAGGATTCAAACCCCTACCTAACTATGTTATGACACTGAAGATGGACGCATTAGCAGAGCGCGCTATTCGCATTACTGGGAGGCTTTCTTTCTCCGGTTGTACTTATAGTGTGCTGACATCATCAGTGTTTAGAAAGGGGAATGTGCATCCTGTAGTGTGTTCTCCTAGTTGCAAAAAGGGGCATTTTTTCACACAGAATTGCACACACACACTAACCCCCCCCCTCACCCAAACACACACACTGAGCATTTGTAGGATTCAAACCACTACCTAACTATGTTATGGCACTAGAGATGGACACATTAGCAGAGCACGCTATTCGCATTACTGGGAAGTTTTCCTTCTCCTGCTGTACTTATACGGTGCTGACATCATCAGTGTTTAGAAAGGGGAATGTGCATCCTGTAGTGTGTTCTCCTAGTTGGCAAAAGGGACATTTCTCTCACACAGAATTGCACACACACCAACCCCGCTCACCCACTGAGCACTTGCAGGATTCAAACACCTACCTATATTATGACACTTGAGGGAGACGCATTAGCGGAGCGCACTATCCAAATTACTGGGCATCTGATCTGCACCTGCAGTATTTATAGGGTGCTGACATCATTATTTATACAGAGGTATGTACATCTATTACTACCTGTCAGGTGGGGGATAGCATATATATGCATTTGCAGCCACCTACTTCAGGGTCAGATATGCACATCAGCACTGGCAGGTTATGTTTTATACCATGCTTCGTGACCACAGGACCTGTAACACACAACACAACCAGTTCAGACCATCCCTCCCACATCCAGGACACACACTTTGCTTCCCTGGGAACAGTGCCAAGATATGAAGGTGTTCACATACACCATTCCAGTTGTTAATGTCAGGTACAGGTATATTGTGTGTGGGAACTACTCAGGCCTCTACAACATTACCCTACAGCCACTACAATTTGTGTGTCCATGTGCTATGGCAGGACCACTCACCAGAGCCACAAGGGGGAATACATATTGCACCTGACCATCTGCAACGTGGGTACTCACTGTTCCACACCAGAGGTAGACCACCATTGTTGATATCTGACCATACCCACCTTTCCCTGGACATCCATATCCCATCCCCACCCCCAGGCAAGGTTGTCACTGCAAACAAAGTGTATTTATCAAAAGCAGACTTTGCACTTGTGAAGACTGGGGTGGAAGACTTCAAAGGATCCATGCTGGGGGAGTATACAGGCCACTCTGCATAATCCTTGACAATTGCATTCTATGAGCATGTGGAAGGTTTGCATTGATCATGCTATCCCAAATATACCCATGACTCCTCCACAACAGGACACCTGTCAGGTGTACACCAGCCATATATGAGCTGTCCAACAGATGGAGTGAGCTAATACATTGCAGAGCAGTAGCCCACAGAGGGAGGACATCTCTGAACAGTACTGGCATGACACTTCAATCCCTCATAATGATCATGACAAAGTGTTGACAGTGAAATTGTCCAGACACAGCAGATAAGGCTCCCCTCAGTCTGTTATTGATGCCCACTTACTGTTAGAGGTACTCACCAACCCTCTTCCTGCAAACACCAGCCACATTGATGTGGCATAGCAAATTCAACCCCTGGGATCTCCACTGTGTCCCTGCTTGACGGAGGCACAGCACACTAGCCTCAAACGGTGCCTTATGTGACCTACTTTACAGTGGCACAGTAGCCTACTGTACTGGGGAGGCACATTCCAAGCACACTCTGGCTAAGCTTTCATTCCCTAGGGCAAACAGCCTAGTATTGACCTCTACACCCATATGTTTAATTGTCAGATGCACAATATTTGTTGCTGATAGACTGTTTGCAGGTCTTTATTGCCATAGCATTCCCTGTTTCTAAGAACAACTTGTGTATCTGTGGAAGATGTTTGAATATGAGAGGGATCCACTAGATCACTTATGTCTCTGTAGTCATTTAACTGTGTGCACTGGGCAGATTGCTGTAATGTGGTTGGTTCCTGGAATAACACGTACAAATACCAGATATGTGTGGCCAACTGCTAAACTGAGATATGGCCTAAGTGTGTGAGCATTCCCAGTTCAGGCTTTCAATGGCATGTTGTCTGACATATGTCTCATTTATCAAAGTGTGCGAGCATGCCCAGTGTGAGCTTCCCATATGTTGAAATCTGCAGTCCACCACATTTGTGGATGAGTGTGAACTTCAACAATATCTCACGTTTATGGTTGTGTGTTGGGTGTCATGTTGTGTACTTACTGGCCAACTGCTTTGTGTCTGAACACAACAGGGATTATGCTGTGCCTGCAGGGTTTGCATGGGATACTTTGCATACAGTTGTCAACATCCTTTCATACTGACCAAACACTGTAGTACCGTATAGTGTACTGGTTCAGTACTTTCACTGTGGTGGACAGTATCCTGGGCCTTAGTCCTATCACTGCTTTAAATTTTCATAGTGAGCACAGCAGACTGGTTAGGTGCCAGTTGTGCACATATGGCCATGTTGCATTATGTTCAGATATGGACAACTTAAACCAAGCTTGTCCAATATTGGTAGTGTATTCCACAACATAGGTGGACATTGGCAAACACTAGCGATGCGCCCTAGGCCATTTATAATGCTAGTCAGAGAGTGTGTTTGTCCTTCGACACACATTGTAACTGGAGTTTGCCATGACATATGTCATGGTTAGTATATAGTGCCTCCGTCTACCCATGACATAACTGTGATACCCAGGGTAAACCTACCATCTCCCATCCACTCATCAAGATTCCTCTTGAGGAGAGTCAATGAGTGACTCTGTGGCTAACCTGTACAGGGAGTTTACTCCAGAGTGGGGGTGGCTTCTGTGTTATGGATCAATCAGTACAGCATGTCCTATGTATGTCAGTGCTGGGGTTCAGGTCTCTCATGTGCATAGCTCACTGCCATTCAGATTGTACTAGGTGCAGCATGTTCATTGATTCCAGCTTGGACATGGCATTATACATCAGGCACAGCTTGCCTCTGGGAGGGCAGTATGGCACTGTGTGGAGCTGCAGTTTGTTTAATCAGGCAACACATGGCATCTGTTCAAGCTCTTTGATACTCCTGGTGAGGTACTTTTGGGGTCTTTCTGGTTGATGGAGGTGTTTGCTGAGGTACATCCCACAGGGGCCATTGTACTCAATTGTGAGGCTGACTGCAGAGCCGCAATGACCTCCCCTGATCTAGATCTGACTACCTTCATGATTAGGTGGGTATATGGTATGTTTCTGTAACCACTAGAGCCACATGCTTGTCCAATGCAAGATATCTATCAACTTGTGTCCCCATGTCTCTTATTACATCTTAAGTACTTAATGGGTTAACACCTATGTGGTAACTGGTGGGCACTTACTGTATATCCACAGGGGTTGACTATACACTTTTCTACAATTAGCTTGCTGACATGGCTATGGCACCAGTTTTCTGTTTCTATGTGGCCCTTTTGTGGGATGCTTGTGTCAGCTGGAGAGTTAGATATGGTGGCCAGTTTGTAGTCCTCTGCAAACTTGTTCAGACACAGTCCTTCCATGTTGGCCTGTACCTATGGGACATATATACCAAACAAGAGACGTCCCAGGACCGAGCCTTGTGGGATGCCAGTTGTATCTGGTTTGCAGTCTGACATGGCTGCAGCATTTCTGACCATGTCAGTTCTGTCCTTGGTCTGGTTTGCAATCCTTCTACTGACATAGGGGTTTATATTTAAGCTGGTGAGCTTATCTATAATGAACACGTGGGGTATTGTATGGAAGCCTTTAGCAAGGTCCAGCTAGGCTGTGTGGACCACATTCCCTTCATCAATGGCCTTAATGACTGTTTCAAATGAGTCAGACATGTTTAAGGGGCAGGACCTGCACTTAAGAAAGCCACACTGGGTAGGGTCTAGTGTCAGTAGGTCCCCAATATCTTTATGTCTAAGGTACATGCTGATCCTTTCCATAGCTTTGCAGACCAAGCTTGTCAGGATTCTGGGGTGGTAGTTTGCAGTATCCATTCAGGCAACACCTTTGTGGAGAAGGACCACTGTTGTTGTACACTGCTCTTTGGGTACATATTCTGTGGTAAGGCTGACATTGAGCAGTAGTGTTATTTGGCGTTCCATTCTTCTTGGAGTCCATGCTGGACTCAGGCCAGGACACCATCTCGTACCATTGATGCTGTGTGTTTTGCTTTGTAGATGCTGGCTGTTACCTCAGCATCTGCAATGTCAGGGGGCCAGCACTCTGCTGGGATAGATATTTGGCATTTTGGGGGGGGGGGGGGGTTTGCACTACACCTGTCAGGTTGGATGTTGGCAATGTGTGTGTGTTTGGTATATTGTTTGTAATATTTGAGTGATTCAGAGCATATCTGTGAATTCCCAACAAGGTTCCTACCATCAGTTAAGAAAGCCTTGTGATTATCCTTAGTGTTCTGTACAATTTGTATCTTCATAGGTTCATACTAGGCTATCCTCCCTAGGGCATTTATAAGCCTAGCCAGAGTGTGTGTGGCTTTCGCCACCCCTTGCTATGTGAATATTATGGCCATTTAGGATTTACTTTACTGTGCCTCTGTCTGGACGTGACACAGTGAAGACCCCCAGTGTATATCTACAATCACCCATCCACTTGGCAAGATTCCTGTTGAAGAGAGTCAGTGAGGGGCTCTGCCTAACATGGAGTGGGATTCCATTCCAGGGTGTAGGGAGCCTCTGGGTTATGTATCTGTCCCTCCAGCACATCCTATTTCATTATGTGTTGAGGTTGACATCTCTCGCTCTCACAGCTCTGATGGATTTGGGTTTTCTGGGGTGGAGCATGTCCATTAATCCTGTGTTGGACATAGCCTTGTACAACAGGCATACAACGCCTCTGCGTAGGCAGTATGTGACTGCATACAGCTAGGGTGTCTACAGCCAGGCAGCATATGACATATATTTGAGACCCTTTATCCTCTTGGTGAGGTACCTTTGAAGTCTTTCTAACTGCTGCAGGTGTCGGGTAAGGTACATCCCAATTGACGCATTGTACTAAATTATGGGCCTGATAAGAGAACAGTATAGGGGCATAATGACCTCTGTTGACATAGATGTGAATCCTTTCATGATAAGGTGGCCAATATAGAAGGTCTTCCTAGCCACATTGGCAATGTGAGTGTCACATGACAGGTTACTGTCCACTTGTGTCCCTAGGTCCCTGATTACTCCCTCCATACGTAATGGATTACCACCTATGTGGTAATTTGTGAGTACCTTGTTTGGTATTTGGTGAGACATTCATACTGTCCAGTGTCTTCAGGAAGGCTGAGTGGGGTTCCTGTGTGTGAGAGTGTGGTCTGTAGCATGCTACAGACTGTACAGCAGTTTTGCCTACGGTTAGTTGCACATGGGTGGTCTCCGATGCTTCATGCATTGTCAGCTACCTGGACGTGTGGGCATCTTTGCTGAATATGGATACTCCCCCTCCTTTTATGGTTTGGTCCAGATTTTGGGGCCATAACGCATGATATGAGGTATAACCTGGTAGTGTTGGTGTGCTCTCAGGAGCCTTGCTGCAGGTTTCTGTCACTGCATGGACATCGATGTTCCCCATACTGGTGAGGGCCTCAGGAGCATGCATGTTGAGGTTTAGACATCTGGCATTGGGCAGCATTACCCTTATGTTTCTTTCCACTTATGTTTTCTAGGGAGGTGGGTTAGTCTTTTCAGCCTTGCCTACAAAAGGCTCTATAGAGGTGACAAGAGCCTTAGCCAATATCCAGACGCCCAGGGGTAACAGGTGCAAGCCATCCCTGGCAAAGCAGCGTGGCTTGTCAAGCATGACATCCCAAGCAGACAGACATTGGAACCCCTTGGAATGACACCAGTAATTGTGCCACTTGTTAAAGCTGATCATTCTGTATTTGTACTGTGGCATCATTCTTGGTGAGGGTAGGATGCTGCACAAGGTCAGTGTCATACCGGCCTGGACTACATAATCGGAGAGCTCATCTATGTCTCTTTTCATGTAGTCCGGGGAGGTACGTCTCAGGTCATTCACACCAGCATGGACAATGACTGCATCATATTTGTACTTGCTTTGGGGTGACCTGCACTTGTGTTATGTGGCGTGTAGCAGCCTACAGGCAGCTTACTGTACCCTTTCCTTTGTTCAGTCTGGTGAGTGGGACAGCAGTGTGTCTGACTATGGAGTCACCTATTACAACTGTATCAGGCATGTTGTTTCTCCTTCTGGCCTGTGACTGTTTGGCACACCAGCTTTGTGTACTATGTGTTGCATGTGCTATGTTTGGAGGTAGTGGTTGCTTGGGTGTCTGCTTTGGAGGCCTCTGTTGATGTGGTGTGTTTGTAATTAGAGCCTCCGGGAATATTTTTCTGTGTTTATGTCTTTGGTTTGCAGTTGTGATAGGTCTATGTGAGAATGGGTTTGTGGTGTGTGTGGTTACCTTCTCCTCCTGACTAGTTTTGACAGTATTGAGTTGAAAGAGCTCAGCCTCCGGTTTGGATAAATGGTTGCATCTCTCACATATATTTGTATTTCTTGGGGGGAGGAGAGGGTTGTCTGTGTACATGGGGCAGGTGTAACATTGCCTCAAGATTCACAGATTCAACTTGTTGTAGCTGGCCTTAGTGGATTGTATGAATGGACATATTTTATTACCATAATACTGATCAGAGATTACTTCCCTTTTTAGGTTTGCTCTATCATGTAGTAGCTTCCTCATTCTCTTGCATGGTTTGGTAATGGCTGGGGTCCACCATGTCAGATGCCTGCGTGTATGGCATTGTGTCTTGGTTTTATTTGGGATTGCATAAACCATGCATTCCTGGCAGTGTTCATGGAATGCCTGTATAATGGGTTCTGAGGTGTGGCCCATATTTTGCACATGCACAGGGCCTTTAATGGATTCCACATAAGTTTGGAGGAGTGCAACATTTGCTTTACACATGTTTTTCACTGTGGTTTTCTGGCCAGGGACTGTGGTCAGGATGTGTATATCCGGTGTGATTACTCTATGGTCTGATCTTACCAGTGAGGGATACACTTCTCATCTGGCCATACAGTACCCATGTTGCTGATTATCACATCCAGTATGTTTACCCCTCTTGTGGGAGTGGTACGTTGTTCCTGTGCATTTTGGTTTATGGATTCTAGGAACCTTTGTCCTAGGGTGTTGGAGCTAGAATAATGCTCCCAGTCTATGTTTGGGTATTTTCAGTCACCCAATATAATGTGGTTTGGAGAGCTTGATATATTCATGTATTCCAACATAGGCCAAGTGCAGTTCCTGGTGTTAGGACGGTATTCTGTAGCAGGCTATAAACTGGGAGGCAGTTTTAGCCACTGTTACTTGGCCATGGCTAGTCCATGCTGCTTCTTGTTGTGGTACCAACATGGGGGTGTGGTTATCCTTGACAGTTATTGCTAGTCACCCTCCTTTTGTAGCTTGTTCCATGTTTTGGGGCTGTACAGCACAGTATGAGGTGTAACCTGGTAGTGTTAGGGTGCTTTTGTGAGCCTTGACCCAGTTTTCTGTTACAGAACAGATATCAACATTATCCATGCTGGGGGAGTTTAGACTGCATGCATCTTGTTGTTTAGACTTCTGGCATTGGGTAGCATTACATCTAGGTTCTTATCCCTTGTGATACCTATGGAGGTGGGTTTGTGTTTTGAGCCTTACCTATTCATGGCACGCTGGGGGTAACAACAGCCTTTGCCAGTATCCATAAGGCCAGGACTGGTAGGTGCATGTCACCCCTAGCAGGTGGAGCATCATGTCGTGCTCAGCATGTCATCCCAGGCTGGCACACATTGGATCCCCTTTGACTAACAACAATACTTCAGCCAATTATTGCAATTGATCATCTCATCTTCATATTGTGGCATCATGCTTGGTGAGGGTAGGATGTTAGTCAGGGTCATCAAGTTTGCATATACTACATGGTGTTACATTGCTTAACACATGGCAAGCATGCCTCAGGTGGTGCTGCAGGGCTGCCTATGTTGGATGCACATACTACACTCCCTGTATATGTTTGAAAGCAGGTTGTGTCAACCTAGGCATCCCTTTTACTATATGTGTGAGTCAGAGAGAGGTATCATTCCCAGGGTTCCTACTGAGCCAGTGTATGTGCTATGCGTTGCCGCTTTGCCAAGGCCAAGGCATACTGGGCACGCCTCCTTATGCCTACTGGGGCAGGCTCAGGTTTTTCTCCTCCGAGTCACGCTCTGCCTGTGATTGACTTGGCAATGGTGGGGGGCTGTTTGGCCCAGCCCTATGGTGATCCTGCTGCAGCTGTTTTCGCAGAATCATATTATGTAGCATAGCACATACCATGACAATTTGGGTACATGTAGTTGGTGAGTACTGCAAGGCTCCACCAGATGTATCCAGGCACCGGAACCGTGACTTGAGCAGCCCAAACACAGCCTCGATTACATTTTGTGTTTGTGCGTGTGCCTCATTATGGCGTTCCTGTTCAGGTGTGTGTGCATTTCTGATGGGTGTCATCAGCCACGGCTCCAGTGCATATCCAGCATACCCTACTAAGTGACCATGTGGGATGTCCCCACTGGCAAATGTCTGGTACAGCTGTGTCAGATGCCAGATATGGGGATCATGGTAGCTTCCAGGGCAGCCAGCTCACACATTCATTATTATGCCCTGGGCATCACACATGACCTGGCAGTTGATGGAGGGGAAGCCCTTGCAGATAATGTAGGCCCTACCCCGCTCACCGGCTGGTGCTTTGATGCATATGTGCGTGCAGTCTATTGCACCCACTACCTCAGGGTATTCTGCTATTTGTTGGAAGAGACGCATATTGCTGGCCAATACCTCATGGGCATTGGGGAAATATACATGATCACCGACATGTGCTGACATGACATCCAGGAACTGGTGCAGTACCCTGGAGGCTGATGCCTGTGATATCCCCATCATATAACCATTTGGTCTCTGGAAGATACCTGTTGCTAGTATTCTTAGGCCAACACATACCTTGGTTTCCACTGGGATGGGTTCCCCTCTGTTGGTTCTGTGTGTGAGGCGTGGCCTGCACAGCTCAACAATTTGCTGCAGGAGGTTTCTGTCCACTCTATAGCGCTCCACTATCTCCAGCTCATGTAAACCCTGGTAGGTGACCCTGGGCCTGTACACTCTTCTTCGTCTCCTCACTGTGGGTTGTCTGGCAGCATTTGCATTGTCACCACCCTCAGCAAGTCGCCTATGTCTTCTTATGACAGCTATGGCAGCCCCTAGCATTTCTGCTCTGAGTGAAGTATTTTCAGTTTTCACTTTTAATAGCTTACTCCTGTCTTGCAGTGTCTCTTGAGAGAAACATCCTGCACTGCTGTTTGCAGAGTTTGAAGTGCTGGGCTGGGCTAGTATTCTGCCTGTGTAATTGCCTGCTTCTAATTGTTTTCACCTGTTAGCTCCAGCAGTATTCCCTGCTAGCTTCCTACTATTTCTGTTGCTTCCTTTTTCCTTTCTGTTTCCTCAGGGGGGAGCAATGCGCATACCAGGGGAAACACGCTCACAGTGGCTTACATGCACGCACACATGCTTACACAGTTCAGAATCTACTTATTCGGGTTAAAACGCGTGCACACCAGCGCAAACAGTCTTACAAGTCTGCCAACAGGCTCCCACATGCTCAGTCTGCCTTACACGTGCACACACTGCCCTACTCGAGCCTCCTGGTGCGCACACATGCGCATGCATGCCCAGCAAGAAACTTTGGTGTTGGCAGCAGTGTACACCTTCCATTTCTTGACTTTCCCATGCTTATCTTGTGGCACTCCTCTTTCCATCATATGTGTCTGACATCTATCACGTAACACTGTCCTCCAATGAACTGCATTTCCTTCTGCCATTCCCCCCTGTGTCACCTATCTCCTACTCTGTTCCACCCCCTTATGTAACTCTTACACTACTCAGAATGTGCTCATTTGCTATGTGACAGTGGGATTCAGTATCCTAACACTCATTTACATCAGATTGCCTACTAATGCTTAGTTACATGTCTTAGACTCAGCTTACCCCCTTAGCAACCACTAAACGGTGGCCATGTTGTTTTTGGTCTGCTGGTCCCTGCATTGTAAATCCATGTATTGCATAAAACCCACATTTGTGGGTTTATAATCTTCATTTTTATGTTTTATATAGCGCAGCCCATTTGCACGGGGCTGCGCTGCGGTTATAAAAAAAATTATTTTTTTCTCATATTTGCATTGGGGTACCTTAACAATGACCACATATTTGGCCATTGGCATGCTGCCTGACACATATGCACCCTTTATTTGGAGCTGACATGGCTCCATTGTGTTATTTGCAGAAACGTACTCAGTTGTCAACTGAGTACATTTCTGCAGCTAACACGACTCTTACACGGGCTGGTTTGAGCTTTGTGGATCGCTAATCTACCTCATTTGCATGCCTTTCGGCTGCAAGTGAGGTGATTAGCATATCCACGCCCAGTCCATGTAAGAGACATTTTAGCTGGTCTCTTACACGGAATTTCGGGCTGTTCCTGGATCGCGAGGGCTGCATGGAGTCATACACTACTCTTAGACTCCGTGCAAGCCTTCGTGAATCCTGCCCATTATTAATCAAACGAGTAGCACACAATGTATTATTAATCAAACAAAAGGTACAAATTGCATTATTAATTAAATGAAATGTTCAAAACTATAATATTTGATAAAACTAGCAGAGATACTCATAATGGGGTCAGAATTACCTTAAATTTGCATAACAAGCATGTTTAAAGTAAAACTGGCACAAGAAAAGTATAATGAGCATGATAAGAGATTAAAAGGGCATAACGAGTACAATAAAAGGGCAAATTAAGCTTAAAGAGCAAGGCGACTGCATGTTTTTTAGCAA
This sequence comes from Protopterus annectens, assembly GCF_019279795.1. Classification (NCBI taxonomy): domain Eukaryota; kingdom Metazoa; phylum Chordata; order Ceratodontiformes; family Protopteridae; genus Protopterus; species Protopterus annectens. The sequence goes on along the minus strand of NC_056728.1, from coordinate 880,012,116 downwards.
AATACCATGTCTGGGCACAAACTACTATTTTGCATTGACTGAAGCCATTCAAAGCATAGCTAGAGTTGTTTGAAGCATCTCACTGTGTGCAAAGTGTTTGCAAAGTGTGTGCTTTATTACAGTGCAATTATTTCAGAGAGTTTGCTGGGTGCAAAGTACAGTTATATTGCAAAGTGCAGTCAAAGTTCAACCATTTCTCAAGGTTTCTTGTGCTGTGTGCATTTATTCGTAGAGCGCTGCCATTTCAGAGTGTTTCTTAACACTATACATAGTTATTTCACAAAGTACAGACATTTTGAAAGGTTCTTGTGCGGTGTACAGTTTATTTGCAAAGTGCATTCATCTCAAAGTGTTTCTTACTTTGAGCTTTTTCTGCTCTGTACAGTTTATTCACAAAGTACAGTCATTTCAAAGTATTTCTTACACTGATCTGGCCATCTGTGCTAAGCTTTTGCTTATGGAAGTGATGAGATTCAAACCTAAGGCTCAATAATGCTTTAATGCTATTCAGCTGGGAACAGTTACAACTTGCAATTTTATGTAGTCAGAAGACCTGTGCAGTCATTATTAGGTTTCAGAGGCAGTTTGAGAATTAAACTGCTTTCTTTTATTAAAGAAGTACATCATATAAGCATGCCCCAGTTCCAGCTTTACTGATGCTATTTTTCTCAGAGTATGCTGATGTTTTTGACAACAACAGAGATCAATCCAATGATCAGACCAGCAAGGAGAGTCCCAATAGCTATGCAGGATGAAGTCAAGGTCAAGTTAGACAAAATGGTGCAGCAAGGTGTGATTTGTCCAGTCACTGAACCAATTGAGTGGGTGTCTTCCGTGGTAGCTACTCATAAGAAAAATTCAGATGAAATCAGAATATGCATTGACCCAAAAGACTTGAACAAGGCATTAAAAAGACCTCATCATCCTATGCATACAGTTAAGGAAATTACAACCCTCATGCCAAATGCCACTGTTTTTTCTGTCTTAGATACAAAGAGTTCATTTTAGAAAATGATGCTTGATCACAAATCTTCACTACTGACTACATTCAGTACCCCATTTCGTAGATACAGATTCCTCAGGATGCCTTTTGGAATAAATTCTGACAGTGAAGTCTTTTCAGTATACAATGGAGAAATAGTTTTCAGGCTACCCGTGTGCAATAATAGTTGGTGATTTATTGGTTGGAGGTAATGGTGAAGCAAAGCATGACAGAAACCTCAGGAAAGTTCTGGACAGAGTGGGTGAAGTGAACTTAAAGCTCAATCCTCTAAAATGCAAATCAGACTACCAAAAGTTACTTATGTAGGTCATTTATTTACCAGTACAGGTTTATGACCAGATCCTTCTAAACAAGCAGACATTCTTAAGATGCCACCTCCAGACAATGTCCAAGCCCTACAGAGTTTTCTGGGTATGGTTAACTATTTGGGCAAATTTATCCCTGACTTTAGTGAGTTATCAGAACCTTTAAGAGAGCTGACATGCAAAAATGTTGCCTGGTCATGGTTAGAACAACACGACAGAGCATTTGATAATATCAAACAGCAAATTGCTAACCCACCTTCATTAATGTACTATGATGTTCACAATCCAGTAGTTCCTTTCTGTGATGCTTCAAAGTTTGGTCTTGGTGCGGTTATTCTTCAGGAGGGCAGATCTGTAGCCTATGCATCTAGAACTCTTACCCAAACTGAGATGCAGTATGCTCAAATTGAGAAGGAACTTTTGGCAATCATGTTCCCATGTTCAAAGTTCCATGATTATATTTAATATATAAGAAAAAAGAATGAACATGCCACCTCTTGCTCTCAAATATTTAGATAACTGAAACACTCTCAGTACAAACAACAGTTTAGGTGAAAGCTTGGTAGCTCTTACAAGAACTGTTGCGCTGTTACAAACAGCAGTTTAAATTGAAGCTTGCTAAAACTGTTAAGCTGTTAGCAGCTGAAACACTCTTGACACAAACAGCAGTTAGAGTGGAAGTTTGCTGGCTCTTACAAGAACTGTTGGGCTGGCAACTACAAACCTTCAATTAGGTGCACTGAATCCGTTATTAATGTTGAACTTGGAAAGCAATGAAATAGAGGTGAGCTGTGTTGAGGAAAATAAGAATAATTTTGTTGATGTATTCAAGGAAGTGGAAAATGCCGCATATAAGTTGAAACGCTTACAATGGCAGCGCTTCCATATGGAGGCCTGCCTTCACCATCAAGTAATTCCTAGGGGGACTGTGAGTTAGATGCATGCCGAGCTATGGCAATGCATATGCTAACTTGTTAGAAAAATGGCAAAAGTTGAATACTGAAACAAGTTTTAGTTATATGAAAGTTCTCAGAGTTTTCTAAGCCCCATGAGGAAGAACTTAGTAATCTGCTTGAAGTGAAACAAAGAGAACTAGAAGAAATGGATCTGGCAGAAAGAAATCTATCACAACTAATTACATTACAAGAAAAAATTGGATACATATGATACTAAACTTAAAGTAGTCAAATGTGGCAAACTTGCTATAGACTATAAAGATTTTAAAAATGGCCATTTATTTGAATGGCTGAAAGAACAACGAGAAGGCACGAACTTGTCAGCGAAACAAGTTGTAGCCCCAGAACAGTTGGTTTCAAAACCATCAAAAGAAGGGTTCAGACCCTTTAGGAAGCTCAGTAACAGATCCAACAATAATTATAATAATAAAAAAGGGGAAAATATATGAGGACTAGCAGTGCAGGTTGATGTGCATGCTAATAAGGCATATGATACAGTGGCAAAGAAACAGAAGAATGGTTGCATAGTTCATCAAGAAGAAGGTGAAATTGTGGTACAAACACAGAAAGAAGATCCTATGACTGAAGTAGGAAAAACAACAATGCCTTCAATTTCTGATAATATGACTGGAACAATCCCTAAAAAAGGATCAACACATGTACCCCTCTTGCAACAACTTCCTTTTTTATTACAGACAAAAACAATCCAGAGCCCAAGATCGGCAAGCAGAGAGAGGAAAAAAAGAAAAGTGAATTAGATAACCACAAAGTCTCACTCATTGTAAATATTTCTGGGTTACTGCTAAGTGAGGAGCAATTAAGTGTACTTGAGAAAGGTCTAAGTTTCATACCCTCCATACAATCACCACTACATGAAATAGTAATGGACTTGAAGTGTTTTAGTCGAAATGTTACTTTGAAGCATATATTTGGTTATAAAGATGGTGATGAAGACGTCAAGATAAGTATATATAAAAAAACGAGTAGCTCTTTGTTCCTGCTATTCATCCTTCAGTTGAAATGTTCATTCGACTTTGTGAACAAGAGATATATGAAAACAGGCAAGGGAATAAATCTAAGCAATATCGTAACTTGACCCAAAAGGAGTTCCAAGGGTTAAATGAACTGAGGCAGCGAACAGATATTGTGATAAGACCAGCAGATAAAGGTGGAGCTATTGTGGTGATGAGCTCCAATAACTACACAACTAAAATGGAAGATCTGCTCAGCAAAAAAGAAACATACTTAGTACTAAGCAAAAACGATCTAAATGTACTGATAAATAATGTAAAAGATAGCCTATAACAGGATGATAACTAAGGAGTTATATGACTTTTTTGAAGTCTCTCACCCAACTGTACCAGCAATTAGTGGACTGCCTAAAATACAGAAAGACTGCCTCGAACCACCGATGCATCCAATAGTAGCAGGAAGAGGCTGGGTCACTGAGCCACTATCTATCTATCTGGAGAATGAATTAAAGAAGCTATTGAGCAGAGCAAACACTGTTATAAAAGACTCAGCAGGTTTCTTGCAAAATCTAGATGGAAGTATGGAAAATAGATGCTCATTTGAAGACTTGCTTTTGGTAACTTTGGATGTAAATAATTTATTTACATGCATACCAAACGAGTTTGGCATAGAATCCATTCGGAAATTTGCTAGTCCATTTCTGTCTAATCTTCTTCTTCTTCTTTTGGCTGCTCCCGTTATGGGTCGCCACAGCAGATCAACTGTTTCCATTTCTTCCTGTCCTCTGCATCTTGGTCTGTCACACCAACCACCTGCATGTCCTCTCTCACCACATCCATAAACCTTATCTTAGGCCTTCCTCTTTTCCTGTTACCTGGCAGCTTCATCCTTAGCATCTTTTTCCCAATGTACTCTGCATCCCTCCTCAGCACATGTCCAAACCAAAGTAATCTTGCCTCTCTGGCTTTGTCTCCAAACCTTCCAACCTGGGCTGACCCTCTAATATACTTATTCCTAATTCTGTCCATCCTCGTCACACCCAGTGCAAATCTTAACATCTTCAGCTCTGCCACATCAAGTTCTGACTCCTGTTTTTTTGTCAATGCCACTGTCTCCAACCCATATAACATAGCTTGTCTCACTACCCTCTTATAGACCTTCCCTTTCATTCTTACTGGTACTCGTCTGTCACAAATCACTCCTGACACTCTTCTCCACCCACTCCATCCTGCCTGTACTCTCTTCTTCACCTCTCTTCCACACTCACCATTACTCTGAACTGTTGATCCCAAGTACTTAAACTCATTCACCTTCACCACCTCTACTCCCTGCATCCTCACGATTCCTCTATCCTCCCTCTCATTCACACACATATATTCTGTCTTAGTCCTGCTGACCTTCATTCCTCTTCTCTCTAGAGCAAATCTCCACCTCTCCAAGGTCTCCTCCACCTGTTCCCTACTCTCACTACAGATCACAATGTCATCTGCAAAATCATAGTCCAGGGGGACTCCTGTCTGATCTCGTCCATTTCTATCTAATACCCCCATTAATTTGCAGTTTACTAGAATTGGTACTGGAAAACAATGTGTTTGCTTATGGCAGTACTTATCACTGGCAGAGATGGGGGGGTAGCAATGGGGACCCCCTGCGCTAATAGCTATGCCAATCTGGTTCTTGCCCAATGGGGAAAGGAATGGTTGGATGACAACAGAAATACTTGGACCAACAAACGTCTATTGTATAGTAGATTTGTTGATGATTTCTTTATTGCATGGAAAGGAAGTGAAACTTCACTGAACAATTTTGTCAATTTTTTGAGCACGACAACTACCTTCCTGAAATTCCAGGTTAAAAGCTCATGTCATGAAATAGAATTTTCGGATGTGAAATTGAATTTAGACCCCATAAAAGGTATTGAAACAATGATATACAGAAAACCTATGTGGCGTAATCATTTGCTACACTACTCAAGTATGCATCCCAGACATATTTTCCAGAATATAGTGGACAATCAAGCAGTACAAGTATCAAAACTTTGTACAAACAAAGATGTTTATTTGATGGAACATGAGAAACTGTTGAATAACTTCATGGAAATAGGGTATAAAGAAAAAAAAATTACTAAACGTAAAGAGCAAATATTGGGAATACGTGAACATAAAGGTAGACCTCATTATTCTAAGAGGAGTGAACAAGAGATGAAACAGAATAAAGAAAGCTGCTCCAAAGAACACAAAGTAAGGTGTACGATCACATATAGCACAGACAATGCAGCTATATGTGGCACAATTAGAAAATATTGGCCGATTTTAACTTCAGATATTAGAATTAAAGAACTGGTAGGAGAAAAACCCAGCTTTGCATTTAAGAACAAAAAGAATATAAAGAGGCTTTTATGCCAAAAAGATGGAATAGAGATGAGGAATGGTATCACTCAGGCTGATCCTACAAGGCCTAACAGAGGTACATGCAAATGTGGTTTCTGTAAAGCATGTGCTTGGATTAACACACAAGATACATTTATACATCCTGTAACATATAAGATATATACTTTCCAAGGGCTAGTGAATTGCAATAGCAGGAACCTAGTATATATTGCAACCTGTAGTATCTGCACAGCTTATTATATAGGCAAAATGAACAGAAAATTCAAGGAACGTATTCTTTGCCACCTATGTGATATAAGAAACAAGATAGAAATTAATTCTCTCTACCAACATATCTCTAGCTTTGAGAACCACTCTTTTAGATTTATGGCTTTATTGAACATAAAAGAAAGTATACGAGGTAGTGACCTAATGAATAAAACGGAAGCTGAAGAAGCAAGGTGGATTATGGATCTGAGAGCAGATCATCCCCCAGGATTGAATGGGGTAGTACCCCTAAAACCTATATTAAAAGAGCGAGGCCTGAGAAATAAAAAGTGAATACAATCTAAGCTTTCACTTTAAGGAATGATGTCTTCAGAAAGGGAGTGGCAACTGCTTTGCATATAAAAAGGAAGTTTTTCTCATTTCTAACAGGATCTGAAGAAGGTTAAGCATAACCGAAAGCGCTTATCCTGTATTTTACTGTTTGTTTTACTATTTGTTTTATAAAATAAAGAGTTTTTAACAGTCTAATTAGAACTGGGAAGCTCCTACTTAGATCGATGTTTGTATTGAGTGCTTTAACTGTTTTTAACAACTCAACAGTTCTTGTATCAACAGTGCTTCCGCTGTCTTTAACAGCTCAACAGTTCCTGTAAGAGCTAGCAAGCTTCAGCTTAAACTGCTGTTTATATCAAGAGCGCTTCAGCTGTTTTTGCCAGCCCAACAGTTCTTGTAAGAGCCAACAAATGTCCAATATAACTGCTGTTTGTATCAAGAGTGTTTCAGCTGCTGTTAACAGCTTAACAGTTTTAGCAAGCTTCAATTTAAACTGCTGTTTGTAACAGCTCAACTGTTCTTGTAAGAGCTACCAAGCGTCCGCCTAAACTGCTGTTTGTACTGAAAGTGTTTCAGTTATCTAAATATTTGAGAGCAAGAGGTGGCACGTTCATTCTTTTTTCTTCTACATTTTATATTTGTTTGAATGGCCTTTAGTGGTGTGATTTGCTTTTTGTGCTTATGATTATATTTATGGCCTAGCTATCCAAATAGAAACTGGCCATTAACCTCTAGTCACTATTTTAAAGAAGCCTATGCACTCCACTCCAGCAAGACTACAAAGAATGATGCTCAAATTACAAAAGTACAATTTCAAAATGGTCTATACAAGGGTTAAAATTCTTTATCTGGCTGATACCTTATCCAGATCACCCAGAAATAACACGGAATAGCTTGATGCAGAGAATTTTCACTCTGGTGTCATGGAAGTGCATAATTTTTGTACCACGAGACTTCATGAGCTGAGAGATCATACAAAGACTGATCCTATTTTGCAAAAGCTCAACCACTTCATCAATGTAGGATGGCCATCAAAGCAATCCTATGTACCACCAGAAGTACAACCTTACTTCTCATACAGAGATGAGATGCTGATGGAAGATGGTATAATTTTTAAAGGTCCTAAAATTATTGTTCCTACTTCCTTACAGCGTGAATACATTCAGATTGTGCATCGTGGCCACCCAGGTACCGATTCTACCAAAAGAAGGGCAAGAGGACTAGTATTTTGGCCTTCTCTAGCAAAAGACATTGATAAAGTGCTTTCTTCTTGTTCAGTGTGCAACAGTACTAAGCCACATTTGCAAACAGAGCCACTTCATCTAAGCCAAATTCCTGAACTACCTTGATCAACAGTAGCCACTGACATACTTGAGTGGAACAATCAACATTACTTAGTGTTGGTAAACTCTTATTCAAACTGGTTTGAGATCGATTTGCTACCTAACCTAACATCCATTGCTGTTATTACTGAGCTGAAACATCATTTCTCTGTCCATGGTAGTCCAGACAAAGTTATTTCTGACAACAGTTCTCAGTTTAGCAGTCAATTGTTTAAGAGATTTGCAAGAGTGGGACTTTATCCATGTTACTAGCAGTCCTGAATATCCACAGTCAAATGGCCTTGCTGAACATGCAGTACAGAGTGCAAAGCAATTACTAGAGAGGTCAAAGTGTGATAATACCGATATCTTCTTGAATTTGCATAGTCTCAAAAATATACCCCATGACAACCTGCTTAGCTCACTTGCTCAGAGACTTCTATCTAGATAAACCAGAACAACCTTGCCTATAAGTTCTATTTTGTTGGTGCCTAATGCTAAAAACAACAGAGCAATCAAAGCCCAGCTTTTTAAGAAGCATTCTTCTCAGAAGTCCAGCCATGATAAAACAAACATATTTCTTAGTTCCTTCAAATAAGGAGGAGAAACAGCGAGGATGCAAACGGTGAAAGGCTTGGATCGAACTGGTCAAGTGAGAGTATATGTACTGAGCTGAGATCCTACTTAGTGGAGTCTGAGGGTATAGAATAGGGGAGAAACCGCAGACATCTTCTTCCTGTATCAGAAACGATATTGCAGTATCGTGCCTGTTATACAGACTCTAGATATCAGAGCAACACTGACAATGTCAATACTGAAGAACATATCTCTGTATCCTTTCCCATTCCTGATGATGTCCCAGTTGTCCCCAGAGTTGAACATTCCTTGAAGACAGTCCTCATTGCTAGATCCAATTCTGACTTTTATGTTACATGATCAGGTTGTATTTCTAGACCAAGACTAAAATACAGAGCAGCCTGGACATGATTGTTTGGGTCTATATCAGAATATTCGAAGTTTTAAAACTTCAAATGTTCTAATAACGACCCATTTTAATCAAACGCTAAAAATAGTGAAGCTGCAGAACCCCAAATTCTTTCCTAGGGAAAGAATTTGGTTGGCTGGTTCTGTGGCTTCTCTATTTTCAATGCTGTGGTGGAGATTTACGGGTCGGGTTCAGGTAAGTGTGCAATTGTGTAATTGTTAGGATTAGGGCACGGGTTGGGTGAGTTAGGGTTAGGGCGCGGGTTAGGTGAGTTAGGGTTAGGGCGCGGGTTAGGTGAGTTAAGGTTAGGGCGCGGGTTAGGTGAATTAGATTTAAGGGCGGGTTAAGTGAGTTAGGGTTAGAGCGCGGGTTAGGTGAGTGTGCGATAGTGATGGACCTTAGGGTTAGGGTTTGGGTTAAGGTACGTGGATAGATAGTAGTGTATGTATAGTTTAGTGTAGGGTTAATTTATTTATTTATTTATTTTATTTTATTTTACATTTGTTGACCGGGATAGTCCGACTGGATACATGTCCATTTTCAGCGGAGGCCCGGGGAGAAAAGCTCCACAAGGGTATGAGACAATATAGTTACAAAACAGTGAAATAGTAATAAAAATAAAAATAAAAGAAAGAAAAATAGGAGAATACAAATTACTTACAAATTAGTTACTATAACCTAACAGTTTAACTACAGTTCTTAGTGCAATTATTAAAGTAGTGCAATAGGAAAATTGAGACAGATTTTAAAATATGGTTACGGTGGTGAGCAGATAGTAGGCAGATGGATTAAAGGTCCCCTCTCAAGTTGTCCTAAAGGTTTTGGATTAGTTATGGAGTAAGTGAGGCCTATGTTTAACGGAGGGCATCTAATCTGGATATATGCATGGGCAGAGCCATTTCACCTTAAAATATTGTTTTAGAGTCTTTTTAAATTGATCAAGGGAGGAAATTAGCCTAAGGTTGTTGGGGAGGGAATTCCATAGCTTTCCAGTGGTGTTGGCAAAGAGAGCTTCACCACCCATATTATTGGATTTGGTGGTGTGGACAAGGTGTCTGTTGGAGGAGCGAAGGCAGCTTAGATTGGAGTAAGGAATAATTACATTACTCAGTGCAGGGGGGTTTTCAGGTTGTTTTAGGATTTTAAATGCTTCTGTGAGTTGGTTCAACTTGAGAAGATTGGGTAGTTCTAACCAGTCAAGTTTTTTCAGATTAAGGCAATGATGTGTTCTAAAGGGCAATCAGTTACAAATCTGGCTATGTGATTATAAGAAGCAGAGAGTTTGTTCAATTCACATTTGTTAAGGTAAGAAAGAACAGGAGAGGCATATAGGAGTGAAGAAAGAAGGTGAGTACGGGCAATGGCTAATTTGTAATTGTAGGATTATAAGTGTATGTGTGTGTTGATGTTTTTTAGGTGTGCTTGTGTTGTGTGTATGTGTTTCAGAATAGCAAATTTTTCCCAAGGAAAAAATTCACTGTTCTGAATGTTTGATATTATGTGGTTTAGATATTTTAGGTTCGATGAAATAGCATTCGCTATTTTCATCGTTTGATAATGTGATATAAACGCAATTGTTTTATACAGGTCTAATTTTGTAAGATTGCATGTCAAATAATTAGTTCTGTATAACTGCATGCCAAAAGATCTTTTCTGTAAATTGCATGTCATTGAATACTGTCATTTCATATATGGATCATTTCTCAAAGAGGGAGGATGTCGATCAGAGCATGTGTATGTACCTTTAAGAAACATTTCCAGATGTACCACGTGCATATAAATACTGAGCACGTACAGGCAGCTGTGCCATTTTGAGAGAACAGCCAGAGTGTCAACATGTATGAGTGTGGTAGTCAGCCTGTTTATAAGTGTATTTAAGTTTAAGTTACAAAGCCTCATTCCTGATGTGTTTGTGTGTAATAAAGCTGCTTGAACTGAACCCACGGATGTCCGTCAGTTTTATCCTGATCAGACAAGTGACAGTAATGCATAACTCTAACCTCTGAAAACAATGAATTAGCTAGTGCGTATTTGTTCCTCAAGGGAACAAATGACTTAGCGGAGGTGACAGGGGTGAAGCTGGATAGTCAAGGAAGGTTTCAGAGCAAAAGAAAAAAAATCAATTAAACTGCAGAAGAGGCAAGAATTCCTAAGCATTTTCTTGTAGAATATGAGCTGCAGGTGCTTTACGGATTCTTGCTAAAGAGAAAGAACATAGAATTGAAACAATTTAGTGTAAAGTGTACATGACAGGAACAATGGAAAGAGGGCACAATACTAGGCTAGTGATCACAAGGACTGTGTATGCTCAGCCATATATACCTGTAAGTAGACACACTTCCACGACCTTGCCAACCGCTTACTAGTACTTTACAGTTCTTACCTCCCAACCAGACAGGTACTGCTTCAGTTTATTATACATAGAACTCTGCTGTGGTTAACAGCCTTTGTGAGGCAATGACAAAGTTGTACCTATCAACACTGTGTGAAAAGAACATTAATAACTATTAGGTCACCGAGCTTAAAAACAGACATTATAAAATAATAGTAAAATTATTCTTAGCACAACTAAATTAGGTTAAAATAAGTACTAGTTAGAATTTCAGTGTGATGGGAAGTTCCCTTGTAATGTAGCCATAAGTTACTGGCAGAAAGAGGAGATAAAAAGCTAGTGAGCTCAAATAATTGCCTTTGAGTCTAGGAGATGGGAAAGTTTATTTAATAAGAAGGAAGTGGCTTTTATAGAGCAGAAGCTTGTTTAGGATATTTCAGTAACCTACAAGAGGGCCTGTAATACCTACCTCAATATTAGAGGAGGAACGTACTGAACTGATGAGAAAGTGGCGATAATTTCCTGCATGGCTGCTCCTTCAGCCTACTTTGTTGTCTTTTATACATGTATAAAGAAATTAACTTACAGAATAAGGACCACTCATACAACGACAGGTATGCAGATACATATTGTGTACAAATTTAAGATTTTGGATCATATTGCAGCTATCAGCCTCATGTGCCAACACCATTTCTTCACTATCATGCTTCAGGGTGTAGAGGAGCATCTGCAGTTCTACAGGAATGGCAAGGAGAGAATTACCACTAAATAGGTGCTTCTTAGCATAGCCTAGTTATCTTAATTCCTGTGACCCATAAACTCCACACACACTTTCCCATTACAGGCCCACCTAATTCACAGACACTAAGACACATCAGTAAGAAGGGTTTCCATCCCCCCAGCTGCCTGATTGTGCATGATCCATCCATCAATCCACAACCTCTATTTCCCATTTTCCACATGGGGTTGGGGTGTCACTTCAACAGTGACAATCATCTAGAGCCAAGGTTTACACCACTGGGTGGCAAAACCTGCCATGGTAGTTCTTGCACACGATACACTCATACACATACTCACACCTATGGCCAATTTAGAGTGTCCAATCCAGATACTGCATGTCTTTGGAATGTGGGAAGAAACCAGAACATCTGGAGGAAACCCATGCAATCAAAGGGAGGCCATGCGGACTCCACACAAAAGGCACCCTAGCAAAAATCAAACTGGGGAACCGCTTACTGTGAGGTAACAACACTATCTACTGCATCATAATGCCGTCCAATACATGATGTCCATTGCACTATATTAAATGTGTCTGTGTGCTATCATGGCAGTTTCCAAGACTCACACATTTGACAATGTGGGACCTATATCAGCAGATTGTGTGGGAGACTTCTCACTAGGTCTTTGATTTGGTAGGCATATTCATAAGTCGGTCGCACAAGACAGTATGTGCACACACACACATACCATTCAGGCATATAACATTACTGAATGTGTGTTCGACAACTGAAGAATACATCTGCTGCATGCCTGCATACATCAGGAAGGGCAGTACAACATGAACCATACATCTGCATTAAAATCCTTAAGATGTGTACATTATTGCATAATATGACACAACATAAACTGCTACAGCAAAAGGAAAATAACCCAGCAGGGCTGTCATGACAGTAGGAAAGTACAGTTTTGTACCTACCATAAATGTAGATGTCCGAGAGGTATGCATCTGCAGTCCTTACAAATGGGTTGCCCTGGCCTCAGGCAGCCCTTCGGTCGGCCGGATTCCAAAGTCTGGGTCTGGCCTCGGCTGATGTCGCACTTCACCCGACGTCATAGCTGCAGTTCTGTGGGTATAAAGGCATCAGCCGATGCCATTTTCCTCAGTGTTTCTTGCCCCAGATGCCAGGTGCCCTCTAGGAAGGCTAAATTTGGATAAATGCAAATGTTTCCAAACAATAGAGAGCAAATAGAAATAAACATGTATATACATATATACAAACAAATACACAATAATAGATTCCCCCAGCTAGCTACAAGGTGGGCAAATACCCTAGGAGTACCACAGAGGGGAAGGAGGGTGGGTAATCCTGACTGCAGATGCATACCTCTCGGACATCTACATTTATGGTAGGTACAAAACTGTACTATGTCCTTCAAGGATGCATCTGCAGTCCTTACAAATGGGTAGAATACCATAGCCAAACTGGGGAGGAGGCACTAAGGAAGCACTAAGAGTTTATGGTGTATTTAAGATCCCTTGCAAAACAGCAGTGGCAAAACCTGCTCGGGATCTGGAGTATAAAGGCAGATTATAATGCTTGGCAAATGTATGCACGGAGCTCCAAGTAGCAGCCTCTAAAATGTCTTTGGTAGCCACTCCTCGTAAGAAAGCTGTAGTAGTGGCTGTAGCCCTTGTGGAATGAGGTCTGATGTTTTCTGGAGTTGCCTTTCCATGAAAAGAGTAACAAAATCTAATGCAATTTCCTATCCATTTTGAGATTGTTTGTTTTGAAATTGCTTTTCCTTCCATTCCTGTGGCATATGCTACCAGAAGCTGGTCAGTTTTTCTATTGTTCTTGGTTCTGTCCAGGTAGTAGCATAATTGTCTGTGTACATCCAAGGTATGCAGCAATCTTTCCCCCCTGTTCTGTGGGTTGGGGAAGAATGTTGGCAGGTGTATTGCTTGGTTTAAAGATACTCTGGAGACCACTTTTGGCATAAAGGTAGGATTAGTTCTCATGGACACTCTATCCTGATGGAAGATAAGGAAGGGCTGTACTGCCATTAATGCCTGTAATTCAGAAACCCTTCTAGCTGAAGTGATTGCAAGCAGGAATGCAGTCTTCCAAGATAAGTACTGTAATTCTGCTGTTGCTGCTGGTTCAAAAGGGGGGAGTGTTAACTTTTCTAACACAAAGTTCAAGTCCCATGTAGGCAATGGTGGTTTCCTTGGCGGTTTCACATTTTTAATTCCTCTGAGAAACTGTCTGAGTAGAGGTTGAGAGAAGACTGGAGGATCCATGTTGTATTCTGCTGAAATTGCTGATGCATGAATCTTAATGGAGGAGTAAGACAGACCCTTGTGGAAAAGCTCTGCTAAATATTCCAGGATGTTAGCTATGTTTGCCACTGATGCATCTACTCCTTTTGTTGCACTCCAAATGAGATATCTTTTCCATTTTGCTGAATAAGTTTTTCTTGTTGAGGGTCTGCGAGCCTCCAAGATAATGTCTTTAACCCTTTGAGATAAATCAGGGTTATTTTGTCTTATGTAATGTTCCAGGCAGCCAGCTGCATTGTTTTCAGGTTTGGATGCAGGGTTTTGAAGTTGTTCTGTGTTAACAGTAAGGGAACTAGGGGCAGAGGCCATATTTGTTCCCGAGACATGCTCCTCAGTAATGGGTACCAATGCTGCCTCGGCCAGTCTGGAGCTATCAGGATGATCCTTGGACGGTCTTCTTTGATCTTCAATAGCACCTTGTGCATCAAAGGAAGAGGTGGGAATGCATATGCTTTCAGGTTTTTCCAACTGAAAGATAGGGAGTCCACCTTCCAAGCAAGTGGGTGGTATGCCCTTGTGCAGAATTTTTTCAATTGGTGGTTGTGTGGGGATGCGAATAAGTCTATTTCTGGTAGTCCCCATTTCTCTGTAATGGATTTGAAGATGTCTGGATGAAGCATCCATTCGTGGGCATCCGTGGTAGTTCTGCTTAAGATGTCTGCTAGAATATTTTCTTTTCCTGGTACAAATATTGCTTGTAACTGAATGTTGAAGCTCAGGGCCACATTCCAGAGGTCCATTGCCATCCGGCATAGAGGGTATGAATGTGTTCCTCCCTGTTTGTTGATGTACCACATAACTGTGGTGTTGTCCGTCCTTATCAGCAATTGACCCTGTCGAAGAAGTGGTCTGAATGTCTGAATTGCCAGTTTTACTGCCAGCATCTCCTTTTGATTTATGTGTAGGTTCAGCTGGTCTTGAGTCCATAAGCCTTGTATGCACTTGTCCAGCATGTGTGCCCCCCAACCGAGGTCTGAGGCGTCCGTTGTGATAGTCTGGCTTGGTTGAGTGCTGTGGAAGAGCATCCCTTTGTTCGATTGACTGGATTGATTGGAATTCTTGCTTCAGGCATGGAATTATTGGAATTTGGGTTTCTAGGCTGTGCTTGTGCTGAGACCATAAATTCCTTAGGTACCATTGTAACTTTCTCATATGTAGTCTGGCATGTGGAATCAATATTATGCAGGATGCCATGTAACCCAGGGCTTGCAGGACTTTCCTTGCTGTTAGCTGGCTTTGCTTGGTTAATGCCATGAAATAGAGAGGAAGTTGCTTCTGTTTTTCTGATGTGAGAGACGCCATTTGATTTGATGTGTCCAGTTCTGCACCCAAGAAAGTTATCCTCTGGGATGGTATCAGCCTTGATTTTCTTATATTGACTGTGTATCCCAGGGCTTGTAGTATATGAATGACCTTTTTCAAATCTTTTTCTAATTTGTTTTTGTTGTCCGCTTGTAACAGGCAGTCATCCAGGTAAGGGTAAATTTGAATTCCCTGAAGCCTGCAATGAGCAATTACTGATGCCAGGTATTTCGTGAATACTCTGGGCACAGTAGATAAGCCAAAGGGCAATGCTGAGAACTGATAATGCTCTGATCCTGCAAGAAATCTGAGGTATCTTCTGCAATTTGGTCATATGGGGACGTGCAGGTATGCCTCCTTGAGATCTAGAGTTACCAGCCAAGACTCCTTGCCTAGCATGGGAAGAAGCTGCTGAAGGGTCAGCATTTTGAATTTTGGAACAATGATGTATGTGTTTAGAGCGGACAGGTCGAGAATAGGTCTCCATTGGTTTTCTTTTCTTGGCACCAGGAAAAGTCTGGAGTAAAATCCTTGCCCTTGTTCCATGGGCGGTACCCTTTCTATAGCTCTCATCCTTAGTAAGTGGTGTATTTGTTGTAGAGCATTTGTCTTCTGATTTGGAGGTAGGTTTGGCATTCCTCTCTTTCTTGGTAGAGTATGGAAGTGAAACCTGTAACCTTGGTCTATTGTCTGTAAAATCCATTTGTCTCCTGTGATGTGATGCCAGTTTACTGAAAATAAGGCTAGCTTTCTGCCTAAGGGTGCTTCTAGTTGTTCCCTGGTAGGCGGTCTCAGAGCCAAGTCACTGAGATTGTCCTGTGGAAGTGGTGGTGGCTGGATCTGTGGCAGTACTTCGCTGGTTGTTAGACTGCCACTGACGTCCGCTGTAGGCACCTCTGGATTGACCCCTGCCTCTTGGGTGCCTATTCCTGCCTCTCTGAGCTCTGGAGGTGTCTGGAAAGGACCGATTCTTGGAAGGCCAGTTCCTACTAAACCTTGGAGGCTGAACCTGTAAGAAATCCTTGACTGTCTGGACAGATTTTGCTTTCTCTTCCACCTTCTTCAGCACCTGCTGTGCAGGGGAGCCAAACAAATTGAGCTTATCCATGGGAGCATCTAGGAGCTTTGATTTAACATGGTCTGGTAAGGACTGCTCTTTTAACCATGCATGCCTTCTGATCACTGTACCAGTCATAGCTGATCTAAAGGAAGCCTCCAGTGCATCATAGCCGCATTTTAAAGAATGATTACTGACCTGCTGAATGTTATGTACCATTTCCTGAACAGATTTTTTGTCTAATGGTTCAGACGAGGACAGTTTTTTAGTTAACTGATCTAACATGAATTCCTGATACTGAATCATGTGGAATTGACAGTTTAAGGCCCTAGCCGAAAGAGTAGCAGAAGTGTAAACTTTTTTACCCCATCTCTCTAAAGCCCTAGATTCCCTTTCAGAGGGGAGGGGGTTTTTGGCAGAGGTAGCTGCTACAGCCTTGGGTCCCTGGGAGATAGTTTCAGGATCTGCAAAAGGAGCCTTATACAAATGATAATGTGTGTCCGGAACCCTGTAGTACCTGTCGGGCTTAGCAGGGGCCGGAGGAAGAGAATCAGGAGCAGTACAAGCATCATTAAATGCATCATCCACAACAGTGAGTACTGGAGGAATGGCTAAAGGCCTATGCTGTGGCAAATGCAAAAAGGTCCTAAGCCTTTTCCTAGAGTCTGAAAAATCCTGGCCCTGCTATTGAAATTGTTCCCTCATAGCATGCAAGGTTTCCCCAAAAGAATATTCCTCAGGCGGAGAGGCAGAAGGAATGGAGTCTTCTGCATCAGAGTCCTCATAAGGAGAATAAGGGCCCTCTGGAGGGTTTGTATTATCTGAATCATCAGAGGAGTAATCTGAAGAAACTGGCTCAGGGGGCTCTGCTCTAGGCCTCTTCTCTGGAGGTGGGTGAGAGGCCCTGTCAGGGAGAGGTTGGGATCCCCGGATCAAAGAAATGAGATCCTCTGCTAGACTAAGCATTTGAGAACTAGAGCTAGGCCTGTGAGAGGGGGTCTTAGCAGGCACAGTTTTGGTAGATTTTGCTGCTTTAGCCCTGGCAAAAGCCTTAATCGACATGGATGCAGGGGGCCTAGCAGCTCCACGTGCAGGAGTAGATATATCTAAAGGTATAGTATCAGATAAATCCTGTGAACCTGCAAGAGCAGGTGGGATTTCAGTAGCAGATTCAGCCATGCTGGATGAGGCCTCGGTAGGAGGCAAGCTTTCGGCCGAAGGAAGAACTGTGGACTCGGTTTCAGCCGAAACCGAGACACTCATGTTGACTTAACCGGTTTCGCGAAACCGCGGACCGCGGGTGTCGGTCCTTTTCCTTGCGTTTTTTAGTTAATTGCGAAGTCAGAGTTTCCGACGGCATATTGTAAGCAAAAGCGGAGCCGAAAAACTCCTCAGCAAATTCCGACCGACGTCTAAGCGTCCGTCGGTTGAAAGAAGCACAGGCTAGACAAGCTGCTACGTCGTGGTCTGGGCCTAAACAAGGTAGGCAGTAAGAGTGGACATCTTTATGAGGTATTTGTTTCCCACAAGTTAAACAGTTATTCACTTTTTCTGACATCAGCTGAGGCAAGAAAGAGTCCCCAACGGGGTACTTAGCTTTTTAGAAGTCTTCGGTAGTAGTAATCTCTGGTTCTGACTGACCGGCACTTGCGAACAGCTTCTGCTTCGGGCACCATGCGGCAAGAAAGACTGAGGAAAATGGCGTCGGCTGATGCCTTTATACCCGCAGAACTGCAGCTATGATGTCGGGTGAAGTGCAACATCAGCCGAGGCCAGACCCAGACTTTGGAATCCGGCCGACCGAAGGGCTGCCTGAGGCCAGGACAACCCATTTGTAAGGACTGCAGATGCATCCTTGAAGGACATCAGCAATGCAAGAGGCAGCTTTAGAGTCTGGGAATGAAGAAGCATCAACAGTACCACATTACAGCACTGGCACAGAGGTGGCCTATTCCACAAATACAGGCCATGACAAATGCAACACAGAATACAATGATACCTACATCCTCACATCAGTGCTAC
Source organism: Protopterus annectens (assembly GCF_019279795.1). Taxonomy (NCBI): domain Eukaryota; kingdom Metazoa; phylum Chordata; order Ceratodontiformes; family Protopteridae; genus Protopterus; species Protopterus annectens. The sequence continues at coordinate 879,993,869 of NC_056728.1, read as the reverse complement.
ACAAAGTAGTGTATGGTCTGGTCATTCAAGCACTTAAAAATCTACCATCTAAATACCAAAAGCATTAATAACAACATTAAATCTGCCATCTAAATACCAAAAGCATTAATAACAACATTAATTATATAGATGTTTGGGTTCTTTAGACAGAAAACCCAGCCATCAATGAAACATGGTGAACAAAAACAACAATCTGCCCATCATCATATCTTAAGCATCACTTTCATAACTTACTAATCAGCAGACTAGACTGCAAGCAAAGTGATGCCTATGACACTAATCAGAAAACACCTTAAACTGAAACCTCAACCTATACTGCTTTTAGCTGCTAGTAAGACCTCTCCCCCCTCCACAGCCCCTCTCTACTGTAGTTTATGTTAACCATACAGCACTGGGTTTGATTCAAGTAAATCTATTTGTGTAGCTTGAGGCCAGTGTCCTTTTGTAAGCATACTTCTACTCATATTTTATTTATTTTTTATTTATTTCTGGTGACTATACCTTTAGAAACTTTATATCCTTGTCTCTCAAGCTAGTTTTTCACTATCTTTTTCTGACTGTTTCTCTGATTTCATCTTGACCAGGGTGCTAGCCCCGCTTCGTTCGCCCTCCCTATGCTCGGGCTCACTTTGTTCCCCTACCCTACCCCCATTCCCACCCACCCCATTACAATTACCGTTATATCTAACTATCCCTCCCCTTCCTGTCCCATTAGCCACTACAATTCCACTTCCTGCCTACTGCCACAACCACCTTACTAATCTGTCAATTTTGTCAACACCACTTCCTCTATACCACTGTCCCTACCTACGCTATCTGACCATATTTTATTTCAACATGTATTAGTTTCCAATATCTTCTACACTACTCCTTATTCTCTCTGACCATATTTTATTCCAACATGTATTAGTTTCCAATATCTTCTACACTACTCCTTATTCTCTCTATCTCCACCTCTTACCACTGCAATTTCTCTGACTCGCTCCTATGTTCACCAACTTCTCACTCATACAACATATATCCAACTACTTCATCTTTTAATATCTCCCCTAATCCTCTTTACTGCCTCTACCTCAAGTCTAAATAAACTATCCATAATACAGGTTTTTAAACCTTCCCAAAAAGCAAAGTCAAAACTATACAAACTCCATCTAGCATCTACTGCACACACTCTCCTCTCTAAAAACCTACTTTGTTCTGGAGATATCCATCCCAACCCTGGCCCTTCTTCTCTCCCCACCCTCACTCTCCCCAAAACTACCTCTACACTCCCCCCATCTTACTCCTCTAACAGTCACCAACCTCAGTCACAACAATCATCTCCATCCAAATACTTAACTATTTACTCATTGAATATTCAGAGTCTAGCAAATAAAGTTACTGAGCTGCACTCATGGATATCTCTCAATACCCCTCACATCCTCTCCCTATCAGAAACCTGTCTCAAGCCACAAATCTCAAATAGTGAAATACTCCCACCAGGTTATAACATCTTCTGATTTGACAGACCTGTAAAAAAGGGGGTGGCGTGGCCATCCTCTACTCAAACAACCTTAACATCTCACCTTCCCCTTCCCCAATTCCTGACTTCCTCCCAGCTGAAATCATCATCCTTAACTGCCATCTGAATCCAAACAAAAAACTTGCAATTGCCTCTATCTACCTTCCTCCTGGTAACAATCTGCCCATTCTTGAAAACATCCTATCCTGGTTCTCCCACAACATACCATATGAGACACTTATCCTTGGTGATGTCAACATTGATTGGTCCAAACTCACAACTGACTCCCCCCAACTCAGTATCCACCTACACGGCTTCCACCAACTTATAACATCTCACACTCTCTTCCATAAAACTTTTTCCTCCAGCTCCATCATAGACTGGATCCTTACCAATCCTTACCAATTCCCCCCACCAATACCACAATCCCACCACCTTATCTGACTCCCTCAGTGATCATCTCCCTACCACCATCTTAAGACACTACTCCCATATTCCTAAACCCCACCTTATCAAAGACTGTTGAAAACTATCGACTTTCAGTTCCTCCCAATTTAACTCCATTCTCCACAACATAGATTGGTCCATCCTAAAACACCTCCCCCTAAACGATGCTGTAAGATAGAATATTCATGAGTACTCTAAACTCCTTAGCTCCCTCTAGGAAGATCAGAGTAAAATCAAATCATGCTCCCTGGTTCTCCAAGGAGACTAGGTCCCTTATGAAACAAAGAGATAGTGCTTGGAAAACTTGGACTAAAACTAAACAACCACCTCTTTTTCAAAAATACAGGCAGCTGAGGAATCTTGCAAAAAACATACAACTAATGACAACAAGTTATACTGTAGCTCTGCTCAGCTTAACAACAAATCCAATCCTCAAAAATTGTGGTCAACTCTCAACAAAATCCTCTGTCTTGGAAAGCCCTCTAATTCCTCCCCATACCCTAACTCTTCCTCTCAGGAAACAGCTACCCTCCTGAATAAACACTTTTATCTCTTCCATCCAAAATCTGGTAACCTCTAAGCCAAACTCTACTTCGACACCCACCCCTCCAAGTCCCAATAAAACAACTTTGTTTTCATTTGAGCCAGTTCCCATTACTTACATCAAATCTCTACTACTCAAGTTAAAACCTTGCCCTCCTTCCACTGACAATATATCTCCTACATTCCTCACAATTGCTGCTGACTCAATTGCCTATCCTATAGCTATACTAATTAATCAATCTATTCTAGAATCAACTGTCCCCGCCCTTTGGAAATCTTTCTTTACTATCCCTGTTCATAAAGGTGAAAACTCCACTGACCCTTCAAACTACCAACCCATTGCCATTCTGTCCCCCCTCCCCAAGATATTAGAAAAATGTATTCATTCACAGCATCTCAATCACGTCCTCATGCACCACTTACTTACCCCTACCCAACATGGATTTCTTCCTCACCACAGCACCACCACTGCCCTCCTCTCCTTCAATTATATCATTGCAGAGGCCCTAAACAACAATAAAATCATTTCCTGTCTCTTCCTAGATCTCTCCAAAGCCTTCAATACTGTCTCTCATCCTCTACTTCTATCAAAACTCACAAATCTCCACCTATCCCCCTCAGCACTTGCCTGGTTTAATAGTTACCTATCTGGCAGGGAACAATCTGTCAAATGTCTCTCATCCTCCTCACATTTCCTTCCCATATCCACTGGTGTTCCCCAAGGCTCCACCTTGGATCCCCTTTTGTTTAACATCTTCACCCATGATCTTTACACCTCATGCAAAAAATCGTCCCTTATTCAGTATGCCGATGACTCTACACTTATATCCATCTCAAATAACATTCCTGGATTACAGTCCCTGACCCAACAAGCCCTACTATCCACTGAACAATGGCTTTCTCACAACCTACTGATCCTAAATCCCATAAAGACCAAACTCCTACTTTTCCTTCCCCGTTCTCTTTCTCATCACAGACCCTCCTTTTTTATTACATCTTCTAACAATACAGCTATCCAACCTGACACCCACACAAAACTCCTAGTGGTCATTATCGATGACAAACTAAAGTTCAACCTACACATACTCCAGTGTATAAAAAAAAAAAAAAAAAACCTGAAACTAGGTCTACTATATCGGAACAAAAAATTCCTACCCCTGAATCTTGACTTACCCTGGGCCAGGCACTCCTCTTCCCTTCCCTCTTACATGCTGCCCAAGTTCTTACCAGTATCCAGCCCTCCACTCTAAACAAACTCTGACAGACTTACCATAAAATAGCCAGATTCATTACTAACTCCCCATACAACTCACACCACTGCATTTCTTTAAACTCTCTTCAATGGCTTGAACTTCCCCAATTTCTGCTATCTTATCAATTTCATACGCTACACTCTATTCTTTATAAAACCTCCTTCTGTCCATCTCTAGCTTCCTTAGTCTCCATCTATATCCCATCCTGGACCCTCCGTACTTCTAACCAACAATTACTTGATATCTACCAGCCAAAAAGGTCAGTAGGCAAACTACTCTACAAACAGTCCCTTGCCCATGCTTGGAACAAACGTCCCCTTGACTTACATTCAATCTCCCACACCTCACACTTTAAAAATGAACTAAAAGCTTATTTTCTCAATTCCAGGACCTGCCCTTGCCATGACCCCACCTAGTCTTCCTTCCCTTTATGTACTTTCAAAAGGTCCATACTTAGTACCTCATTACACCTCTCTCTCTCTCTAATGTGCCTACTATGCATTTGCATAATTTTATAGAAACAAAAAAAATGTTATTGTTAACTTATTGAACTATATCAATGTAAAATTATGTTACTAAGCTTCTTTTTAATGCAACTTTAACTTTATGCATGTAACCCAACATATGTGAATCTTTTTGCTATAACTGCCATTATATCAATATTGTTTAAAATTGTACTTGTTTAAAATGTACTATTGGAGCTTTCCTCCTTGGGTCTCCACTGAAAATGGGTCACAAGCCCAGTTGGACAAACCTGGTTAACAAATGTCAATAAATAAATAAATAAATAAATATACTCTGATGTAAATACAGCATGGAAAGTGACCACAACTAATCACCTGTTTCCCTTATCTGTAGTAACTATAAAAACTTATTCAGAGCCACACAAAATACCCCACCCCACCCCTCTTCTACCAGAACACTTGGGCCTCAGTGAAGTACACACATACAGGTCCTATAACCAAAAACAAATAGTCACTGATGATTTAAATATGGACTTAACTTCGCAAAAATAAAAAAAAAAATAAAAAACAGAAAGAACAAAATCTTACATTGATGCACTCATTTCCCAGTACGACCTCATCCAGACTGTGAATTCTTCCACTACACCTAATAACTTCACTTGTAAACACAGTCTGTGACACATTTATTGCTAACATCCCCCATGGTATTCAGAAATCACAACCTGAAATATCTCTCAAAGTCATTAAATAACAGCTAATTCATAGAAGCCCTATGGTCATTCAAAACCCCCATTTAGTCACCCTCCAGTCATTATACATATCAAATCCATCTTTGAAACACTAGGCTAGCTGATATGCACATTGTTAGTTGATTACCTTGATTTCAACTTTCCAAACCCACTGAGGCTCTACATCTGTTTAATAGTTTAAGAAAATAAATTCTCAGCAAAAACCTTCACTTTGACAAAATGTAGAATCCGATGAAACTAATGCCCATTACTAACACCAGACAAAAACACTTGAAGAAATAAAGAATGGCGCCTCTGAAAAATCAACCAGTAATCCAGAGCATTCTAGCAGTTTTGTTTCTTTAAGAGAAAACTGCAAACTTAAAACAAAAAAAAGTTAAGACCAGTGGCTAATAAATAACCTACTAGCTATAAATTGTGACAAAATAATAGCCACGTCTTTTAGGACACCTTAGAAAAATCACATCCGCTACCTACACACCACTTAATATTCTCCCCCAAAAGAAAATTCCCTAAACCTAGTTTAAGTACCAGGGTGTACAATGGATTCTACTTCTCCCACTCCCACTCCCACACAGAAATTACTTCCAAAAAGGTAAGGGCTCATCTGAAGGCCAGCTGTCCTGTTTCAGTCCAACTTAAGGCCAGCTGTCCTGTTTCAGCCCATCTTAAGAAAAGCTGTTCTGTTTCTAACCATCTCAGCACAAATGCCAAATAAGCACTGACTGAACATGCAGTCATTCCTAAATTGGAAAACACCCTCTGGATAATCTCCAATCATCCTACAATACTCAACAGATTCAATCCAGTATGAATGGTGTATGTAGACTCATAAACCTTTTTCCTAGACAGGGGAATTAATTGTCTGCCCATTCCAACATGATGCATACTGTTAATGCCTCCTCTGTCCTACAAACATCTGTTAACATTACTGCCCTCCACAAGTCACAATTTGCAAATCAAACACTACCCATACGCACTCCACAGTGATGATGAAGATGATTATGCCCTCATCCTTACCATCTACCTTTCAAAACATCCATCATGTCAAAAACTTTAATAAAATAATCCCACCAGACTGGAACCAGTTATCACAAAATATTAGACAAACAAGAGATTACAAAAAATTAAGGAAAAAAACTTATTGATAATCTAAAAGAGAAATATAAATGCACCTGCAGCTGTGACAAAGGCTAGTTTACTTCACCCCCTCCTCAACACAGATTAAGCTGGACCTTCCTCCTCCCCTTGTGGAGAGTTAATTAGCACCAGAGTGATCTTGATATAGAAATACTGGATGGACTGTCATAACAGAACTGCTCACAGGTCATTCATTTCTCATTATTCGTAACTTCCTGTAGCTTCTCCATTGCAATTCTTTATATTCTTAGTTCTTTCTCTCTCCTTTTTTCCACTGGACAAAGCAGACTATTGGGTTACATACCTGCCCTTTATGTAAAACAAACATATTCTTTGTTATAATGTTTTGTTAAGATACTGTATGTTTCATTGGAATAAGTACTGGTATTTGTATCTGTGCTTATGCAGCCTGGTCATGGTTAGAAAGCATCTGAAGACCAAAGCACCCACATTTTTAACAAACTCAAAGAAATAAAGTTAAAAGTGATGCACAACTGACAAACATACCTGTGCATCAGACCTAGCCAGCCAATGCAGTTCAAAAGGTGGGCAGGATGGAGCAATCACCATATGCACAAGTGTTTGGATAGGGACACATTGACAGCTGACCACATTATAGTTCATAGATATAGTTCATAGAGTAGTTCTAAGCTGTCTGCTCTTATGGGCCATTTTAAGCCTAGACAAACTTCCCAATCTAACCCTGTACCTTGTGTCTAAAAGGTAAACACATTAACAAATATGCCAACTCCCAACCCCCATATAATATAGTGCAGAGCCAGAACAGGTCAAGTTGACTGTCACATGATCTGCTAGGAGGTTGACAGTCATGGATCACATCTTCCAGTGGTGTAGTTGAGCTAGTATGTAAACACCATTGGCAGTGTTCATTGTTGTGGCCTTCAGTCTTGTGGCTTAATGCTACTTGTAACACAAAAGGTGTGGTGTTATGAAATCAAGCCTGTGTACATAGTGTCATGTCAGAAGGTTCCAGAACTTTGTCAGCCTTGACCAGCATGATGTGTTGAGCCTAAGCAACTTCAGCAGCTGAGACTGTACAACTCTGATACCCGGTGGTTGACTGGCTGTGCACCCATTCCTGACAGGGAAACAATCTAAGCAATGGTGTGTGAGATCTGAGTAGGTTTGGCTTGAGCTCTGCTTCTTCACATTTGAACCCTTATGTCCAAAGACTGCATGGCCTGTAGAGATAGACTGGAGGGCAGTTACACTTTTGTCATTGAAGCACCCATGGAGGCAACATTTGCCCCCAGAAACCTAAGTGTAAACATGGGCTCATGGTCCCTATTCTCCATGTCACTGTGCAGGTGTTACAAGTCATCCCACAAGCCACAAAGCACATCCATGAACTGGATAATGGTGCTGGTAGGAGCTGTCTGAAGCTGGTAATTGATCGGCACATACATTCTTTTTTGACAACTTTTGTACCTAGATCAGGGATTGATATTCAGACATGGCAGCACCACAACCTTGTATTCCTCTGGTGAGTACAAACATATCAGACACAGTCCAGATGTCAGAGGTTGTATGGGCTGGGAATTCATAGGCAGTCCTGGCAAGGCTCCCAGACATAGGCTGGCTGCTCTGCACTAGTGATCCGTCAGTACCTCCACAGGGGTCTATGATGTTGACGATGTGTAATTCCATCCATGTTACTGTTGCAGACAGTGAAATGTGCACATTGAAACCAATATGTGGCACAGGGGACCTAATGATATCAGTCATGTGCTGCTCTGTTGTCATGTCCCTCCATCAGTAGAAGCTGTGGAAGCATGAACAAACAATGCATTTGCCAGTGTAAATATATATATATATATATATATATATATATATATATATATATATATATATATATATATGTATATATATATATATATATATATATATATATATATACATACACATACATACACACACACACACACACACACACACACATATATATATATATATATATATATATATATATATATATGTATATATATATATTTATTTAATTTCATTTATTTTATTTTATTTTACATTTGTCAACTGGGAAAATCTACTGGACACATGTCCATTTTCAGTGGAGTCTCGGGGAGAAAAGCTCCACACAAAAACAATGAAGTAACAAGATGATGTAGTTATACATAATAAAAGTGTTAAAGTAATACAAATGAGAATATACAATAGTTATGAACGTTTTGGAAGAATCTATCATTTGTAAGTAGTTGCAAATATGCAATAATGGTACATGCAGATATACAAGTTAGTTTGATAAGACAAATAATGATAAACAAGAGTCATACTTTTACCGTTACTAAAAACATGATCTAGTATCCATCATAAATAGAGTAGGATAGTGAAGATAATGGTAGAACTATCCTGGACTAGTACAAGAGCACAGCAAAGTAGCTGTAAAGTGAGTTCTTAGTGACTTTTTAAACAAAGACATAGATGGTATGGAGGTTATATGAGGTGGTAAGGAGTTCCATATCTTAGAGACAAAATTAGAAAAGAGAGATTTACCTGCTGTGTTGTTGGGTTTAACAACTTCTAGAAGGAATTTATTGTTAGAGCGGAGGGTTCTTGTATTAGAGTAAGGTTGAAGTAGGTTTTGTAGTGAGGGGGTTTTCTAAGGATGATGCAGAATTTTATGAGCTAGCATAAGTTGATTGTGCTGCAAGATATTGGGAAATTTTATGTATTAAGTTGCTTTAAAGCTGTGCAGTGGTATGTTTTGTATGAGGAGTCCGATGCAAACCTGGCAATTTTATTGTAGCAGGATTCTAATTTTGTTAGATCAGTCTTTTTGAGATTGGTAAGGAGAGGGGAGGCGTTGAGTAGGGTGGAGATGAGACGGGTGTGTGGTGATGTGATTTTTGTGGGTTTAGTAAGAAACTGTCCATTTCTATATAAGATACCCATTTTATTATGTACTTTCTTAATAGTGTGGGCTATATGGATGTCAAATCTCAAATTATTGTCACTATCAACACCAAGAAGTTTTGTGTGTGCTCTGGGGGAAATGATAGTTTTATTACTGGACATGATACTGAAGGAGGGGTCAAAAGAGGTGGATTTAGTAGGTTTAAAGTGAAGTAGTTTTGTTTTACTAGGATTCTAAATCAGAAACGTTTCAACTGATAGGAAGGAAAGTTGGGTAGGAGACTGGAGTTCATTTATAGAAGATGCTGCACAATTTAATGTGGAATCATCTGCATATTGTATGACAGGTGGATGTGGAGTGGAATTATGGAGGTTGGTTGTGTAAAGAGAGAATAGTAAGGGGCGTAGAATGGAGCCTTGTGGTACTCTGTGTGTGACAGGAAGCAGTGTTGAGAGTTCATGCTGTCACACTGCTGCTTGTTGGTGGCTGGCTAGGTACCTTTGGAACCAAGCTAAGGAAAATTTGCTAAGACCTATGTGAGAAAGAGTATTAATAAGTGAATTGTGTGTAACCATGTCAAAAGTGTTTGACAGATCAAGGAAGATGGCTGATACACATTTGCCATTGTTTCTGTGGTTGTTTACTATATTGGTGAAGGACATGGGAGCTGTGGTGGTACTGTGAAAGAGACAAAAGCCATGTTGGGTAGCTGATAGGAGATTGTGGGTGTGCAAGTAGTCCATAAGCTGAGTATGTATACATCTCTCCAGGATTTTGGCTATTGGGGATAAGATAGCTATTGGACGGCAGTTTGTAAATTCTGTAGAATTCCCTCCTTTATGAAGAGGATGATATGAGATAGTTTCCATATTTCAGGGGAAAAGGATTCAGTTATGGACCTGTTAATAAGAATGGATATTGGAAGGGCAATGGCATCTGCTGCTATTTGTAGAAATTCTGCTGGTAATTTGTCTGAAGCTAGTGCTGTAGGGTTGAGTTTTTTTTAGATATTTTCTAATCTTGTCAGTGGGGACAGGCTGGAGGTAAAATGAGTTCTTGCTACTATGTAATTTACAGGTTTCTACTGGGGGGTTGTTGGAGATGTTTTGTTGATTGAATAGTGTAAGAATGGTCCTAGTAAAGAATTTGTTAAATTGTGAGGCTATGGTCTCTGATGTGTTAACTATGGTGGTGGTGGGAGTACTATTTTTACATGGCAAGAGAATTTTGGTTATGGCAGTCCGGAATTTTTGAGGGTTATTCTTATGCATTATTTCTTGATTATGGCATTAGCTTGTTTTGTCATGTTTTACTAGTTTTTTTCGCTTTATTTCTGAGCTAGTGAGGTTTGTTTAGTGGCTTGGGATTTGACTTTGTGCCAGTGGTCCCAGGCTTTGTCCCTGGTTTTGAGGAGGGATCTGGTTTCTTTACTTAATCAATGCACATTGTTAGCTTTGATACTGATAGTTCTGGGAGGGGCATGTAGGTTCAGGATGTTCAGAAAGGTAGAATTAAAGTGTTTTACTGCCTCATTTAAGTGAAGATATTTTAATGGAGTCCAATTACATTTTTTAGGTCAGTGATAAAGTCATTGAGGTTAAGTTTTTTTTTTATTCCTAATTAGTTGATAGGTTGTTCCTTTAGTGCAATTGGAATGCTTTCTAAGGAGAAAGGTTATTAGATGGTCACTCAGTCCATCAGCGAACCAAGCTGCATTAGAGGGGTGGAGTGGTCTGTTAGTATCCAGTCAAGGACTGGTTCTCTCTTGGTGGCCTTGTTAATTCTGGTAGGGGTTAGGATGGTTTGAGTACATACATATATATATATATATATATATATATATATATATATATATATATATATATATATATATATATATATATATATATATATATATATATATATATATATATATATATATATATATATATATATATATATATATATATATATATATATATATATATATATATATATATATATATATATATATATATATATATATATAATATATATATATATATATATATATATATATATATATATATATATATACACATATACACATATATGTATAGGTCTACTTTTATTTGTCGAAGTTAAGTTTCTTTGACAAACAAAAATATGACCCCAATTATGAGAAAGGGCACTTCAACGAAAGTACACTTTCGTGAATTCTAGTTCACTGAACCAGTAATAAAACTAAAATTGCACACTATAAAGGCAGTTTTGCAGGGGGCAACCCTCCCCTGCATCCCCCTATGTGGGGGGCTATGCACCCCACACCACCGCTACTTCATATATATTAACTCTGAGATCGCACTACAGTGAGGAAACAAGTATATTCCCTTATTCCCACTGTAGCATAAAACTGCCTTTATAGTGTGCAATTTTATTTTTATTACCGGTTCGGTGAACCAGAATTTGCGAAAGTGCACTTTCATGTACTTAGGGTTGTACTTTTGTTTGTCAAAGAAATGCAACTTCAACAAATAAAAGTAGACCCATATACACAAACACACACACACATATATCCATCTATATATATATATATATATATATATATATATATATATATATATATATATATATATAGATAGATAGATAGATATAGATATACCCCCCATATGAAATACATATTACCAGTCAGCTCTACATGTGCATCCTAGGGGTATCTAAAGGAAGAGATATGTTGACCCTTGGTGAATCAGTCCCATCATGTACACAGTGCACTGCCATCAATACATTTACTGAGGTAGACACTGCTAGCTCAGCTCCCACATCCAGGCCTTATTCATGTATGATTATCTGTTCACCAACCTCAGAGAGGGACAGCAGGAGCTTTTCCATTTCTAAGAGTAATTTTTGTATTGGTGGTCAATCCTCAGAGGTAGACTTGTTTATAAAGACCTGATGCCTTATCTTATGCACAGAATGCCATATTAGTTTTCCCTTCACTGCTGCAGTTGCAGAAACCTACTGTCTCACTGCTAACCCAACTATTTGGAAGTTTGTAAATAATTTTATATCATTTGTGAATACTGATATGATTTATACAGAAGTGTGACAAAAGGAAATACTGCCAGCACAGCAGTCTGGAAGTTTGTAAATAATTGTATGTATTAGAACTATATGTTGTGTGTATATTAAACTGCTGATACAAAAGTGTGCATTGAACAGGGTTTACACAGTACTGAGTTTCAGAGATGTGTCCACAGTATACCCTACTGGAACATAGAAGATTAACTTGCAAAACTTAAGAATAGTTGAGGTTAAGTTACTTTATAGTTGGACCATAAACAAGAGAGGTTATCTCTCAGTTTCAATGCAGAAGCAGATGCAATGTCTAGAGCTAGAAGTTTTTGTGTTATCTTGAAAGAGAAGTAATTACTACATTTAAAATGTAAAAGTGTTTTATTGTTCTACAACTTCCAAGATCTACAAACATCTGAGAGATATGTATTTTTTACAAGGCGATGTCAAATGCTACAATGGGGGATTTAGCCTGGGAACTGAAGTCAGGTGACAAAAAGTGATGTTATCCAAGCTAACCCAGCAGTAATACTTGATATTAATTTAAGAACTCTCTTAGAGAGAGAGAGAGAGAGAGAGAGAGAGAGAGACAGTGCATTTCGTCTTTGACCTAGCAATTACATCCACTCATCATCACATCTGCACTTGCCTTGCTGTGAGTAAGTTCTTAGAGATAGTAACTCTTTTAGATATAGTTAGCAATATAGTAAAGATTAGTTTAGATGTTTTCTATATTTATCTGATACTGTCCTGCAGTGTTGTTTTGAATATTTCCTGGGATTTTGAACTCTGAAATAACTGTGTTTATTTATTATTCTCTTGTTCTTTTATTATTTATTATTAAATATACTTCAACCTATCTTTGTGGCTGATATTTGTGAGACATATTTAAGCTTTGAGAGTACTTGCATATGTAATTGGTGACACTGTACTGGCCACTCCTAAATAGCCTTGCTCTTGGTCAGACTACCATTTGGATTAATAGTAACATTACATAGTAGGATTGGACAACCTTTGTTAAGGGCCTTAAGTAGCTGATAAGTAGTGGCTGGTGGCAGCTGGACCTAGATTATAGTCTGGGCAAAAGGGGGCATAACTAGTAAACCTGTGCCAGCCTTCCCCAGGTGTGTGTGTGTGTGTGTGTGTGTGTGTGTGTGTGTGTGTGTGTGTGTGTGTGTGTGTGTGTGTGCGTGTGTGTTTGTATAAAAATCAAATCTCAAAGTGTGTGTATGTCAGCTACTTGGGCAGGGACACAAAGCACTGGTTGGACAGAGGGTGTTGAAGTTTTGGCTTGGCCACTCAACTGAGATCTCAACAATACAGCTGTGCCAATGGGGGGTCTTATTGGGGATCTGGAGAAAGAGGGAGGAACCAGCCCCAGACTGATTACGGTCTCTGTGTGCTCTTAAGGGAAAATGTACTTTAGTGTATGTGTACGTTTCATCCTCCCAGTGTGTATGTCCCCTAGCTGTTGCCAGTGGTGAGGACTGAGGCTCCTTCATTACTGGGCCAGTGCTGGGGTGTCACACCTATGGCCACCCACAGCACTTAAATTCTGAAAGATTCCTGTTACACCTTGCCCATTTACTTCTGTTCAGGGTGTAACAACAATGCTTGTAAAGGGTATGCAGTAACACCTCCTGACGGGTGAACAATTCCAGATTTTGTCTCTTTCAGGAGCCTGAATGAATGGCTGTTTCAGGCAGTCTGTGCATGTCATCCACCTATGGCCATTGGTTTCCTTCCTTCCATTCTGCAGCAGTGAAGCATGCCTCCTGTACTGTTGTAAGCAATCCCCCAGTACAACAGTATGTTATGGGTACTGGTTACCTACAGTCCTTCCTGCATCTGTGCGCTGGCTTCAAGTAGTGGTTTGCAGACACTGTTACCCCTCCTCCTTTGATATCTATACCCCTATGTGCAGGGTTTATAATGTATCACTTGTTCTGTCCCATCCTAGGAGCTCAGTGCCCACTTTCTATCCCAATACCTGCAACACACTAGTTAAGACTGTGCAAAGCCACTGTCCTGTGTCCCCAGGCAGTTCACTTAGAGGATTAAGGAGCTGTTAATCAACTGTTTGCTGTGGTCCAGTGGTGAAAGTTTTGATTCCCTTAGCCTTCATTGCCTGTGTGACCCTGAGCAAGTCACTTAATCAGACACTGCTCACAGGCTGAATCTGAAAAATGTCCATGGTGATCAGTGGTCTCCGTGAAAACAAAAACAAATAAAATAAATACCACAGCTATAAAATATATTGCTTGAGTACACCACTAAGTGAGTTTTATGACATTTTTATGTCCAGTTACAGAGAATCCTGTATTCCACTGATTTTTGTCAGCAAGCATTTTAATGCCCATGCATTGCAACCTGTTTATAAGAGCTATATACCAGAACCACATCCAAAATGCATTGTGCTATCCAGTTCATCTGAAGTTAGGCATTCCCAGCACAACTCAATGGAAGTGTGACCCTTGTAATTGTGCATACAACCTGTGTGGACCCATACAGCACTGCACTAAAGCAACTTAGCAATGCCTTGTTGCTGTATTGTGATATGCATCACGTGATGTCCAAATATCCATGCATGCACATCGATCTACCATTTTGTTCTTCAAGTAGACTTGTGTAGTCACCACGGCTTCCTCAGGAATTGGGACTAGCAGGGCTTCTGCTTGTTGTACTGGGGAGAGCAAGATACTTTCAGTGGTGTGTTTTTTTTCTTTTTTTTTTTTCCAAGATACTGCTATTCTCTGTGTACTTGGATTTTTCAGATTGCCTGATGGGGAGGTGTGATGGCTTCTTGTGCATGGTGGATGCCTGGGATGGGTTTTCCAGGATGATAAATTATGTCACTGGCATAACTCATTCTGATGCAATGGCCTGTGGTGGTACTACCATGGCCTGGTTCAGCAGTGGACAGCAGAGGTTAGTGTGAGACAGCCAAGACCTGTATTGTGAGCATGAGTCTCGCTTGCATTGCACCCAAGTACTAATATGTGCGTACTTTCTTTTACACAGATGGAAGAGTGAGAGAGTAACATGGCAGAATGTTGCAGGAGGTGGAAGGGACTCTCCTGTAGGTGGGCTGTATATGCCATATCTGGAACTCTACTGTATAAGTGTGACTATGTGTGCCATATTTGTGCACTAATGTATTCTTTTTTCTTCCCCTTTTGCAGGCCCAGTTTTGGGGCATCCTATGATGAGTTTACGTATATTTTTGAATGCTCATTTTATTGAATTACAAGTGGTCCAACTCAAATTACCGAAAAGTCATTTCATGGAATCAATTCATAAAAAGCATTCTACAAAACAAATATACCATAAAAATGTGTTTTTTTGTGTGGGGGCTTGTGTAACCTTCTTGTGGGGCCTTTGACCTGCATCTCTTTTCTTACTTACGGCTAATTCCGTGGGTCCACAACTGTGGAGAAAAGACAAAACATCGCACACACAGTGAATCAGTACTGGTACACAAACACAAGATTCCACAGAGCTGGGTGCATGATGGTGAGCTTTACAACCCCTCACATTTTGTAAACTCACTTCCCTAATCACTTTTATAATCAGAGATGACAACATGACATACTCTATCTAGGCTTCTACAGCTTTTATGAATTGTAATTCAATGAAATTAATTTTCAGTAAGTTGAGTTTGATCATTTGTGACTCAATGAAATGTGCATTCAATAATGTAACATATTCCTGTATGTGTGCACATATATATATATATGGTTGAGGATGGATGGATGGATATATATAACATTCAGTGTCTGACAGACTCTGTTCTGTGTTGTTTTCCTTCTTTGCATTCTTATTTTCACCTTAACGTGACATACAAACATCTGGAGTATATTTTAGTTGTCCAGAAAAATGAGTTGTTAATGAAATATGGTCATTAAGAGAATAATAAAAATGGATATATTGTGGAATCATCCTAAGCAAGAGAAATCAGTTTCTAAGCATATAATATCATGGCATCTGGTACTGGAAAAAGATAATTGAGACTTCCACAGTAATAAACCATCAAGGACAGTGATCAGTGGCTCTTCTGATAGCAAGTAAAACTTAACGCAGCTTGAAGAAAAAAAAGTTGATGAAAAAAGCCAAGGTTATATTTTTCATTTCCAAAGGCATATATATTCTTGGAATTTTAGAAAGGAAGACTGAAGTTCAAAAATTCAAAATAAACAGAGGACTCTTTAATAAGATGGAATAAGGGTGTGTAGTCTATCCTTTAGATAGCTGAGAGAGGCTCAGTAAGACAAGCTGTTTGACAAGCAACTAACAGTATACGAAGGAAAAAATGTTCAAGAATTTCCCTAGTTGCTGTTTTTATTAAGAAAGTGAGATCCACCAGCACAGAAAAGAAGACAGTTAATCCTGTCAAGTTCTGTCTGCAAACTTGGGGAATATAACATTAAAAGAAAGGCAAAGGTCTTTATTTGGTTTCTCTTTGGAGAGAGCAGGTTTAACTTTTAAAGATCACTTTCCATGCTGCAAGAGAAAGAACCAAGAGAAGAAATGTCTGGACAGTTTGTGAGACAAAAGCCCTTTATGCACTAAGAAACAAGCCAGAAAAAATGAGAACCCATATCATTCCTTATAAATTAATATTTTAACTGTATATGTCAAGTTTATTTATATGCATTTAAAAACTCATCTTAATATATTTATTTTATTTAAATAAGCATGTAAATGATTGCTACTAAGGTTAATACATTCTATTTGTAACACAAAACTGTTTTTATTCTTAAATTTAATGCTAAGCCAATAACAGTAGGCATGGGAAGAGCTCTAGGGTGAGTACATGTGCCATATTTATTTTCCCTCACCTTTTCACTAATATGACTGACCTATGCAATTAGGGCTATAAATTACTGCTAAAGGAATTCATCACTTTCTCCCAATTAATGTTAACATAAATGGGGGATTGTCCAGAAAATGGGAACAGCTATTTAAAAATAGTCCAGTACTAGAAGCAGATGTTTCTACAACATAAAATAATAATTATTTACAGTATAATGCAAGCACTTTGAATATGTAAAACCTGGAGATAGTTTTTGAAATGCTGAAAACAAGCCCGGCTTACTCTGTTTGAATACTGGGTAAACTGTTACTGTTTTTGTTTTTCTGCAAAGATTCTTGCAAAGTCAGTACCGACTATTAAGACTGCTAATGAATTTATTATAGACCAGCAGTCAACCCACTTTCCCTCTGGGACTGAGAGTCAAGGCCACATGTGTTTCCACAGCTGGAAGTGTATTGAGCACTGATAGAGCTAGAATTAAATCAGAGACTCTGTCTTGTCCTCTGACCTCCACTAAATGTGATGAATCAAGAAATTTGATGGGTTATAGGAAAAAATACCTGTTTGATCCTAAACATCAGAGAGTCAGAAGTTCATTCTGAGAAGGCTAGTGTAGTCTGCAGAAAAATGAGTTACTATAAACATGTTTTACAGTAGTGGAGCAGAAATTTCAAGCATTCTTTGTCTGAGAAGAGAGCACTCCTGATAAATGCACTAAGTAAAATGTTTAGCTTTCAAAACTGCTGAGGAGTATATATACTGGGTAAAAGAAAATGAGCATCTGGATCAGAATTATGAAATGCTGACACCAGAGACCACAGCATGTAGTTAAAAAAGCACAGTGTCAGCCACCAGAGCGATTCCACAAGGATGGAAAGTGATGACTTTCAGAATGCATATTTTTAGAGTTTACTTTCAAATTAGATCAAAGTTATCAGTAATACTTACAGAGACAATTCAAAGCATAAAATAGATTATACAAAAGACAGAAACCATCCAAGATTTAACAAAGAGGAATAAAGCTCTCTTATCCAACAAGAGGTGTGGTATTTCCGATGTTCAAGTCCACACATAAGTAGTTAACATTTCTGACAACCTTGGTATGGGAATAATGCACTTTATCTGCTTAAAAGGAATAAACTAGGTAAGAAATAGCAAACCTGCACAAGATAAAATTCACAGGTTTAGAAACATTCTAGTGCCAGTCCTACTGTAACCAAGCAAGGACCTCCTGAAGGGTTACCTCAGCACCCCCCTCCCCACCCTTACTTTTCAACAGTCGCATCCACCAACTCAATTATATTGTAACAAGTGGCATACACAGGTTATGTTTCTCACTGAGAGAGTGGCAGTGGTTATGAAGGGAGAGAAAATGAGCGCTCCAGCAGATGTCATCATATAGATTACAAGTTTTAACTTGCCCTTCGAAGATCACATTAGATATGCAATGAAGTCGTCAATGCATGAGGTCAGACAAATATAGGAATAATAAAGGACCTAAAGGTACTGCTCCAAAATTTCTAGAACCAGTCAGACTTGGTGCCTCCTAGTTTTTCTTTACCTACATCTATTCCATCTAGTGTTTAGAAGAAAGAATTAAGGCTCTCAGCTAACAACTTACTTCCTGTGATACACAGGTCGATTCTCTTAGCCTTCAATTTCCATTTTTCTGTGTGACCTTGAAAAGGTCACATAACCAGACAGTGCTTTGGGCAAGTTGGGAATTGGAGCTATTCTCCTTAATGCCCTCTTAGACTGCATGCTTATCAACTGCCTATAAACTAAAGGCACTGCTCCAAACTTTCTAGAGCCATTTAACCTCAATGTCTCTTAGTTTTCCTTTTCCTAAACCTGTGCTATCTCCCACTATAAGCAGCATGTTTAATGTATAATTACTAACTTCTTTTGTATTTTCTAAGTCATCTAAGGTAACTGATTCTAATATGGCTAATGAACTGAAACTATCATGCCTGAAGAAAAAAAAAGCTGTGACTATTCAATATATGTTTATTAAACTTTTACTGTGATTAGTTCAGCATGCCTCTGTTATGCTCTCTTACTATAAAGGATAACAACATAAATATAGATATAGATAGATATTTATATACAGGTAACTTGATCCCTAAGGCCTAAGGGGCGTGTATTTATGGAATCTATTGCTAGACAAATATGGAAAATAGGTCTGGCTTAGATGGATGGAGCCATGCCTATAACATATGTGACCGGAGTTCAAGTAGTGGCTCAGGCTTTGGAGGAACTGAATGAGTCAGGGGTGGGACAGAACAACATGCGGTTACCTACCCAGAGGCATGGTGTGGTCTGTTGAACCTGC
The DNA here is from genome assembly GCF_019279795.1 of Protopterus annectens. Lineage (NCBI taxonomy): Eukaryota > Metazoa > Chordata > Ceratodontiformes > Protopteridae > Protopterus > Protopterus annectens. The sequence goes on along the minus strand of NC_056728.1, from coordinate 879,974,704 downwards.
TGAAGGACGGGAGAATGATATGCAGCACTAAGAAAGGGAATGTGCTTGTTGCACCTTCAAACCTGGACATGCACTTTACTGCTTGGAACTGAGAAGTGCATTTGACTCCTGCCAAGTTACTTACTGATGAGGGGTACACAGAGGAATGCATGCCTTGCAGTTACAAGGGGGTATTGGAGGATTCTCATGTACAGAGGCTGCACTTCAACCACCAAGGTGCAAGTTTTTAGGGCTTATGAGAAAACCCCTGATGGCTATCCAAATGATGACCTGTCTTGGTCAGCTCTCACCACCAGTGAAGGGAGAACAAATGGGTGTGACTGACCAAATGGGGGATGGGGTGATGGTCAGCAAGAAGTGGGGGCTAAACAAGAAAAAAAAAACAAATAAATGAGGAAAACAGCTTAAATTGCAATGTTTTATTACATTCAAAAAACAAAGTGATGCTAATGACCATATGATTCAGTGATCAGCTGACCAGAGTACTAGCACAACCAAAGGTCCTTTACATCTTTCCTGATGGTAAACATATGACAGGCTAAATGTGTTGACCACTCAAACACAGGTAAGCTCATGTTACCAGCAACTTATGATTTTTGTTTACTTTTTTTTTTTACTTTGCAATTATGTTTTCAAAATGTTTAGGCTTTTGCAGTGTATTTTCATGCTAATTAGACAATGAAAAATCTATGTTTAAAATTAATTTTAGGGTCTGATGTGCCAAATATATATGTAAATACAAAAAAATAACAGAGAAAGGATGCAAAACTATGACAGTTCTCCTCTGTGCATTGATAAACCAACATAAATCCAAAAACATGAAACTCCACCATACAATGGAGTATCATTCATAAACCAATAATTTATAGGAAATGGAATGATATCAAAATGAGACCAGTATCTGATGTAGAAAGAAGGGGAAATCTAATTAATGACAAAGATGTACTGATAAAAATTAACACTTGAGGAAATTCTTCCTAATGTAATCCATGTGTTAAACAAGCTAGAGATGCCGATTTGAAAAAATACCCAAAGGCGTTATGAGTATGGGTGAGTATTCTTATCATCTGGGAAGAAGCCAAAAGAAAGCAAAACCTACTAAAAACAGAATTAAAGAACTCCTAATACAAAACTCCAACGGAGTTGCTAACCCACTGCTGCTAAAGCAGGATCTACATATGATGAGTTGGCTAAAAATCCTAGTATTCTATATTGTGTTCCATCAGGTGAATAATGAAATGAGGTTTCAGCTAGATTTGTTGATGAAGAGAGCTTCCTGCTGGTCCTTGCAATCCTAATAGAAGTAAAAAAAAAAAAAAAAACTAGTAAAACCTAGAAGCAGCAAGAGCTCAGGATCCAGATCTTTTTCTTCTTAGTCTTTATTGCTCTTCAAAGCAGATAAGTGCTTAATTCAGGTTTAGAATCTGTTAAATAAGATGCAAAATACTTATTCTGACATATACCTTAGTAAATGGAATGGGTCAAAAACAGGGTAAACTATTAGAGGTATGGAACAGGAACAGATGGGCTCCACCACTGAGAAAGCAAAATAAAGGCATTTCACTGCATCAGCCCTCCAAAATCCCTGACAGAGCTATGTAGCTTCCAGTGTATCTGCAATTATTCTAGGCAGTTTGCTATGGATTATGTGGATGCAGCATATCCCCACACCACACTAGTAAAAAAGGCAAACCACAGGGTACAGGAGAGGAGAAAAACAAGTAAACCTACAAATTTTAAATGAGAACTTGATTCAAGCCCCATGGCTGTTCTGTTTCCAGCAGAATAGCTTGATTCAGGCCCTATGCCTGGTATATTCCTACCTGGATAGCTTGATTAGGGCCCATCCCTAGCATATTCCCAGTTGGATAGCTTGATTCAGGCCCCATGCCTCATATATTCCCAATGGATAGCTTAATTAAGGCTCATCCCTGGCATATTCACAGCTGGATAGGTTAACTCAGGCCCCATGCCTGGTATATTCCCACCTGGATAGCTTGATTAACGCCCATCCTTGGCATATTCCCAGCTGGATAGCTTGATTCAAGCTCCATGCCTACCTTATCATATGGCATATTTAACTGTATCTGTTTGACCCGTTACTCTGCTTACTCTTCATTCATATGTACTTCAACCTCTATCTGATTGTTGTTATTCTGGGGCAGAAATTCACTACTTAAACATGCATGAAGTATTAGACCACAAAGAGAAGAGCTAGATTATTTTACTAGGGCTTTTATTCAAACCAGGCTTAAATAAGGAATTATATTACTATTAATTACGTACATGCAAAGGGTGGCCACGGTGGTGCAGCGGTTAGTGTTACCCCCTCACAGCAAGAGGTTCTCTGGTTTGATTCTTGGCTGGGCTGCCTTCTGTGTGGAGTCTGCATGTCCTCCCTGTGGTCACGTGAGTTTTCTCTGGGTGCTCTGGTTTCCTCCCACATCCCAAAGACACGCTGTAGGTGGATTAGATGCTCTAAATTGGCTCTTGGTGTGAGTGCGTGCATGTTTGTGCCTTCGTGGAAGGTTGGGTGCCAGGCTGGTAACTCGACACAGTAAAACTCCATTGCCAATCATGAGTAGACAGGTGATCCACTATGGCAACCCCTGACTGGGAGAAAGCCAGAAGAAGTTGTCACATATATGCAAAATGTTATGCTTGTATTAAGTCATTGCACTGCTTTCTTTATTGTTAAATAATGTTTCCTTCTTTCATTCATTTCCTGTCATGTGACATTTTCATGATATAAATGGCCTTATAACAATGAGGAGGGCAGATGGCAAAAAGTACAGTTTTGTACCTACCATAAATGTAGATGTTCGAAGATCCACATTGCTGCAGTCATAACCTGTGGGTAGTCCGCTGTCCTCGGTCGGCCCGAATACCAAAGAGTTAGGCTGGCGTCGGTCATGGTCGCTCAGATCTGACGTCAGTACGCAGAGGTATTAAAGCGCATGACCGACATCATATCCTCAGTCTTTCTTGCCCCAGATGTCAGAAAGCCCTAAAAAGAAAGGCCATAGCCAAAAACAGAAAACCTACAAACACCCATGTACAAACAATATTTACAACCCAAACCACACAACCACTCCAAAGTACAGAGGGGAAGGAGGGAGGGTAAATTGGACTGCAGCAATGTGGATCTTCGAAAATCTACATTTATGGTAGGTACAAAACTGTACTATGTTCTTCATCTCACATTGCTGCAGTCATAACCTGTGGGTAGAATCCCAAAGCAAAGGTAAAGGGAGGTTGGCAAAATCATAAAGCATTGGGAGCTGCTAACATGCCCTGTAAAACTGCAGTGGCAAACCCAGCCCTAGATTTGGAATAAAGAGGGAGATGGTAATGTTTAGAAAAAGTGTGCACTGAACTCCAAGTAGCTGCCTCCAAAATATCTTTAGTAGCTACACCCCTTAAAAAAGCAGTAGAAGTGGCAGTAGCCCTAGTGGAATGAGGTCTGATTCCAGCCGGAATCTCCTTACCATGATGAGAATAACAAAGGCAATACAATGTCCAATCCACTTAGAAATAGTTTGTTTCGAAACAGGTTTCCCCTGAGAGCCCAAAGCAAAAGAAACAAACAACTGTTGAGACTGTCTGAACCCTTTAGTTCTGCTCAAATAATAACGCAACTGCCTGTGAATATCCAAAGAGTGCAAAATTTTCTCCCCTTTATTTTGGGGATCAGCATAAAATGTAGGCAAATGAATAGATTGGTTCAAGGCCACATTTGAAACCACTTTAGGCATAAAAGTAGGGTTAGTACGCAGGGATACCCTATCCTTATGAAAAATCAGGAAGGGTTCAACTGCCATTAGAGCCTATAATTCAGATACCCTTCTAGCAGACGTAATGGCCAACAAAAAAGCAGTCTTCCAAGACAAAAACTTCAACTCAGATGTAGCTGCAGGTTCAAAAGGAGGTAAAGTGAGTTTTTCCAACACAAAATTGAGATCCCAGGAAGGAGTAGGAGCTCTACGTGGGGGTCTTATGTTCTTTGCCCCTCTAAGAAATTGCTTAAACAAAGGATGAGAGAATAATGGTGGGTCACAGTCATAGTGAGCAGAAATGGCTGCAGCATGAACTTTTACAGAGGAGAAAGACAAACCCTTGTCTAATAATTCTGTAAGATACTGAAGTGAAACACTCAAATTAGGCCCTGAAACATCAAAGCTCTTTGCTTTGCTCCAAATCAAAAATCTCCTCCATTTATCAGCATAAACTTTCCTTGTACTAGGCCGTCTGGCCTCCAAAATAACAGCCAAAACTTGTTGAGGAAGCTGCGACCCTCCAGGTCCTAGAACAGAATATGCCAGGCTGTCAGATGCAGGGACTGTATCCTGACATTGAGGAAATGATTTCCTGCCTGGGACAAAAGGTGTGGAATTGATGGCAAAGGCCAAGGAGGCTCCCATACTAAACTCCTCAGCAGAGGGTACCAGTGCTGCCGTGGCCAATCTGGAGCTATTAGAATCATGGAGGGCTTGTCCTGTCTGACCTTCAAGAGCACCTTGGGAAGGAGAGGCAGAGGAGGAAAGGCATAGACGTGAAGATTGTTCCAACTGAATGATAGAGCATCCACTTTCCAAGCTTTTGGATGAAACATCTTTGTGCAAAACTTTGGCAACTGGAAATTTAGTGGAGAAGCGAACAGATCTATGTCTGGAGTCCCCCAAATCACTGTCAACTGTCGAAATACATGAGGATCCAATTTCCACTCGTGGGGATCCACCATCTGTCTGCTCAAAACATCCGCTAAGGAGTTCTGTGCTCCTGGCAGAAACCTTGCCTGAAGAGTGAGGTGCAAACTGAGAGCAGTCTCCCACAAAATCATAGCTTGCCTGCAAAGAGGGTACGAATGGGTTCCCCCTTGCTTGTTGATGTACCACTTGACAGTTGTGTTGTCTGTTTGAATCAACACTTGTCCTGGGTGAAGTAGATCCTTGAAAGCCATCAATGCAAATTGGACCGCTAACATCTCCTTCAAGTTGATATGCAAATGTTGAAGTCTGGCAGGCCACGTGTCTTGAACCCATTTTCCATTGAGGTGTGCTCCCCAAGCCTTGTCTGAGGCATCTGTCGTTAAGATCTGACTCGCCTCTGGTCGGGTCACAGAGATTCCCTTGTTTAGGTGACATTCCTGAGCCCACCACAAAAATTCCTTTTGAATGCAAGGTATTATCTGAAGGACAGTGTCCAAATCGTGGCAGTGTTGAGTCCATACGCTTTTGAGATACCATTGTAGCTTCCTCATATGCAGTTTGGCATTGGGAAGTACCAGAATACAAGATGCCATGAACCCCAAGGCTTGAAGGACTGTCCTTGCAGTCAGCCTGGACCATAGAGACAATTGTTGGAAGTAAAGTGAAAGATTTCTTTGCTTGTCCGGGGTCAAAAATGCCATCTGAGAGGCTGTATTCAGTCTCACACCCAGAAAGCACATCTCCTGAGAGGGTACTAGACTGGACTTTGTTTCGTTCACAGAATACCCTAGGCACCTTAACACTGCCATAACATACTGTAGATGGTGAAGTAGCTTGTCTTTGTCTTGAGCAAGAATCAGGCAATCGTCCAAATAAGGATAAATTTGTATTCCTCTTAACCTTAAAAAGGCTATCACCGGAGCCAGAACCTTTGTGAACACCCTCGCAGTAGATAAGCCAAAGGGCAATGCAGAGAACTGATAATGTAAAGTCCCAGCCCGAAAACGCAGGAATCTCCTGCAACTGGGCCTGATAGGAATATGAAGATAAGCCTCTTTGAGATCCAGAGTTACCATCCAGTGATCTTTGCCTAACAGAGGCAGAAGTTGTTGCAAAGTCAACATTTTGAATTTTGGAATGTCCAGGTATGTGTTGAGGATAGACAAATCCAGAATTGGCCTCCAAGTGTTTCCTTTCTTTGGTACAAGAAACAGGCGAGAATAAAATCCTAGGCCCACTTCTGACAGAGGGACCTGCTGTATAGCCCCCATTTGAAGAAGTAAAGAAATCTGTTTGTGAGCCTCCACCCTTTGCTGAGGAGGAACGTCTGGCATGCCCTTGAAAGGAGGCAATGTGTGGAAATAAAACTTGTAGCCTCGGTCTATAATGTCCAACACCCATTTGTCCTGGGTGACTAGAAACCAATTTTGCCTGAAAAGTGCCAACTTTCCTCCCAGAGGAGCTGCCAGACAGGAAGGATCTGGCAGATGAAGATGCAGGTCATTGGGTCTGTTTACGAAAGGACTGGCCCCTGCTTTCACCTGTAGATTGTGCAGGGGAACTCCACTTCCTAGGCCTGAAAGAACCCTTAGCTCTGCCCCTACCACGTCTAGATCTGCCCCTAGACTGTAAATCAGAAGAAGGGTAAGCCCATCCCTTAGTAGGCCAATTTCTGCTAAACTTAGGGGGCTGTACCTGCAAAAAATCCTTAACAGTCTGCGTAGACTTAGCTTTGTCTTCCATTTTCTTCAAGACTGATTCCACAGGAGAACCAAACAAAACTTCAGACTGAAGGGGAGCATCCAAAATTCGAGCTTTAACATGCTCTGACAAGTTCTGATCCTTAAGCCAGGCGTGCCTACGAATAACTGATCCAGTGGCAGCCACCCTGGAAGAAGCCTGTAAAGCATCAAAACCACACTGCAAAGAATGCTTACCCACCTGATCAGAGGCATGAACCAAATCCTGTAATTCCTTACACTCGATGCCCTCTGCCAAAGCATCTACCTTAGATTTTAACTGAGTAAGGAGAAAATTCTGGTACTTTAGCATATGAAACTGGCAATTCAAAGCCCTCACTGCTAGAGTGGAAGAGGTATACACTTTTTTTACCCCACCTATCCAAAGCTCTAGAATCTTTATCCATAGGAACGGGATTCTTTACAACAGAAGCCCTGACACCCTTAGGTCCCTGGCTAATAGTTTCTGGGTCAGCCCTTGGGCTCTTATACAAATATTTATGAGCCTCTGGCACTCTGTAATACCTATCTGGTTTAACCGGTGCAGGAGGCAAAGAGTCTGGATTAAGGGAAGCCTCAGAGAAAACATCCTGAACAACATCCAAAACAGGAGGTATAGCCAAGGGCCTATGTTGTGGTAAAACAAAAATTCCCTAAGCCTCTTTCGGGAATCTGAGAAATCCTGACCTTCCCATTTAAAATGCTCCCTCATAGAATGCAGGGTTTCTGAAAAAGAAAAATCCTCTGGAGGAGAAGCAGAAGGACTAGAATCCTCTGCGTCTGAATCAGAATAAGGAGGAAAATCCTGAATGTCTTCAGCCGAAGACTCTGAGTAATCTGAAGAATGTTCCAAACCTTCCACCTCTGGCTCCACCCTAGGCCTCTTATCTGGAGGGGGCATAGAACCTCTGATTAAGGTAATCAAATCTTCTGCCATTTGGATTTAACTGAGGCAAGAAAAGACAAAAATATTCCTCAACGGGGTACTTAGCCCAACTTGGTTTTCGGTCTGAAACTCAGAATACGAAAATTTCAGGACGCCGAACGGCACTTGCAAACGCTGCTTCTGCTTCGGACCATGCGGCAAGAAAGACTGAGGATATGACGTCGGTCATGCGCTTTAGTACCACGGCGTACTGACGTCAGATCTGAGCGACCATGACCGACGCCAGCCTAACTCTTTGGTATTCGGGCCGACCAAGGACAGCGGACTACCCACAGGTTATGACTGCAGCAATGTGAGATGAAGAACATCCAAGGGTGTGTCGTGAATTGGGCTATCCTGTTTCATTGACTATTAAGTTGCTTTCAGACTGCATTAGTGCTGGAAATTCTTGTGTTTTTTCTTATAGTTTTGTGCACCTATTTGTCAGGCCTGTACAGCATGGTACTGTGAATAATATTGTTCCTGCTAACTCACTGTGGTCCTAAGTATCACTTGAAGAAAATGTTGCATTGGTGGATTAATTTGGTACCAAATGATGACTTCTACTGATTTATTCATGGTTTTGGCTGTCTTCTCAGCCAATACAGATTATGCCACTTACATACAACCTTTTCCTGATCACACAGTGGAATCAACAGTATTTGATACACTGCTAATGAATAGAAATACTAATATGACAAGTGAGAATGTGTTTTCAACATTACTTCAGAGTACTTGCAAACTCTAGTCGACAGTATGGCACTTACACTCTTCAATGGGATACTACAAACACAAGATGGCTCCCCAGGGACTAAATGTTTACCTTGAGCCAGGGACTGGAAATGCGGATTCATTTTTTTTTTTTAACAAAGGATTCATTGTACAAAATGTAGCCTGTTAAATGTTTATGCATCTACTAATTCAATTTCATAAGAGCTGAATGATAATGTGCAGGTAGCTGTAAATTCAAGCAGAGATCAATGTACCAGCATATATTATTAAAATGCAAAACAGACATTAAAAAGAAGGACACTGAGTATCTAAATGAGACTTTGATGATTACAGTAATGGCACTGCTTTTTCTTGGGAAAAAAAACAACCATGTGGAATAAGATTTACTAAGGATGCTGCTTTAAAAGGGTCTGTTAACAAACAAAAGTGATAGGCTTCCTTGAGATTCAGAAATGGTAGAAAAACTCTGCCACTGGCATTTCATCTAATACAACCAGAAAAATGTATTAAATTTTCCAGTAAATTGGGTTTAATCCTTTAAGACTAAGAAAGGTTGCAGAAATCATGGGAGTAAAATAGAAAAAAAATGTTGTCAATGTTTTACAACTTGATAAAGTAAGTGAATCCAATCCAGATTAGATTGTTAATCCAACTGAGGAAATACTTCATGGTGATAGGCAATCTTTATTAAAGAAAGATCTTTTATCATCCCTTCCTCTTGTGTCTCCTTTTGCAGATAGCTGAATTTAAAATACCTGTTTAGAAATCACCATATGGGGACTTCAAGTATAATTCTGAATATTTTAAATTCTGGAAATTAGATTTTACACCCCCATATCAACCAGCCATTAAAACCATTGAGAAGACAGTAATATATGGCTTACACAACAATCTGTCATTTTTAAGAATGATGCATACAATTTAAATCCTGATAAAAATTATGCATTAGCTAGACTAAAGGAAAAAAGGGAGGTGGTAGTATCTGCAGCTGACTGGGGGGATACACCTGAGGTTTAGCCAATATCTAGAGGAAATAATAACACAATAAGCTGGTACTACAATAGATCAATGCATGCTAATACACAGTCTCTAGATAAACAAAATTTAAAGCACATATTTACAGTGGAATATCACACTAGACAGACTATACATTTTTATCCACTGTACATAAAAATGTTTTCTCACTCCTTGGAAGGCCTATAATCTCTGGAATTTACTTAACCTTGTTATAATATTTTTAGAATGTCATCAAACCCATTAGAAAATACACAGAGACCCCTGTCATTAATCTTATTTATGCACACTTCATGTAAAATAACATCAACATACTTTAAGAGGGAGATGTTATGGCAGTTAAATAATAAGAAATCTGTGATTTATACTCTCAGGAGACAAACTGCTATATTTGAAATGTTTTGTAGAAACAATATATTTTACTATCAGCGCAGATGTGTTTTTGCAGGCTAATGCTATGCCATAATGGAATCATTTGCCCTATTAATACAAACATTTTTATGGATAACAAGAGAAATTTCATATCTGCTATTTGCTTAATAACACTTTGTTCAGATTTGTTCAGATGTGGTATTACTTTCTTGGTGACTGCAGGATGATAAGAAATGGAGCATTATTGTTAAAGAATTTTAGCAATCAGTTTGGGATCAGTTTTACAGTAAGACATAATTTGTTTGCGATGGACTTTTTGGATGTGGCAGTCACTTAAATAATAGATGGATCTATATGCATCTCTGTTTATTGCAAATCTTTTAATAAGTATTCACTTTTAGGCTATGATATTTGCTACCCAATGCATATGAAAAATATTTTGTATCAGATATTTTTAAAAGGGGGTAAAAATAATAATATAGTTACTAAGACCTGAGATGTAGTGAGTGCTTTAGGCAGGAATGATTTGCTGAAATAAAAAGAAAAAATCCAAATGAGTGCAGAGAAGCCTTTGAGATTCATCAATAAAATTAGCACTAATAATCTTTACATTAGTAAAATTTAAAAAAATATATTCTTTCATTCTACACTGTAGCAAGCGGCTTCTATAGTTTGTGACACACATACACAGTGCACCAAAGCACTTCAGTTCAGACCGAAAATGCATGCCAAAAATGCACTGAAAACCAATTGGCATTTGCAGACCAAGCAACCTTGTACTGTGTGCCAGGAGTGCCTGCTCCTTCATCCTACCCTAGCACTGCTACTGCTTAAGGGCTGCTTACCATGATGAAGTGGTATGCAAATTATGTATTTTACAATTGTTAATAAGAAAAATGTTTGAGATACAAACATGCAGCACTGAATAAATTATATATATATATATATATATGGATCCCCTACACTTCACCGAAATGCCACAACGCCGACACACAAATCACCGACACCAAAAGACCGACAACACAGATGACCGACAAGGTGAGAACCCGACGGACTCGGTAAGTGTGCGATAGAGTGAGGGATTTAGTGTTAGGGAGCGGACAGGTAAGTGTGCGATAGTGAGGGACTGTAGTTTTAGGGGCGGGTTAAGTGAGTTAGGGTTAGGGTGCGGGTAGGGTAAGTGTGCGATAGTGACGGACTATATGTTTAAGGGTGGGTTAAGTGAGTTAGGGTTAAGGTGCAGGTAGGGTGTGTGTGCGATAGTGACGGACTGTAGGTTTAGGGGTGGGTTAAGTGAGTTAGGGTTAGGGTGTGGGTAGGGTAAGTGTGCGGTTGTGTCGGACCTTAGGGTTAGGGTTTGGGTTAAGGTTAGTGCATGTATGGTTGTGTGTATTGTCGGTATTGTGTGTTGTCGGTCTTTTGGTGTTGGCGATTTGTGTGTCGGCATTGTGGCGTGTCGGTGAACTGTAGGGGATCCATATATATATATATATATATATATATATATATATATATATGGGTCACCTTAATTTTGTTGACAGTCCATTTCACTGACAACCAAGTCAGCAGGCCCAATTCACTAAAACTTCATTTCACGGACACTCATTTTGTCAACAATGATATATGGCCTATTCCCCACTGTAGATCAACCCTGGAGTTAGAATATATAGTACGGGGGTGTGGGGGGCATAAATATTTTACAGTATACAGATGTATTCTTACAAGTGCAATGAATAACTATTACCAAAAAAAATTATAGAACCCCAGTAGGTGGGGGGCTTTGCCCCCCACATCCCCCTTACTATATATTCTAACTCCAGGGATGCTGTACAGTGGGGAATAGGCCATATATCATTGTCGACGAAATGAGTGCCAGTGAAATGAAGTTTCAGTGAATTGGGCCTGCTGAGTTGAGTGTCAGTGAAATGAACTGTTGACAAAATGAAGGTGATCCACATATATATATATATATATATATATATAGAGAGAGAGAGAGAGAGAGAGATTTGCATGCACAGATCATTTTATGTAGTCACACCTTATTAAATCTTGAAAGTCAAGAATGACTTTGCATATCAGTAATCTTAGATTCCAAAGGGAAAGAAATGCATTTTATACATACCACAGGATACATAAAAAGGCTCAATTTACTTTAACTGATATCGACATGGTTCTGGAGCAAATACTCACTACTTACTGTCATAAGTCTGAGATTGCAAAGAACAAAGATGGATTATTTCACTAAGAGTACTAATTAAACCAGGCTCAAATGAGGAATTATATCAATGTAATTCTATATTTGATTTCAGTGCTTCTTATATTTCTTGTTTATATCAGGTTTTTCCACTGCTATCTTCAGCACTAAGTAATGATCCTTTCATGTGTGCATTACTTGTCATGTGACATTTTCATTATATAAAAGGTCTCACAACATTTAAATGGTGAGACACTGGGTTTGTTGTGAGATGGGAGGTGTCTATATCACTTTGTCAAATGACTATTCAGCAAATAGCTATTCATCAAACATCTATTTAGTGAAGCCACTCTTCACTGAATAGCAAGTTTTAATTAGGGCAAACAAGTGACTGCAAAAAAAAAAAAAAAATTAAAACCTGCCAAGGTCGGGGGCTGTGCCCCCCCACTAAATATACCAACCCAGGATCGCACTACAGTGGGGAAAGGGCAAATTTCAGACAGCAGCCAGTCACTGGTTTGCCCTACTTAAAATTCACCGTTCGGTGAACAGCGGCTTCGCTAAGTAGGTGTCCGATGAATGGCTATTAACTGAGTAGTTATTTGATGAAATAATATAGTCCCAAGGTGGGAGACCCTGTCTAATTATTAAACTGTTTTTGGACTGCATTGGTATTGGAACTCCTCCTGTGTTATATGTATACTGATTTATGTATATACATCTCCCTCTCTCTCTCTCTCTCTCTCTCTATATATATATATATATATATATTCACTTCACCGAAAACTCATTTCACCAAGACCAAATAAAACTCATATGACCGAATCTCATTTCACCAAAAATAGTAGTGGCAATGTATATGCCCTCCCCCCCCCCCCACACACACACAGATATATATATATATATATATATATATATATATATATATATATATATAGTACCCTGCGGTGGTGGTGGTGCGGTAGTGTTGTCGCCTCACAGTAAGACGTTGTCTTGTTCATTTCTCAGCTAGATTGTCTTCTATGTGGAGACATGCATGAATGGGCGTACCTTCATTGAAGGTTGTGCATCAGGGCTGGCAACTTGGCACGTAAAAATCTACTACCAATCATTAGTGGACCGGAGTTCCGCTGTGGCGACTCCTAACCGGGAAAAGCCGAAAGACACAACAATATATATATATATATATATATAGAGAGAGAGAGAGAGAGAGTAGGGGGAGTGGCATATCCTCCCAACTAGTTTAGTTGAAAATTACTTACCCTCTTAACAGAAACTAGGCAATATAAAACAAAGCTAGATGAGGAGACTATGCCTCCCATACCCCCTAATGTGGGGGGTTGTGCCCCCACCTCCCACCACCAACTATATATACTAACTCCAGGATCGCACTACATTGGGGAAAAGGGCATATACACTACCACTACTATTTTCTGTGAAATGAGATTTGAAATCTCATTGCCTTTCTTATTTGCAATGATGACAGGTTGACAGATGAGATCAGACAGGAGTCCCCGTGGACTATGATGTTTGCAGATGACATTGAGATCTGTAGTGAGAGTAGGGAACAGGTGGAAGAGACCCTGGAGAGGTGTAGATATGGTTTAGAGAGAAGATGATGAATGTCAGCAGGACTAAGACAGAATATATGTGTGTGAATGAGAGGGAGGATAGAGGAATGGTGAGGATGCAAGGAGTAGAGGTGGCAAAGGTGGATGAGTTTAAATACTTGGGATCAATAGTTCAGAGTAATGGTGAGTGTGGAAGAGAGGTGAAGAAGAGGGTACAGGCAGGATGGAGTGGGTGGAGAAGAGTGTCAGGCGTAATTTGTGACAGACGAGTACCAGTAAGAGTGAAAGGGAAGGTCTACAAGAGGGTAGTGAGACCAGCTATGTTATATGGGATGGAGACAGTGGCATTGACAAAAAAGCAGGAGTCGGAGCTGGATGTGGCAGAGTTAAAGTTGTTAAGATTTGCACTGGGTATGACCAGGGTGGACAGGATTAGGAATAAGTATATTAGAGGGTCAGCCCAGGTTGGATGGTTTGGGGACAAAGCCAGAGAGGCGAGATTATGTTGGTTTGGACATGTGCTGAGGAGGGATGTTTGGTATATTGGGAAAAGGATGCTAAGGATGAAGCTGCCAGGTAAGAGGAAAAGAGAAAGGCCTAAGATAAGGTTTATGGATGTGGTTAGAGAGGACATGCAGGTGGTTGGTGTGACAGAGCAATATGCAGAGGACAGGAAGATATGAAAACTGATGATCTGCTGTGGTGACCCCTAACGGGAACAGCCAAAAGAAAAAGAAGAAGACAAGTCCTGCATGGATAGGTATCCACTCTATTGGACCAAACCCAATCATTGTATAACGTTTTCTGACATAATAAACATTTTAAATTCTTATTATTCCTAAACAACAAAGCAGGAACATCTCTGACTATACTCTAGATAGTATTGTTACTGGTTAAAATCCTCCAGTTATTCTTTATAATGTCACAAACATAACAACTATCTCTGGAGTAAGTCAGGACAACTCTGGTGCATTGGTCAAGTCTAACATTTTCTATGACCTCTGTAGTGTTGTCTTCCAACTTCTGTGAAAAAATGGTTTACCATGAGTGTTCCTTAAGGATGTACCTTCTTGCATACATTTGTATGCCTCCTTCTTCTTATATCCTCTTTGCATGAACTGATGAGTTAAGGACTAGTATGTAATCTGGAACTTCTTAGCATCTAACTTTTTAGTACATTATTATAAGCATGCATGGGATGCATACTGCTACCAACCAATAGATTATTCCTTTTACATTCCTTGTGATAGAAAGTGGTGTTAATTCCATCCTTCATGTCAAATTCTAAAGAAATATCTAAAAAGTTAATGTGACTATTAGATAAATCTCTAGATATTTGACAAAGTCCATCAGCTGGTCTGCCGTAACTTGCCACAAAATATAAACATTCTAAACAAACTGTAGTATTTTATACATGGATAAAGCAGCTTCATCCCAGCAGAATGGTGGGCAGCCAGTGTCTTCCCTCTGCACAAAGGTGGATCATCCACCGACCCAGGCAGTTATAGGCCCATCAGCCTAACTAGCCTGATCTGCAAGGCCATGGAATGCATTAGCATGGACCTTATAAATAAGGACATTGGCAAACTCCAGATGCTTGATCCCACTGAGATTTTGGTTTTGTCAAAGGTTGATCATGCCTGTTAAACTTGGTTGCCTTCTTCAAAACAGTCATCAAAGCCATGGAGGAGGGAAAAACAGTGCACACCACCTACTTTGGCCTAGCCAAAGCCTTTGAGACTATTCCCCACTCGGGCATAATAGATAAACTCTCCCAGCTAGGCATCAACCCATATGTTACCAGATGGGTAGCTAACTGGCTCACTGACAGAACCCACTCAATCAAAATACGGGAAGCCACCTCTAGTAGTAGAAACATAACAAGCGGCATACCCCAAGAATCAGTTTTGGGTCCTCTACTGTTTGGGATATACTTTTCTGAGGTGCAAACCAAAACCAGTGGTCTGTGGCTGACCAGGTTTGCAGATGACTGCAAGTTGGGCAATGTCATAAATTCCCTAGTGATGTGAACACCCTCCAAGAAGGCCTTGACCAAAGCAAATGACTGGTGCCAAAAGCATGACCTCAAACTGAATGCCAAGAAATGCATCATTATCCCCTTTGGGGAAAATGGTATCCCCAATAATTATCACATTAATAACAATGTACTAAGCACACAATCAGTCGTGATTGACTTGGGAACCTAGGTTGATAGCAAACTGACTTTTGACCACCATGTTGTTCCCATTGTACAGAAGGCTTTCTACATGGCCCACCTCATTAGTAAGGGTATTTCATCCAGGAACACAGAGGTCATGACATCCCTGTACTCCTTCCTTCCTTATCAGACCCATTATCAGGTACAATGCCCCTTTCCTACCTAGCACATTTAGCAGTTGGAGAGAGCACAGAGGCTTCTGACCAGGAAAATCCAGGGTCTCAAACACCTATCCTATACAGATAGGCTAAAAGCCCTGTCACTCTACTCAGTCTCATACAGACTGCTCAGAGGTGACCTGTGTCTGGCATACAAGGCCGTCTCAGACTCAGCCTTGATGGAGTTGCTGCATATCTGTAAGTCAAACTTCACTAGTGCAACCCACATGCAAGGTCTCAACTTGCTCTGTGACATTAATAGAACTTGTTGCTGGGATAGATTTATGCCCCAATGACTCCCCCATTTGTGGAATAGATTTCCTCTCCATGTCAAGCTGAGTACCTCACTAGCCCTCTTTAAGGGGAACCTGGACGACTGGATGGGAAACAGAAAATATACCCCTGGTTTCCCACCTGTGTCCTTGATGGACAGGGAAAACAGGTTCTGACTTTGTGAGAACATGGGAGAAATTCTTGGCTAGGCCTATAACAGCCTCCTGGCCAAAAGCCTAGAATCATCCTATGAACCTATGATAAAAAGTGTTATGAGGAAGTGCATAGTTGGCTTCCCAGTTAGCCAGCACTAACTTGACATAACTGTTAGGACAGCGAGTGCCCATTGCAACTCCCCATTCCTGCCAATATATTTTGTTCTCATACATGAAAATGCTTTTCATTACATCTCAAGCAGCAGACATATTAATTCTGTTCTCTCATTCGAATATCCACCACTTTCATGAAGAAAACTTATAATGGCTGTGATACCCAAGTCATTGGGTATCACAGTGAATAAACTATTCATATCCATGGTGACTATCTGGTAATATTCAAAATCAATGATTAAACTGGTATATTCAAATAATGTATCCAAGAAATGTTTAGTATCTTTCAGGACAGTAAGCGCCAGCAGAAAAGCATCCTTTAACTGTCATTCAATATAAACCAAGAGGGTTTCAGTTCCCCATCCTTCACTGGCAACTATCAGACATAGAGGAGGATCTGTATAACACTTAGGTATTTTAGGAAGCCCCTTATTAGCTGGAATAACAGGATATGTAACTATAAAAAATTCATACAGGGCTTGATCCAATTTACGACACATCAGAAGATCATATAAAGTTTCATTTATGGCTTTTATCATTCTATTCACTTGTAAACTATTGATTACACTACAAATATTCACATCATTTAACCTAGCTTGCATTTTGCTAGCTTATGGTGAGTAATCCAAAAGCACAATGCCCCCCCCCGCCCCCACCCCTTGTAAGCTGGGCATATTGCAATGCTATTATAACACTGCAGCTCTCTCAGTGCTGACCTTTCCTATTGAGTCAAATTCTAAAAATGATGTGTAGGTTCATTCAACTTGTGCTGGGTTTTCTCAATATATCCTGATTGTTACATTCGGTGTCACCATAATAAGTATTATATTTATACAGAACAACTTCAAATTCACTAATATATAAATTAAATGTGATGGAGCAGCAGGAATGAATGTGAGACTTTGTTAAGTAAAGAAACCTGGGCTTCATATATATCATAGTGGATTAGATTCATCACTAAACATATATATTTATATGCAAGAATGAACACACACACACACACACACACACACACACACACACACACACACACACACACACAAAATATGCATGATTATAATCAGAAAGCCTGACTTACCAAATCACACACTTTTATTATCTGAAATAAGAAACTCCAACCAGACAGTCCGGAAGTGGGCAGGATCACGGGATCGACTGCCCTGGGTGGAAGGTATTATAATCACGATCGGCTGTTACCAGTGATATGTTACTGCAGTACTGTCATTCAGACATTAAACCTGATACTGTACTTTATATATATATATATATATATATATATATATATATATATATATATGTGTGTGTGTGTGTGTATGTATGTATGTGCATGCGCACGTGTGTGTATCTCTCTCTCTCTCTCTACATATATATATATATATATATATATATATATATATATATATATATATATATATATATATATATATATATATATATATATGAGAACTTTATAAGGTTGACTGAGTAGAAAGTTCTGAAGAATCGATGGTCAACAAGCGTGGAAGATCTCACAATCCCCTGAGTTGGGGAATATGCCTTTTCCCTGGTATTGTGTGATGTGTGAGTTGTTATATATAATTATTAGGATGTGTGGGAGCCAGCCACCCTTTCTCACCTTACTTGTATGTGCTAACCCTAATCTTGCCTCTAACTCAGACAACTTACCTTATCAAAAACCTTTTCACTATCACTAAACAAGACAGATAAAAACACAAACAAAATCGCAAACATACACCATACAAACTATCACCTAACGTAATCCAAAATCTCAAACATAATAAAGCACATACATACACAATTAAACCTTTCCCCTACCCTGAGCCTTACTCTAACCTTAACCCATTAAAGCTTACTTACATGCACGCTACCTGGAACTGCCTTACCTGATGATGTGACATTCCACATCACCTGATGTCAACAGTGTAAACATTCAACTTAGAGTGCACCCTCTGCTCTTTGTTAAAGTGCCTAAGTATGTGGTCGCATACACGCACACATGCACACTCACACACACACGCACACTCACACACTCGCACGCACACACACACACACACACACACACACACACACACACACACACACACACACACACACACACACGCACACACGCACACACACAGATGAAAGGAAAGTCCAATGCTGCAATAGCCTGAGAATTAGCAAACTAAAATGGAATGGGACATTTTATGTCAGTTTATCACTGGATATTCTATTATGGACAAAATCAGCTCTCAGTTACAACTCAAAAAAAATGAAGGAATGGTCCCAATCAGATTACCGAGCAAACAATTCAATATTACAGTGACACAAGTTTATACTTGTCCCACCAATGCTGAAGAGGAAAAAGTTGACCAGTTTTTTGAGTATCTGTAGCACCTTTTGGAAAGAACAACAATTAAAAACATTACATTTACCATAAGTAACTGGAATGCTAAAGTTGGTTGTCAAAGTACAATTGGAATAACAGCGGAATTGGCACAGATTAATTCAAAAACCATATCACTGCATTCTAATAGCCTGATTTCTTTACGCATGCATATCACCCAATAGTCAATATCAAAATCAGACTGGCTGTATACTTTGCAGTCAGAAATGCAAGAGTTCTATATAGTCAACAAAAACAAGACCTACAGCTGACTGTGGCTCAGACTATCAGCTTCTTATCAAAAAGTTTAGAATTAAATTAAAGAAACAAGAAATGTTTTCAGCCCTTTGAGGTATGAGCTCAACAATATGCCAAATGAACATAGGTTGGAGGTGAACAACAGATTACAACATTAGACCTGGCGGATAGAGTACATGAAGAACAATGAACGGAGGTTTGGTGTACTAGCAAGAAGAGATAAGGAGGCATATTTATAAAGAGCCTTGCAAAGAACAGAAGAAGGTAACAGAATGGGAAAGACAAGAAACCTGTTCAAGAAGATATGTGATGTTAAGGGAAATACCCACATAAAAATGAGCATGATAAGAGACAAAGATTGGAGAGGTCCTAAAAGGTCTTCTAGGCTTGCATTGTCTGTGGTTTACTGAAGATATAAATGTAACACCATTGTCAACCCAGTCATTATTTAAAAGTGTGAAATCCTTTTAGACTTATTTTGAGTAACAATGATGGTCATTAATACTAATGATTATTTAATAACCCAGTCTTTTCCATGAGGAGTCAAGGCAGTTTTAAGTACAACTACTATTACTTGGTTGCTCATTTCACCTAACTCTAGGGATTCTGGCTGATGGGACACCTGCAGCTCTCATTTTGATATTAATCATTCCTTTTTAGTTCTTTTACCTGTGAAATTTGATTACCTTTCAGATTCTTCCCTCACAGGTGTCCCACGATGATTAAAGACTTGTTTGAGTAAAAGCAAGGCTGTTGTTTCTGTAATGTTTTTAGGGACATACATGTACTTAATCCACATCACATTGAGAGATGACTTTTAACAATCACTGATTGTCTCTAAAAGGGCTAGTTAATGTGGTGATCCAACAATTAATGTGAAAATTAGAGCAGAACACTGCGATTCCTCTTGTTTTAAGACGTGCCCTGTGGTTGGAATTTGCAGCTTATTATGTATCCTTGCACATATTTGGCAACACCAAACAATGTCATTTCATTGCAAGGTATCTCTTTAAAAGTTGTAGCAGATTAAATAAGCTTTTTTAACCAATCACTATTAGGTGTATATTATTTAAACTGCTTTGTAAGTTATTTCATTATTCTGAGGAAGTTTTCGTGGATGAAACGAAAGAGCTTATTTTTTAGGAACTTTTGTGCAATTAAAACTTTTTATACCTTTTGGTGTGTTTGGATACTATTCTTTGGGGTACGGACCTTTATTGGCCTTTGTCCTGCGACTTTAAGGTGATTTGTGTTTTATCTACAGCATTTCTTTCTGGTTACCAGTTTTATGATTGTTTGGATGCTGGTGGCAAGGAGCAGACTAAAATGACGAGTCTGAGACAGCTGATGTTTTACCAAAGAAAGTGCTTGGAAGGGGAAAACTTGAAAATGTACTCCATATGCCCTGCACTTCAGCAGTGACAGACCTTTTTTTGACATTGTAAGAATGCAACAAGAGGATAAGATCATGTGAAGATGTTCCCATTTTAATCAGGATCCCTGTACAAACACAATTTCTGAAAGTGATCTGCAAAACACATCTGTGTCCTGGCAATCTGGGTTCAGGAACAGATTTAGTCTGCTAGTAGAGCTAACTGGGGAGGTCAGATAAAGCAGCAGATAGTGAGCTTTCCTACCCCAGGGGTGGGGGAGAAGGAGTATGAGGGAAAAATGCAATGCCTGAGTGACTGCCTTTGGAGACCAGGAGCTTTGCAGGCCATTTCAAATTTAATACAGGGAGCAATTATGATATCTTGATGCCATTATACTAGCCTCCTCCACAACTAGGGTAATTGACTGACCACCACAAGTGTGAAGGCTCCCAGACTCTGTATTCACTGAACCTCACTGCATCTCTCACTGCCCACGCCTAATCGAGGTCAACATCTTGAGTAGTGGGGGCCCACCTTTTGATGTGTTATGTCAAGAGTACCAAAAAATGAGCATTTGAGCAATTTAGTGATGAATGCGTACAGAAGACTAGGGAAAATTAGTCTGCACAGTGTTGGGAGGGAGGAAAAAAATGATCTGCAAAACAAGTATAAGCTTGAATGCACAATCAACTAAAGATTCTACTTTGTACTGAAAGATGATTTCGTGGTAAGTGCATAACAAGTCAGAAATATTCCATTGAGTAGTACCTTTAAGTTACAAGGGAATTATGCTACAGTATAAAAAATATGAACCAACAGGAGCTTAAAGGAGGGACAGAACAATTTATTAAACTCTAAAATAAGTCACTTATTTTCCTGGCGTGTGAACTGGTGTTGCCAAATATGTGCAAGGATACATAATAAGCTGCAAATTCCAACCACAGGGCATGTCTTAAAACAAGAGGAATCGCAGTGTTCTGCTCTAATTTTCACACTAATTGTTGGATCACCACATTAACTAGCCCTTTTAGAGACAATCAGTGATTGTTAAAAGTCATCTCTCAATGTGATGTGGATTAAGTACATGTATGTCCCTGAAAACACTACAGAAACAACAGCCTTGATTTTACTCAAACAAGTCTTTAATCATGGTGGGATACCCATGAGAGAAGAATCTGACAGGTAATCAAATTTCACAGGTAAAAGAACTAAAAAGGAATGATTAATATCAAAATGAGAGCTGCAGGTGTCCCATCACCCAGAATCCCTTGGGTTAGGTGAAATGAGCAACCAAGTAATAGTAGTTGTACTTAAAACTGCCTTGACTCCTCATAGAAAAGACTGCGTTATTAAATAATCATTAGTATTAATGGCCATCATTGCTACTCAAAATAAGTCTAGAAGTGTTTCGCACTTTTAAATAATGACTGGATCGAGAATGGTGTTCCACTTATATCTTCAGTATACCACAGACAATGCAAGCCTATAACTTACCACCAGATGTTGTGATTAAGTCTCCTGTTTAACAACCTTTACCCAAAATAACTTGAAGAAAAGGGTGCAAGTGTGGAAGCGTGAGATGCATTATAATCTGTAATGCATATACCCTGCGTTTTACACTGTAATGATTTCTGTCCTCACTGAATATTTCTGTGTTAACCAAAAACGTCCTTGTATATACAACTGATGTTGTTTTATGTTATTTGCTGATTGTTTTATCTGTGTATCATGGAGCTTATCTCCTCGGGCCTCTACTGAAAATGGACATATATCCAGTTAGACTAGCCCGGTCAACAAATGTAAAACAGAATAAAATAATAAAATAAATAAATTATGTCATAAATGTCAACTCCAGACAATACCAAGCCAGTAACAAGGTATTCTTTTTAACCTATAGCAGAGATAAGGTTAAAAGAAATCCTCCTAAACTGGGAAAAACCTTTTACATTCAAAAGAATAACGACATCTCTCTTATAGAAAGCCGAATGGGAAAAAACAAACAATGTACATCATGCAAATGGTTTCATATCAATTAGATATGACCCTTCACTGAATACAAAAGATGTGCACTGAACAGAGGAAGGGAAAAGGCTGTCAAGTTTGATGATAAAAAATGATAAAATCACACGCTTAAGGAAGATTCTACACCATGTATTATACATACCACTGAGTACTATTTTTTCTAAGGTGCTAAGAGCTTCTGTAAACACTCTGTTGTGTGCTGTACCAGCTCTGCTCTGTGGTGCCTACTGTTTATTAATAATGCCCTAAGACAGAATAAAAAAGCAGAAAAAGAACAGATGATCTAATCAAAAAGTCAGGCCTTGCAAAATACTTTGCAAAGCAAATATATGGACAGCTGATATATCCTTTCTACTTCAAAGAAAAATGAGCAGAATAAATGCAAAACAATAGCTAGCCATATACAGAGAAAGACATTTTTAAATATAGTGGCTCAAAGATTTTTTATTAAGACAAATACATGTAACAGACTAGAAAATGTGATGTCTTTCCAGATAAACCCATACATTGTTTTTATATCCTAACAGCAGCACCTGAGAAGAGAAGAGAAAGATGACACCTGCAAATAACATTATTATTATTATTATTAACATCATCATCATCATCATCATCCATAAGGGTGAAGAGTAACTTTTAATGAATGTTCTACTGACTGAATAGCAAAGAATTTAAAGAACAAAAGATTGTCTGGACTTCTGCAATTACAAAATCCCTCTGCACTGAAGCAGCTTACAACTAACTGCCCCAGTTTACAACACTGAACCCATGTCAATAATGTCTAGTTAAGACCGCTCCTAATGGCATATGAGTTGTATGTGTGTGTTTAAAAATACTGCAATGCATTTATTTAAATAAGAAAACACAATGGCTATTGTTAACAGGAACAGTAATATCTATTTTATTCAAAATGTTAAGGTGTATGCTGGATGACTTTATTTTAGCTTATTGATGAGCTAATGACAGACAGGAGCAAGGGAAAGGGCCTTACTTATTTTTCTCACAGTCTTTCTTTCATATATAAGTACCCTTAGAAAACTGATGTTATAACGAGTGCAAGCAATGCTCATCATTACATTCCAAACTTTTAATGACATTCCCTTTTTTGTCATCACTACAAGTTCTATTAGCAAACATTAAACATAACTTTGCATTTTCTTCCTCACCTCCTCATAATTCCATACACCATCCCGTGGTCCTTCCCCTGCACTACTGAAAGGTCAGAGCATCACTGATAAATTTGTTGACTTCTAAGCTTTCCTGTTACCCCAAATCCAAATATTTGTATCATCGCTGCTGTAAAAATCAAGTTTCATTACTAGACCTTAAAATAACTGTCCAGTTCAGTCAACAAACACAATGCATATATATAGACTAATCCATTTGATCTAATGTCTATTGCTTTGCTTTTTCAAAGATGCAAATTGTTAGCAATTTGCTCATCATGTTCACTTATATTACTCTACATTTAGGGAACCACATAGTTCGCACAGAGCTTTTTACAATTTAAGCTGTCTATAAGACTATATCTTTGTGTCTTTTTATTTGTGTGGGTATTTGTTTGTGTCTTTGTGGACTTGGAGAAAGCACATGATAGGGTGCCTAGAGAGGAGTTGTGGTATTGTATGAGGAAGTCAGGAGTGGCAGAGAAGTATGTAAGTGTGGTACATAATATGTACAAGGGCAGTGTGACAGTGGTGAATTCTGCAGTGGGAGTGACAGATGCATTTAAGGTGGAGGTAGGATTTCATCAAGGATCAGCTTTGAGCCCTTTCTTATTTGTAACTGTGATGGACGGGATGACAGACGAGATCAGACAGGAGGACCCATGGACAATAATGTTTTCAGATGATGTTGTGATCTGTCGTGAGAGTAGGGAACGGGTTGAGGAGACCCTGGAGAGGTGGAGATATGCTCTAGAGAGGAGAGGAATGAAAGTCAGCAGGACTAAGACAGAATATGTGTGTGTGAATGAGAGGGAGGACAGAGGAATGGTGAGGATGCAGGGAGTAGAATTGGCAAAGGTGGATGACTTTAAATACTTGGGATCAACAGTTCAGAGTAATGCTGAGTGTGGAAGAGACGTGAAGAAGAGAGTACAGGCAGGGTGGAATGGGTGGAGAAGAGTGTCAGGAGTGATCTGTGACAGACGGGTGCCAGTAAGAGTGAAAGGGAAGGTCTACAAGAGGGTAGTGAGACCAGCTATGTTGTGTGGGTTGGAGACGGTGGCATTAACAAAAAGGCAGGCATCAGCGCTGGAAGTGGCAGAGTTAAAGATGTTAAGATTTGCACTGGGTGTGACAAGGATGTACAGGATTAGGAATCAGCATATTAGAGGGTCAGCTCAGGTTGGACGGTTTGGAGACAAAGTCAGAGAGATGAGATTGTGTTGGTTTGGACATGTGCTGAGGAGGGATGCAGAGTATATTGGGAAAAAGATGCTAAGGATGAAGCTGCCAGGTAACAGGAAAAGAGGAAGGCCTAAGATAAGGTTTATGGATGTGGTGAGAGAGGATATGCAGGTGGTTGGTGTGACAGAGCAAGATGCAGAGGACAGGAAAAAATGGATACAGATGATCCATTGTGACGACCTCTAACAGGAACAACCAAAAGAGAGAAGAAGAAGAAGTTTGACTATTTCTGAGAAAATTATTTAACTTGCCATTTATTTTGTTTGTTGTATTTTTCAGCCTGACTTGTACTGGCCAGTTGCTGATTATTATAATGCCTTTAAAATACATACCACTGGGAATACTATTAAAATGGTAAACTGCTACAAATCACATATGGGCTGGATACTAGGGATTAATGTCAACTGATATAATTGATACTTGATATGGTGTTAAAGGAATGTAATTTATTTTAAATTAAATGTTACTTTTTCCCATCTGGTATACTACTGATAAGTAGTAGCCTGTTTTCCTATCAGCAGTCCATCTACTAATATCCATCCAAAGTTTAATGCAATAACCTCTGTTCTTATACCTTCGGTGTAGACCAGAAACCAGGCCAAACTAATTGCTGCCATCTGCAGTTTATCATTTCCTGAATTCACATAATCATTCAGTATGTCAAATGAACTGTGCCATCAGTGTTACTTTTTAGGCTTCAGTTATTATCCAGAAGAAAATCTTTACTGGTATGGAGAGAAGTAGTCATTATGCTGCAACTAGCAACATACAGAATTGTGACACAAGTTGTTTAAAGTTGTTTTTATTAATTATTTTGGTTAACTGCTGTGATGTTCATTTAATAATTATCCCTTTCTTTCTACTGCTTTCTGGAAACAATGGCGTGTATTCCCTAATTAAAGTAATTTCTTTAATTTTGGTAAAAAACAATTAAACAATATAAGTTCATTAAGCAAAGGATGTCATTTTTGAATACTTTACAGCTGCCATTTGTCCACCTCTGTGAGCTATCTAACTCAACAAGCCTTTTCTAAATCAATTAGACATGCAATAACAGAATGAAACAAGATGACAAACAGATCTAAAGATCTCTTTAAAGAAGTGCAAGTTTCTTCAGGTTCAAAATGTGACATCTTCACTCCACCATAAGAGCATTTAGTCCATCTATACTGCTGAATACATATTGTCTTCTTCTTTTACATTTTTTTTCTTGTGGAATGCTTGTTACAATGTAGCTACTCATATTACAAGGAGGTCAATTCTGCTAAAGGATAAAAGTTCCATAGCTTTTTAACATGAATTATTTCTAAATTGTAAGTAAGTAGTTGATGCTATTTTTCCACAGCAAAATCCTGTTACTTAGTCATTTTGTGTACTAAGAGCATGCTGTCTACAAGGGGCATTCAAATACATCATCATCTTAGTGTTATTTCTGTTTTTCTGGAGAGTTCTACTAATGAAAACAGGCATGAAAGGGCCAGGTGGAAGAAAAGCTCATTAGTAGCACATTAGCATGTTTTTGAATGGAACATAGTGCAGGTACAAGTAAAAACACTAGTATTCTCCTAGCAAGTAATGTACTCTTAAAAATACACACCCCAGACAACCACATGCACGCCCTGACATCAAGGCAACCCAAAGCATGCCCTAATACACATGAAGACACAACCACACACAGACAAGACTTTGCAGTGCATACCTGCTGTGGCACGAACAGCCTTACACCTGACAAAGACGTCAATGGATATAGGCAACAAAAGCATTGCACATTTGTATTGCTTTCATCCCCAAGTAGCACAGTAGAGTTTGTGTTTGAATCACTCTGCTATGTCATTCCAAACCAGTAAAAATCCCAAGGGAAGTACACATCTAATTTACAATAGCTGCACCGCTCTCCTTTTTAAGTCCAACTTCTGCATGCAACATGTTTAGTGAGCTCCCTTTAACACTGCACGTTAGAGCATTCCTACAACTGTACCCCAAGAGTGCACGTCAGAGCATTCTTACAACTGTACACCAAGAGTGCACGTCAGAGCATTCTTACAACTGTACCCCAAAAGTGCACGTCAGAGCATTCTTACAAGTGTACTCCAAGAGTGCACGTCAGAGCATTCTTACAACTGTACCCCAAGAGTGCACGTCAGAGCATTCTTACAAGTGTACCCCAAGAGTGCACGTCAGAGCATTCTTACAAGTGTACCCCAAGAGTGCACGTCAGAGCATTCTTACAAGTGTACCCCAAGAGTGCACGTCAGAGCATTCTTACAAGTGTACCCCAAGAGTGCACGTCAGAGCATTCTTACAACTGTACCCCAAGAGTGCACGTCAGAGCATTCTTACAACTGTACCCCAAGAGTGCACGTCAGAGCATTCTTACAACTGTACCCCAAGAGTGCACGTCAGAGCATTCTTACAACTGTACCCCAAGAGTGCACGTCAGAGCATTCTTACAACTGTACCCCAAGAGTGCACGTCAGAGCATTCTTACAACTGTACCCCAAGAGTGCACGTCAGAGCATTCTTACAACTGTACCCCAAGAGTGCACGTCAGAGTATTCTTACAACTGTACCTCAAGAGTGCAAGTCAGAGCATTCTTACAACTGTACCCCAAGAGTGCACGTCAGAGCATTCTTACAACTGTACCACAAGAGTGCACGTCAGAGCATTCTTACAACTATACCCCAAGAGTACACGTCAGAGCATTCTTACAACTGTACCCCAAGAGTGCACGTCAGAGCATTCTTACAACTGTACCCCAAGAGTGCACGTCAGAGCATTCTTACAACTGTACCTCAAGAGTGCACATCAGAGCATTCTTACAACTGTACCCCAAGAGTGCACGTCAGAGCATTCTTACAACTGTACCCCAAGAGTGCACGTCAGAGCATTCTTACAACTGTACCCCAAGAGTGCACGTCAGAGCAGTCTTACAACTGTACCCCAAGAGTGCACGTCAGAGCATTCTTACAACTGTACCCCAAGAGTGCACGTCAGAGCATTCTTACAACTGTACCTCAAGAGTGCACATCAGAGCATTCTTACAACTGTACCTAAAGAGTGCACGTCAGAGCATTCTTACAACTGTACCCCAAGAGTGCACGTCAGAGCATTCTTACAACTGTACCCCAAGAGTGCACGTCAGAGCATTCTTACAACTGTACCCCAAGAGTGCACGTCAGAGCATTCTTACAAGTGTACCCCAAGACTGCACGTCAGAGCATTCTTACAACTGTACCCCAAGAATGCACATCAGAGCATTTTTACAACTGTACCCCAAGAGTGCACGTCAGAGCATTCTTACAACTGTACCCCAAGAGTGCACGTCAGAGCATTCTTACAAGTGTACCCCAAGAGTGCACGTCAGAGCATTCTTACAACTGTACCCCAAGAGTGCACGTCAGAGCATTCTTACAACTGTACCCCAAGAGTGCACGTCAGAGCATTCTTACAGCTGTACCCCAAGAGTGCACGTCAGAGCATTCTTATAACTGTACCCCAAGAGTGCACGTCAGAGCATTCTTACAACTGTACCCCAAGAGTGCTGTTTGAACCTCCCCCACATAAAGCCGAGAGCAATTCTGCTAGAAACAGGATTGAGCAGAATGGTATGCTACTTCTGAATTCTGCTGTACTTATGACCTTAAACAAACAATCCTTTGGCTGGTAATACCTTGTACACTATGCAGAAAATGCTTTCTGCTTATTAGTAACAAGTCTGTTATCCACAACAGGCTTACTACATACTCTCCTTGAATTTCTAGCTTTATTTCACATAACATTACTTAAAATAAAACACGTATTCATTGTTAAACATCCACTTTTCATAACAGTCAAGGAACCTAAAATATTCCTTGAAATAGGTATGTGATTATAAATGTTGTAGTATTATTAAATAAATAATAAGCATCAATGTGAAATCCATATTTTCTAATGTATGCTGATTACACTTTGCTGCTGTTCATTTGGCTAAAATATCTTTTAATCACTGAGTACATATATTGTGGGAGAAAATGTGGAAGGGCAGCATACAAAGGTACATGACAGAGTAGAGAAAGTTATATCTAGCCTGGTACTTAGTCACTGGAATAAGGAGCTCAGACTAGAGAAGGTGGAAAAGAAAAATAACAGACAACATGCAGACAGCCATCTGGGTAAAAGGCATTCTAATGTTGGAACGCACAATCTGATCTGAGGTTTACTGTCATGCAATGTATCTACAATTCTTGCATGAAACACTGGAGAGAAAATAATAGTGGCTACTGATTTAAATTTATAGGTTCATATATTCATAGGTGTTTACTAGGCTAATGACCACAAGGGCCTTTTTAAGCCTAGCCATGCATCCCAAATATCTGACAAATTCTGATACCCTTGATAAGTGTTAGCAGGGGTTTTGGAGATTAAACATTTACAAGCAGGGATCTGGAAGATGAACCATTTACAGGTCGCCTGTGTCCATTACAGACATAGATGCCAAACCAAGGATGACTTTCCTGTTCCCCATCCAATTGTCCAAGTAAAACTTAAATTGTGTTAGAGAGTAATTCCACTCAACATGCATGAGGAGCCTGTTCCATAGATGCGGTAGTCTCTGGGATGTATACCTGCCTCTCCAGCAGGTCTTATTTATATCACAGGCAAGGTTTACATCTTTACAATGGGTAATTCTGGTGCTGTTTGTTTTGTGGATATGAAGGAGGTCCATCAGAGTGGGGTCTGACAATGCCCTGTATGCCAGACATAGATCTTCCCCCTCAAAAACCTGGAGAAAACAGAATGCAGGGATATGGCCTTGAGGTGGTCTGCATAGGACATTTTATTTACATCCTGTATTCTTTTACTGAGGAATATCTGTGGATGTTCCAATTGTTGGATATGCCTGGTTAAGTACATACCAAAGGGGACACTGTACTCAATGATAGCTCTGATGAATGCTGAATACAGTGGAATAATGATTTCCATAGACTTAGATGCCATACCTTTGTTTATAAGTTGCACAACATAGAATGATTTCTTCACTACTGTAGACACGTGATAGACAACGGCTAGATTACAATCTGTGTGTGTCCCTAAGTGCCTGACTACTGGGTCAGCTCTTGAGGGTGTGTTGTTAGTATGATAGTTACCAGGGTTGGATGACTTCCCAAAGGATACTATTATGCATTTCTTAGCATTTAGTTTTAGTCCATGGCTCTGACACCAGTTGTTTGTCTGTGTATCCTCACCTCCTGGAGAACATTTGTGTCAGTGTGGCATTCAATGACATCTCCTAATTTGCAATCATCTGCAAATTTAGTCAACCAGAGACCACTGACATTGGCCTGGAATAAAGAGAAGTAAATGCCAAAATGGAGTGTTCCAAGGACTGATTCCTGGGGGACTCTACTTGTGACTGACCTCTTTGTACAGGTGGACTCCCCAATTCTAACTTTCTGGCTCCTGTCAGTGAGCCGGTTGGCTATCTACCTGGTGACATACAGGTTTGTACCAAACCTCTTGAGTTTGTCAACATTGCCTGAGTGGGTTATTGTGTCAAATGCCTTAGCCAGGCCAAAGTAGTAAGTGTGAACCTTTTTTCCCTCATCCAGTGCTTTGGTTACTTACTCAAAGAAGTCAATCAGGTCGAGTAGGCATGATCTGCTCTTTATGAAACCAAACTGGGTTGGGTCCAGTGTCTGGAGGTTTACTATATCTCTGTTGATCATCTCCATGATAATTCTTTCCATGGCTTTACATATAAAACTAGTGAGACTTATGGGTCTGTAGTTTCCAGGGTCTGTAGATGGCCCACCTTTGTGCAGAGGAATGACTGTTGCTGTTCTTCACTCATGAGCCACAAGGCTTTTTTGGAGGCTACAGTTAAATAGTATTTCCAGAGGCCCTGATAGGTCACATTTCATGTTTCATTCTATTTAGAAGGCATTGTGAGATATTGTCTGGGCCCATTGATTCAGTGCTCTTGGTCTTAGAGAGAGCATTAAAAACCTCTTACCTAGTGATAGTAGAGAAGTTATACTTGATGGTATTTCCAGAGGGAAGGCTGAGGGGGAGAGAGGGGTAAAGTTGGAGCTGAATTTATCAGCCAGGAGGTTTGCTATATCTTCTGGCTCAGTATTGATGGCTCTGCACACAACTGTGCATTGCCTTTGAAGTTGTGGACATAGCTAAATAATGCTTTCAAGTTGTTGTTGGCTTGGGAGGCCAAATTTCCCTCAAATTTGACTTTGGTGGACTTTATTTGCCCTCGCAGTTGTTTGTTTAGTTTGATGAGAGTGCTTTTATCTGCTGGGTGCTGCACCGCATCATTTCTGACATGATTTTCTTCCTTCTGCTATACAACCTATTGGTTTTATGATTCCACCAGGGTGGCTTGTTTTTTTGAGTCAGTTCTATACATCTTCCTGGTGGGTACAGCTGCCTCTATGCAGCTATTAACATGCTTGTACAGGGTTTCTGTGAACAGCTCTGCATAGGCAACAGTGTTCTCTGGGTATATGGGGGCTTGAAATTTTGCCAGGTTTTCACTTAATAGCAGGAGGTTAGGTTTAGAGTAGTTCCTGAATATTCCAGGTTTAGCTGGGGGTCCAGGATTTATTTTACTTCAAAGGAGACCAGGAATCTTTGTGCCTGTACATTTAGTGTTGTATAGGCGTGATTATAGTCGCCCATGAATATGGTATTGGGCTAGATGGTTAGTGTTTCTAAAAAGTTTTAATACATGCTATGGGTTTCCTGGGTTATATAGGGGGACCTATAGCTTGCAAGGAAGTGGTATTGGATTTTGCCTATGGTGATTTGAACATGGAGCAGCTCAAATGCATTGTCCTGTTTGACCAACCTTAAAGTACTGTATATCTTTAATGTAAATAGAGACACCTCCACTTTTAGTCCCTGTCTGTGTAGTAGTTGGTCTAAATGTGTGGAAGGCATTATAACCTAGCACTGTTGGTGTACTCACCACTGCTTTAAACCATGTCTCATTGACCGCACAGACATCAGCATCATGAAGAGAGCCAGAAATAGACTGGAATAATATTGATTCAACAACATTAGTAAGGAAATTATTTACAATGCATGGTCAGGAACTACAATTACTTTAGATTACAAAACAGCATACCAGGGAATGAAACATACTAGGCACTGTTTGCCTTCCAAAGGAATGACTGCTACTTTGCATCAGGTTTTATCATCATTGATGTGCAATGATCATGGAGTTAATAAAGATTAAATTACTGTTAGATAATTCAGCCAAATGGAATCCAAACCAATGAAAAGAAGAAGCAAAACAGCCACTATGTAAAACTAATTAAAGTAATGTGTTCAGTGGAAAACAAATGAAGAAGAAATGTGGCAAGTTTAACATCAGGATCTTGGCCTACAATTTCAGGAGGGTATGCTTCCATAAAAATAAGATACTTCATTAAGGTGAGAGAAAAAATATATAAGAATAGGAAAAGAGCTTGTACTATAACTTTGATAACTGAAATAAACAAGTTGGACATACAAATCAAGCACAGTGTGAAATAAGATCAAGAAAAATTTGAAGAAAATGTATATAAAGATATTGAGTATAATAGGAAAGCATTTTGTAGATACTTAGGATGTGGCACGAGTAAGAATATACAAACTGATAAACTGTGTGGAGATTGTAAAATGTATTCTTAAATATTATAGGTTACAGATAAAGTTAGAAAATCTTATGCAAAGCACTTTGGCTCCCCAAAGGGGTGATCAATCATTCTAGTCACATCAAGGAAACTTCAGATACTGAAATGGAATTAAATTAAATTGATAAAGAACATTGCAAACTGGTCCCAAACTTTGTAAAGGGAGGAGACACAATTAATAATAATGACCCAAGAAACTTTTGGCATGAAGTTAGAATACCATTATATCTATTATTCACTAGGTCATCTAAGTCTCGGCAGATTCCTCAAGATAGGAGACACACACTTGTTTTTAAGGGAAAGGGGAATAGGACAAACACAGAGTTGTACAGACCCATAAGTTTACTTTCATGTTGTGGAAAATAACGGAGAAGGTAATTTTGGATAAATTACCAGAACGGGAAAGGCTGGAAACTGAAACCATGTATCAGAATGCATATGTTGGAAATAGATCTATAACTATCTTTAACATGATGTTCTATAATAATAGCTATAGATGAAAACTTGTGCTATGACGTAATATATATATATATATATATATATATATATATATATATATATATATATATATATATATATATCTATACATGCATACACCTAACCTCAGCTTTTGATAGTGTTGCACAGAAAACACTGATAAATAAATGAGAACACTTAGCTTCTGGTTCTTGATAAGATGGTTAACTGTGTACCTTGCAAATAGGACATGGCAAGTACTGTACAGCAATTGCATTGGTGAAATTCTGGTTGACAGTCAGGGAGCCGCACTGGGCTTGCTGTCTAATCTGATGCTTGTTCAGGTTGTAGCTTTCAGATCTACCTTTTCATCTGTGCTCCACAGTCTGTATGCAGATGACTTGTAAATGGGTAACCTGATTACATATGTCATATTTAGGGCATGTCTACAAAAGAAATTGACTAAATTGACCATTTGGAGAAAGGATAATGATATGCTGATTAACACATTAAAAACTAAGCATATGAAATTTGGAAGGCATGGATGGAAATGTTAATAGTTAATACAGCAGACAGTGAATGAAACTGCAGATTCATATGAGCTTTTTTTTTCTAAACATATCAACTAATTTTTAATGATAGTTATAGAGCTATAGGTTATATTAAACGATTTATAACATCTAGGAAATCAGAAATGATTAAATCATCATTTGTTAGTTACATTAGACTCACACGAGTACAGAATAACAGCATAGAAACCTTATAAGAAGACAAGCATGACTAAACTGGAAAAATCTGAAATATACTATGGTCATCCAGAAATGTGAAAATTTAAGTTATTATGAAAGACTAAAATATCTGAACTTGTACATTGTCTCATATAAACAATTAAGAAGAGATAACTACCTCTTTGAATGTTTGGAGCTATCAAAATATACTAGAGAATCATCAGACAACCATTAATATGCACACCCCAGACAGACACCAACCTGGCTAACAACAGGAAAAACAATGCTCCTACTTAAGAGTGAACCTGCAAGCTATTCTAAAAATGATAGGCCAATATGACAGTTTATTAAGTTTCTCTGCAGAGATCTTGATGTTCCACATGTTTTTAAATATGTGTTCTCCTTTCTGGAATAGTGTTACTCATACTGGATTCACTAAATGCGTTAACATGTTGAGGGCACTTGACCTCAAAAAAAACAAAACATTTTTCCCCCCAAGAGCATCTGAATATCAAAACAATTTTTTTCCAATGGGCATTACAGGTCCATGCGGCTCATTTGATTCCATTTTCCTACTTTCTATAAGACACCACACCCCCATTTATGTGCTGCATACTGATAAGTGTACAGGAAATATACTATCCTTTTCATTAGCTCGCCTCTGGAACTCCCTGCCACCTCTTATTTGTATTACAGACAACCACTCTGCCTTTAAGGCCCTGCTTCATTCCCATCTCAGAACCCTCTGGGAATATTCCTGCTGCCATCCCACATGACTCACCTCTTTCTCCCCATTTCTCACACTCCTTTACTTCTCTCTTCTCTTCATCATACTGACCTTCTCTGACTACTACCGTCTTCACTTTTCTCATTTACTCCTACTCTTGCTCTGTTTGTTTTTCTTTTGTCCCACCCTTCTTAATTCAACAATTAACACCTCTTATCCCCCTATTATCCTACTTTAACTCTGCTAAGATTTCATGTAAAATTGTATTGTCAACCCCGTGTTATTTCACATTGTAACAAATCTAACAGGAATATGCACCAGTGGCTTTTTCTTATTTTAATTGACTAATGTGTGTGTGTGTGTGTGTGTGTGTGTGTGTGTGTGTGTGTGTGTGTGTGTGTGTGTGTGTGTGTGTGTGTGTGTGTGTGTGTGTGTGTGTGTGTGTGTGTGTGTGTGTGTGTGTGTGTGTGTGTGTGTGTGTGTGTGTGTGTGTGTGTGTGTGTGTGTGTGTGTATAGTTTTATCTTTTGCTTTTCTGACTGCATTTTTACTGCAATCGTCAATTTTTGTCCTGTTATGTAGTGCCATCATTCTTCAATAGTGTTACATAAAGGTAAATGCATTGCGTTCATATTATGTTGTTGTTCATGGAGCTTTTCTCCCTGGGATTCCATTGAAAATGGGCTCTTCTTGGCCCAATGGACTATCCAGGTAAAAAAACTGTAAAATAAATAAAAAAAATAAGTCTGTTGTCAGTAAGAGTCCACTTTGTCTTTATTACATTTTAAATCCATGTTGAAAACAGTTTTTACTTTTTTGGCTCTACTGGCATGTTCTACTTTTTACATTTTATTAATCCATGTAGGAGTCCAGTTTTTTTTTTTAGCATGCTGAGAGTTACATGAGTTACATTCCAAGCATCAACTTTATGAATGTTGTAAAGAAGTACAGCACCTAAGTTAAGTTGTAGAAGAAAGGACATTAAAACATTCTGTATTTCTTAAATTGATGTTGTGTTATCCTGAAATATAAATTTCCAAAGACATGCATCTGGAGCTTTTCTCCCTGGGCCTCCACTAAAAATAGGCTTTGTACTAGTCAGACTTTCCAAGTCAAAAAATGTTAAATAAAATAATAAATAATAACATGCCTTCTGATGAAGTATAAACTATGCATGGGAATTGATGCCAATAGAGTTTATAGTCATTTAGAAGAACACTCAATTGTGGCAATAGAAGAGAAAGGGTAATACAAAAAGTCATATGGAACAAAGGATCATTTGTTGTTAAATAGCATCGTAGTAGAGAACTGTAAAAAGGGGAAGAATCAAAGAGATACACCTACACTACAAATCTACAAACAGTGACCACAAAACAGTGGCAAACCACGCTGCAGTTAAGCCATGACAAAGGACAAATTATTATCCCAGGGATAAAAATTCAAAGGGGATATTCCAGGGTGACTGTCACTGCTGCTGTTCTGCCTTGTCTTAACCCATTAAGTTGTCTGCTTAACAGATTACGTCATGGCTGCAATTTCCCAGAAAACAACAGAGTGTACATACTTCTCATCTTCTCTTTATAGATTAGTCAAACCTTTTCAGATGGTATAAGAATGTCATTTGGTCTTGATAAATGTGCAAAAGCAACCTTTAAAAAAGGAAAGCTGCAGCACCAAGAAAACATCAGTTTGGGATAAGAATGTGAAACAAAAGAACTTGAGCAAGAGGGAGTGTATAAATATTTGGGAACTGTTGAAGGATCAACAATAAAACATGAACAAATACAAATAAAACTCAGTAAGGAATATTTTAGAAGACTTAAATCAATCCTGAAAACAGAGCTGACATCTAGGAAAAAAGTTCAAGTTATAAACCAATTTTCTCTTCCTGTCATAACTTACAGTTTTGGAGTGACTGACTGGCCCCAAAAGATGTTAGATAGATCAGACAGCACAACAAGAAGGATGTTTCATGTTCATCAAATGATTTATAAAAATCAGTGCATATCAATATTATATAATCCCCATTCCAAAGGAGGCATGGGCCACCTTGAAATTGATTACATGTATAGATCTGCAATCATGGGACCGCATACATATCTATCGAACTCACAAGACCCAAACATAGTGAAAGTTTTGAAACATGAAGAGAATAAATCTAAGATTACTTCCTTTCTTAGTCTAGCAGAAGCAAATCAGTATCAAGTGGGAATGGAAATCAGACCAGAAGTAGATAAAAATCAGACAGCAACTGAATGTGCCTAAAAACAAAAGAAGGAATATAAGGTGAAAGATCAGATGAGAAGGCAAGAAATGTGGAAAATGCATAAATATAGTTGCAAGTATACAAGACTCCTGTAGCAACCTTATATTAATTAGGATCAAATGCAGGAATGGTTAAGGAGAGGCGAATTCAAACCAAAAGATGAAAGGTTAATATTGGCGTCCAAAGATAGTGGAATATGTACACATTGGTTTACAAAGCCCATTGAACATGTGGTAGAAACAGACAAATGTAGGTTTTGTAAAACAGAATTGGAAAGAGTTGCATACCTTGTTGCTGGTTGTGACATATTAATAGCAGACGATCTGTATACTGAAAGACATAATAATGTGGCAAGACCATTGCACTGGGGATTGTGCAAACATAATATTGAAGTAGCTGAAAAACACTGGAAATATGAGCCACAAAGCATCATAGAAAATGATGAAGTCTACATCACATGGGAATCAACCATTACTAACAGTTTAAAAGACAGATGGGAGAAAACCAGATATAGTGGTATATGACAAGATGACAAAAGTAGCATTGATCATTGAAATCGTTACACCCAGTGACTACTTTGTCTTGTGTACAAAGAAACACAAAGTCATAAAATATCAGAATTTGCAGGCAGACATGAGAACAATGTGGAAGAAAGATACCCAGACAGTTCCAACAGTAGTAGGAGTAGTAGGGTCTTATAAAATAGAATACAGAATCACACTTAGATATGTTACCGATACATGTAACTCTGTATGAATTACAGGAGGAGTCACTACTGGGCACATTGAGGGTGCAGCAAAAAGCACTTCTGGCTGACATCAGAGATTGAAACAATACTAACTTTATGAACTTTAATCGTACTTTGACTTAGGAATGGGGTCAATTCCTATCATGGTATTAGAAACCCCAAAGATTTGGAGAAATTAAAAAAGATACTGTTGGAATAAGAAATGTACTAATTGGTTCTCTGAGAGAGTAGCTGATGCATGTAATAAATTACATTAAAGCAAGCAGTACTTTAGATATTTTTAAGAAATAACCTGGGCACTTATTATGCAAAAAACTGCTTTGGTCTATTGGCAGGCTAGAATGGCATTACTGTCCATGCCTAAAATATTTGTATGTACTGTACATATGTGATAATAGATGTGAATTGTTGCTGTAAAGAGTTTATGAGTTCAGAGTATCTCAAATAATCATATGTGGTAATTGTATGAATATTATGAATGCTGTATAAATTAAAAGGCTCTAAGCAGAAAATCCAATTTAAATACTCTACTCTAAATGCTTTTTCAACATGGTGTATTTCCTATGGTTGCAGCAAAAGAAAGCGAAGAGGTGTGTAATTATTTCCAAGCTGATGCATATGCCCGAGATATTAACTATCGAGCTGTTTCCAGAATGGAATGGCTGCACTTGTGCATTACTCCAAGCCTGGAATACCAAAACCTCCATTATCTGTTGCTCTCATATGGGACATTAAATATTCTCTAGGATTAGTGCCGAACACTGAAATTTTAATATCAAATCATTCTGATACTGAATGAAATTATGCAATGGTTTTATTGATGTTTAAATAAAATATAGCATTATGGAGAGTAACAGCATTTTCAAAATGTTTATTCTTTGCTCAAAAATTAAAAGAATGTCTTACCATGTGTTTATTTTTCATAGCATTGCTTAAGTGGTTATTTTGCATGACTGTGTTTCAGTCTGGCTTGGTACAAATTCCTAAGTAGCTCACTATTTTTTTAACTCTAACATTAGAATGTTGTTCACAGGTTTATAGGTTGTTATTAGGCTAATGAACACTAGGACTCTTGCAACCAACCTGTGCACCCCAAACCATTTGGGTCCCAAGTACCATGTGTATCTATACGAGGGACACATTAGTAGGGACGTAACTAAGGATCTGTAGGGAGGAGGTGTTAGTTAAGATAATACTTTTCTTATTAATGGTTTCTGTCCATAAGGGATATGGGGACCAGACCGAGGGTAAGTTTATGATTTCCCATCCATTTATCAAGGTTTTGTTTGGATAGGGACAGTGATGAACTCTGTTTTTACATGAATGGGAAGCCTATTACATAGTACAGGGATCCTTTTGGATACATATCTGCCTCTCCAGCAGGCTCTGTTATGTCACAAATGAAGTTCATATACCTTTATTGTTTCTGGTAATGTTAGTTTTGTGCTTGTGAAACAGATCCATGAGGGTCCATTATTTGAAAGCCCTCCAAGCCAGTCCTAGATCCCCTCTCAGCAGCCTGTAGAAGACTAAATGCAGAGACAGAGCCCTTAGGCAATCAGTATAGGACAGGGTACTTTTGTGGCATTCCAAATGTTGCAACTGTCTGGTTAGAAACATACCAAAGGGGGCACTGTATTCAAGGACAGGTCTGATAAGGGCTGAGTAGATTGGCACTATAACTTCCTTGTATCTTACCTATACATTGGGAGAGATAGAATTATTTTATTTATCTTAGGTAAGTGTTGGTCAACAGCAAGGTCACTGTCTACATATGTTCCCAGATCTTTTAGTACTAGGTAACTTCTTGGGGGCATTTTATTAACAGAGTAATTATCTTGGGTTGACAGTTTCCTAAAATGTATTATAATGCATTTTTGGCACTGGGATTTAGGCCATGGCTTTGGCACCAGTCATTTGTTAATGTGAAATCCACTTGAAAGCAGGGGCGGCCCATACTATTGGACTGCCGGACTGCAGCTCCCTCAGCTGTAAAATAAAGAAAAATAAAGAAATAAAAAGAAAAAGAAAAGATAAAAAAAAAATTAAAAATCGTGGACTTTTGCGCATGCGCACTAGTTCAGACTGCTGCTAAGACAGTCTGGAGCATGTGCAGACTGTCTCAGCCACAGTCCGGACTGGGAAACATGAAGAACAGAGCTCCCAGAAGTCTACTCAGTTTTAAACTGCATAGGCTGTGGCTGGGACCAAGGGAAGAACAGGTCAGACTCGGACTGCAACGTTGGCAGGCTGGAGTCACGTCGGGGATCTCGCGCTATGAGATGTATGGACAGCTATGAACAAAGGGATGGGCTTGATGGACAGCTATGAACGAAGGGATGGGACCTACTATGGAAGGTAAGAGGGCTATAGTGTGTGTGTGTGTGTGTGTGTGTGTGTGTGTGTGTGTGTGTGTGTGTGTGTGTGTGTGTGTGTGTGTGTGTGTGTTGTGAGAGAGTGTTGTGAGAGAGAGAGAGATTTTTAAAATAAAAAAGATATATGTTATGCAAACATATTTTTCACTTCAGTTCATTTGAAAAAACAGGAAGGGTTGCTGTTTCTTTTTAATGAAATTCTGCGCTTGTCTTAAACTGGGCTGTAGACTGCTTCAGCTGACTGTGAGTACATTCCTCTGTTTATGCATGCTCACTAGAAACTAAAGTAAACCAGTGTGTTTTTAATTGAAGGCTACTGCTCAAAGGCATAACCACAGTGACGTGCTTTAAATAATCCTTTTGTCTTTTGTACATCTGCACCTGTCAACAATCTGAATGTTGCTGAACTACCTAACATCAGGCAAAAGCACACTGTAATTTGATTGTTCTCACTCAGTATATATAAATGAGGAGTTTCCAGCATACACAGGCTTAGCTTGATATTGCTTAATTAAGGTCAGAAGGCATATCAAGCTAGTCATTGATTATGGAATGGTTCTATAGACAGAACTACAAGTCATTAATCATACTTTTGCACAAGTAGGCCTCTTTTAAAGAAACATAAAATACATGGCAAACACACACAGCTTAGTTATTTTCAATTTGTTGTTGCAAAGTGTAATCTACATTGAATATATGAAAAGTAAAGTATATTAAGGTAAAACATGAGCAATGCAATGGCAGTCATCACTTAAACGATGTTCATTATGAAAGGAGTAAAAAACTGTGCTGGAGATCAGATAGCACTCTGTATTGCCTTCTTTCTAATGAGTAAAAATCAAGGTCATTCATGTCACTAGGTATTTGAAGAGAACGACTTGTTCCTTGTATAACTGTTTTTAAATGCTTTACTTCACTGACTACTGAAAAGAAGAAAAAAGCAAGTAAAATGATGTTATAGGACTTATGTTACATGGAAAATAAATTGCTGCAAGTTAAAAAGGAAAAAAGTAACGAACAAGTCGACCACAGTATAAGCGGAGCTGACAATAAGGCACAGACCAGAACAATGCAGGTACTTAGTCGGTGTGCTTATTTGGAATAAACGTTTTTACTTTATACCTGCATTGTTCTGGTCTGTGCCTTATTGTCAGCTCTGCTTATACTGTGGTCGACTTGTTCGTTACTTTTTTCTATGTGGATTCCTGCATTGGAGTTGGTGTTCTAAGTTAAAAAGGAAGACACCAAGGCACAGTATAATTGTTCTAGCCATGTTCTTTGTGATAATGATGTACCTTTTTGAGACATTGTTAATAGCACAACAGGTAGTGTACTTGCTTTTGATGTAGAAGGATGTGGGTTCTACTTTCACAGTAGGTAGATGCATTGCTGATACTGTACTGTGTTGTAATGGGGGTGGATGCTGCAGTCCTTTTTGGCAAAAATACCTAGTAACTATGAACCTATCAGTTTGCCATCCATTCCCTATTGTGGTATTACTAGCTTATCATTTTTTTAATGCATGCAACACAGGCAATTTATTCTTCAAGGGCAAAAGGCACTTTATTTGTAGATGAAACAATGACATATAAAGTTGTTTGTTAGCAGCAACCTCTTTATTAGTTACAGATTTCTTTAATGTGGATTTTACTAGTTCAGAGATTGTGTATATTTATTGATACTGGTGGACTATAGAAGGTTGTGTAGACTTTTTATGATGGAAATGTTCTGAATTGGGCAGTTTTTTCATTGGTGCATGCATTTTGTTTCATTGTTTACTGGAAAATTGTTCAAAACAATAAATTTAAAATACCCTCTAACAACTGTACTGTATTGTACAAGGAATATAATGTAATACAATCAGGAAGGTGTATCAAAGAGCATGTGTATGTTTCATGTTCAAGGGGCCTATGATTTCAAAACAGCCCAAAGTTAATCTTTATCTGCCACTGGCAAAATGTATTTTCTTTGAACATGGGTTTCAGTGCTGTTTCAATTAATGTGAGTTTCAAGGGCAGAGAAGTTTTAATGCTAAGTCTATTTTCATTGTGAGACTGCATTGCATTGTTTAGCAGATATCTATTAGGGTTTGTACTGTAAAATGCAAAATAAAACTTTCAAACAAAATCCAAATCATCGCAGAAGTAAAGCAGTATGCATATTACAGTGTTTATAGTAAATGGGGTGAAATAACCAAGGGAAGGGACATTGGAATGGCTGCAGGGGGGGGGGGGCGCCATTCAACCATGATTTTGTGAGGGGGAAGGGTAGCAAACTCAGACAGCCCAGGCTGAACTATACCTCTCAACTTTCCAGATTTTTGCTTCTTATTTTTGGTTTGTTCCTCATAAAATTTGTAGTTTTCTGGCAAATCATTTAGGAATGAAGTCACTAAATGATGACAGACATTGAGTTTCAGACGTTATAACCTTCAGAAAAATGTATGCTAACGCAAGACCTGTTATTCTATCAACTGTCTTAAGTTTATACAAGAGCAATTTTTAGTACTGTTTGTATGTTCCCCCAATATATTTATTTGGCCTTGTCCAGATTTCCTGTATTAAGAGGTTTAGAGGTACGTGCAAATAAATCGCTTTATAGAATTAGGAATATCCAAACCTCTCAACAGTCCCCAATTTTGGCTCAAAATGTTGCTCTTCCCCTAATAACCAGTCTGCAAATTGGCAATTTTGGAAGAAAATGTGGAGGGTTTACAATTATAAATAATGTAATGATCAGAGTTATAGATTATTTTC
Source organism: Protopterus annectens (assembly GCF_019279795.1). Taxonomy (NCBI): domain Eukaryota; kingdom Metazoa; phylum Chordata; order Ceratodontiformes; family Protopteridae; genus Protopterus; species Protopterus annectens. The sequence continues at coordinate 879,932,321 of NC_056728.1, read as the reverse complement.
ATTTCAGAAATGCATGTAGATGCACTTATTTTGTCAGCTGCTCAAGTTAACAGTACTAATATTAAAAAGGTGTCTCTTCTTTGACAGGTTCCCAGCTGTATTTTGTGGAAATTTTCTATTTTTGCATAACATATTTTGTCTGTTTTTCATAAAATTGTGGTTTTCTGGCAAATTAGTAGCAAATCATTAAAGATTGAAGTTAGAAAATAATGGCAGACATTTGAGTTTCAGATTTCATGCCCTTCAAAAATTCATACTAATGCAAGACCTACTACTATTCTATTATCTTTCTAAGTTTATAAGAGCAATATTTAAAAATTGTCCTTATTTTTGGGCCTGTGTCCCACTTTTATGTATGGCTTTGTCCAGATTTCTTGCTCTATGAGGTTGAGAGGTATGAGTGTCAGAGCCTTCATCATCAGCTAGAGACCCACTCCCCTATGTAGTGACTCTAAAGGTGTCCAAGCAAGGCAAGGAGCAATTATGTAGTGTAAGTGTGCAGAGTATTCCCCCATCCATGTTAGACACAAGTACAATAGTGGCTTTTCATCTGTCCTTGATTTTGCAGAATGTTCTAGTTTTCTGTCATATTTTTATACTGTTGATTTATGCTTCTTATTATTCAGAAAATGCATGCTGTCGCAGTGCTCTGTTGCTTTGTGATTTGTTAAGCTCATTACATTTGTTGGATAGTTGCAGTCATCTTTGCAGGCTTTACTCGTAAACTAAACAAAATGCCAATCTATCATGTATGGTCCATAACCTGTGCAGTAATCCTTTAAGCAATTTTCTTGAGCTGTTTCTTGTCTGCTGTTCATTTTTTACTTTGATCATGTTTTCCCCATGAAACAAGTAGATAGTTGTTGTCAGGCAGCAGGTCTTTTTTGGATAAGAAACATTTTTACAAGTGGGGTATCACAGATATTCTACTTTCAGCATGTTACTTGGTACTTTTATAAAGCTGAATATAAGTTATAATTAGAACTGCAGTGCAAGGAGAAGCTTGTTTTTTTATACTTGATTTTGACTAGTATTCCAGTAATGTATTTAAAAAGTAATTTATTTTTTCATGCCTCACAACCTTTTTGTTTCCATATAGATAATTAAGTAAGCTGTCATGTAGCCAATGCATTTGAAATATTTTTTTCTTCTACACTTCATTTTGTCTTGATTGGACTTTCGTAATGATGGTTTGGCACCCAAGGCAGTGTATTTAATTAAAGTTCCAGTTGTGTTTGTGAGCATAGCTCCACCCCTTTCTAATTGGCCACACCCCTTCCCATTGGCCCCACCCATTCAGCTGGTTCCTGCAGCCCCCCTTTAATTTGAAGTCACCAGCCGCCACTGCTTGCAAGATGTTGGTGTCTTTAGAGTTCCTTGTTT
>NC_056728.1:879620938-879625938 GCF_019279795.1 Protopterus annectens | reverse complement strand
TAATTCGTTCTAACCCTCCTCACAACTCACGATTTCTGGTACTTCGGTTTTCCTTTAGAAAGATGTTATGCTAGTCCTGTACGAATATTCAGAGCAGAGTTGAGTTAGACCCCCCGTTTTATTAAAGCTCAGCCGGGTCGCGCGCACCACACACACACACACACACACACACACACACACACACACTCGCACGCACGCACGCGCGCGCGCATTATTTTAAGCTTACAGAGAGGCGCGTTAGCTTCTATAGTTTATTGTTTTTCTAGAAATGAGAGGATAACACATCCTTCAGCTTAAGGTGTAGGATAGATGGAGGTCAGCCGTGTGGCTTATTATCTGAAGGGTTGTGCTGCAAGCACGATGGCACCAGTTGGCATCTTAAAATATTTATTCACTTTGCGAGGTAAGGAATCTGCCGCTACCTGGCACCTGGCCATTTTCAGGTATGACTTCAAATTGGTTTGCCTGGCACTAGCAAACATTACGTTGTCATTGGCTGTTCTTAACAGTCATTTCAACTGAATATTATAACCGCGTTACATTTAGCACTAGCAGGGAAACTCACAGAACAATTTGTTATAGGGAAATGTCGTTGCATCTGTTCGGCACAGTGTTTTACTGCACACTTATGGAGCGCCCTCAGGGTCGTCACTGATTTTTGCATCAGGGACTTAACCTGGTTCCTTGTAGAACACAATTTTGTGACTAAACAACACAGCTACAAACATTATTAATACAAATCATGTTCGTCTTTCAACAAACACTAGAGTTCAAAGCTTTTGTGTCTTTGCAGTTTCAGTCAATCTTCCAAGTAAAAGGTTGAGATAAAAATATCCTAACTGTAATTTGTAGTGTGTAGCTAATGAAGGGAAATGCAACAGGATGACTGATACATAAACAGTACCACCTATTATATTGTTCAGTCTATTTGTTTTATTTATTCTTTATTTTTATTTTAGTACTCTGTTATACAAGAGGTGTGAGCATGCTGCATTATGACCAGACAAGAAAAAAAAATTACTATTGACAAAAATACTGATAAACATTCTTAGAGAAGATGCCTGTAACCATTGACATATTAATTATTATTATTATGACAGACAAAACTGAGCAAACCAGATGCAACCTAGAAGGCAGGCTTAAAGCATCCTCAACTCCAGAATTCCAGAGGGCAACCTAAAAAGGGACCATTTCCAAAACCATTTCACAAGTGACAACGTTAAGTTTCAGGTATGTAACATTCAATATTGATTTGTAACAGCGTTTGTTCTAGTGGTTACTTTGGCCCCCCATTGGCCTCATCAGTATTTTTTTCTTTTTCCTCAAACCCGTATTTGTTAATTGGGTGGGTAGCATCAATACCCCCTTCAAAAAACTAGGCTAAGATTTTTACCACTCCACCAGATCTGCTTACTGCTTCATTCTGTACTTGTTTTTTGAAGTTGCGCAACTTATGATGCAGCATGGCCTCCCTTCTCCTGGGCAGCATATAAAAATAAATAAAAACTCATTTGGAGAAAAACAATAAATTCATCCCTGAATACATGAATGACTGCCCTTGCTAATCAGCTAGTCCTCTATACCCTTAGTTAGCTTTTGAGAGACGGATGAGAAAAGTGGAGTTTGAAGCAATAGATTTGCATCTATACTCTACTCAGCCTGACCAGAATTGACTTATTCAAATCCTTCCTTCACTCCATACCTGAGTTCCTCCTCACATCCTCTGTAACCCATGTGATATCATCCTTCCTGCCCCAACTCTCATTTTTCATCCCTTCAGGACCTAATATTCGGCCACAATAAATCATTGCTAGGTATGAGATGCTTGCCATACAGAGGTTCTGCAGATGTAATTAAATCACATACTTACCTTTGATAAACAAATAGTGATAGTGATTGGGGCAGCTGTATTATTACTACTAACAGTCCTGATTTATGCTTTTATCTAACTGGAGCAATTTGAATAACTCTGAGCTTATGTTTGAAGACAAACTGGAAATAATATTGTTACAGATCTCTATAAAGAGCCTCTTCTTTAGAGACTTTCCATGCCAGCCCTATGACTACAGAGATAAAGCCTTGACCACAACCCAGGTGACCAAAGTTCAAATAACATCTCAAATGTCTTCAAGTGAATAGCAAAAAAAAAAAAAAAAGCACTTCAAAGTAATAAGCCAATCACTACATTGTAAGGAGTCGGCTTATTATAGTTAGATCTGCACACCCTTCCGTCTTCCACTGAGGAGCAAAAGAAAACAAATGTTCCTTCTACTGGCACACACCAGCCGAGTGGCCAGATGATGCTCAACACGTGCTTTACCCCCTCCTGCCCAGCCATACAGGCCCCAGTTCTGTAATTCTCCTTCAACATATTTTATTAAAAATGCTTTCTTCGTTTAAACTTTAACATACAGCTCCTGCACTTTATACCCTGCTTGCATGGATCATTACAGTACTAATATTTTAGTTACTATAATCTTTTTAAACAGTAGCAAACTGCTACGATACTTATATTTTAGTAAGAAAAAAATGCACTTTTTTTCATTTTAAACTGTAACAAACTACTTGGTACAATATGACATGCAGTTGCTGCAGTTCAGACCACACATGTAAATGCAATACTGGCTATTAAAAGCCAGTACTGCAATAAAGACAGATCAAGATTGGGTCATTGCTCCCCCACTCCCACCCTCAGCACTTTGTACCCAGAGCAGTTTCCCCTTTTGCCTCAGCTTAGCTATGCATTTCCACTTCGTAGGTGGTTATGGGAGGATATATAGACAGAGCAGAGCCACTCACCTATCTCTAGTAGTGAAGAGAAGACAGAGTAATTGTCATTTTGAATGAGTAACCAGGTTTGGGGGCACACCTGTCTTTGGACCTGGGGAGGGGCTGCTCTCAATACCTAAACCTTATGGCTTGCCTTAAGCTTCATTAAGAATGGCAGCACATAGAGGGGTAGGCCAAGGCGTTGCAATCTAAAAGTGCCTTTTTGAGCAGCAGTTGCTGCTTTCACACTCATTCACCTCCTGTGGAAGCCCCTTTGTTACCAGCTGAAGAGGGAGGGCTGGTGGCCCTGGCCCAGATGGTTAAATACCTATCTGAACTCCAAAACTAATTCCCATGGAGCTTAGGAGAGCCATGCAGCAGCATGAGGTTTTACAATCTGAAGACAGAAAGTAAGAAATCCATGACAAAAAGGCTTTCAGTGGTGCCAGCTATATACCATTCCATTTTTTAAGGTTACTCCTCCTCACTTACCATTAGTACCTTTTGTTTTTAAAATAACTGTATTACACCAGACCACTGGTTCTCAGGATCTGTTACAGTGAGCCTCCCACGTACTGTGGCCTGAACCTGAAAAACTGTCCATTCAGCATTCTATTCCAGTTAAAAATGAAAATAAATATAAAAATGCTACATAAATAGATAAAAGCCTTGTCCTTCCATTACAAATCACAAACATGCTTTCAGTCTGCCCAATGAAAAAAGGTTTATATTGGTCTATTTACATGGAGACCCCTCTCAGTATATATCAAATGTGGAATTACTGAGGATTGGCTTATATCTAATTCTCTATCCACATGTGTATATGTATAATTATCATTATGGGTAAAACACAAATTTAAGAACAAATAAAATGGTTGCTGTTTGTAATAAATGAAGAGTTTTAGCTGTCCTTATCTACTGTCATTAAAAAAAAGAAAAGAAACATGGAAGCATGAAGAGCATTACAGCTTTTAAAACTGCCAGAAGGGTAGCAGTGTGCAGAAATGGATCAAGGTCAAATGGGGACCTAGGCAGGGTAATAAATCAGGCCCCCTCCCAGAGTAGCCCCTCCTGTGGCAACTCCCTACTCCTCACAGCATCCCCCTCCCCAGCCATTCCAGTGTTCCACTACTTGGCTATTTCTCTCCAGTTACCATAAACACTGTTCAAAGCTGTCAGTGTGCATATTGCTTTCTTATTTACTTCTACAATGATTACAGATATTGAAATAAAATAGCATGAACACCAATAGCCATTTGCTAAACAAACAATACAGTCTCACAATGAAAACAGACTTAGCATGAGCAGTAAATGTTTCTGCCTTTAAAACTCACATTCAAAATGCATCTGGGCAGTGGAGGATTAAGTTTACCTTTCGGCTGTTTTCAAAACATAGGGTCCTTGCATATAGTTTTAGGGCCATGCATACGTGCATGCATGTGTTATTTGAATCATCTTCCTGATTGTATTGTATTATATTCCAGCACTACTTGTTAGAATGTGTTTTAAATTTGTAATTTTGAACATTCGTCCAGTAAGCAATGAAACAAAATTTACAAACCAATAATGACAAAACTACCCATTTCAGAGCCATAAAAGGCCACTGAGACATCTGTCATAACAATCCACCAATATCAGTTAATAAGCACAATCCCTGCAGAAGTAAAAGTCATCCGAATAATTCCACATTAAAGAGATCTGTAACTAATGAAGAGGTTGCTACTGGAAAACAACTTTACATTTCAATGTTTCATCTACAAATTCAGTGTCTGCTGCCCTTGAAGAATTAATTCCCTACATAACATTAAAAAATTGATAAGCTGGTAATATTGCAATAGGGAATGACTAACAGATAAGTTCATAGTTACAAGGCATCTTATACAAAGGAGGACACACTCAGAAGTGCAGAACCCCTACCCCCCTTAAAATGCACCAAATAATTAGCAATCAAAAGGGCACTGAAATACCAGAACTCCATCCACATGGCGTAGGAGTAGAATCCACAGCCTTCTGCACCAAAGGCAATTGTGCTACTAACAGTGCTTTCAAATTCTCCAGCACAAACAGTTTCACAATGAAAACAGACTTAGCATGAGCAACAGTAAACTTCACTTCCCTTGAAAATCACAATTCCATGAAAAAGCACTAAAACTCATTAAGTCCCTAAAAATGTACTGAAACTCAAATTCACAATTCACTCAGCATTCTGGTAGTTGGTGTAGAGGACTGAG
>NC_056728.1:879580938-879618438 GCF_019279795.1 Protopterus annectens | reverse complement strand
TAAGGTATGCCATATGTAACAGGTATGCTTGTCGCCTAGCATAGGGCATAAAGGTGACATCCAGATGCACAATCCTCAGAATGGAAAGCCCTAGTAGGAATTCTATTATAAGGAAAACCAAGAGGTAATCAGTACATCCAGAGGAGAAATGGACCAGGGGGAGGAGAGAGGGAGGGAATACTGCAACAGTGAAGAAAAGGATATCTACCATTATGATAAGATTTTTACACAACTATACTATGTCCTTCCATTTCACTGTTGCACTATTCATAACATTAGGGAAAGTGTCAAAGCTCAGGAAGAAATTTGGGAGGAGGAGGAAGGACCAGTAGAGCTCTCTAGGAAGCCATGAAGGATGGTCCTAGCGACACCACCTCTAGCTCTGAAAATTCCATCCAACTTGTAGTGTTTGGTAAAAGTAGTCACAGAATTCCAGGTAGCTGCCTCAAGAATAGAGTTAGTATCCAAACCCTTGAAAAAGCACGAGAAGAAGCAATAGCTCTAGCAGAATGAGCCTTAACAGAGTGAGGAAGGCTCTTATTATGAAAGGAATAACAAAATAAATAGCCTATGAAATTCAAGAAGAAATAGTCTACCTGGATACTGCTAATCCCAAGGACCTAGGATGAAAGGAAAAACAGCTGATCAGATTTCCTAATAGTCTTAGTCTTATCCAAGTAAAATCTGAGTTGTCTATGCACATCCAATATGTGCAGTACCTTCTCAGTATTGTGGACAAGGGAGAAAGTGGGCAAATGAGTAGACTGATTAAGGGACAACTCATTCATCAACTTGCGCATAAAAGAGGGATTAGTACACAAGGACACTGCATCCTTATGAAACACCAAAAAAGGATGACAAGCCATAAGGGTTTTAAGCTCAGACAGCCATCTGGCAGAAGTAAGGACTAACAAATTAACATTTTTCCAAGAGCAATGTTGCAAGGAAGCTGAAGCTGCAGACTCAAAGGGAGTCAGAGTCAATTTCTCCAAGACAAAATTAAGATCCCAGGGAGGAGGAATAAGCTTTCTGGGTGGCCTGATATAAAGGACACCGTTAAGGAATTGTTTAGCTTGAAACCTAAAAGGTAAAGGAGAAGATAAAGGTAGAGAAGCAGAAATAGTTGATAAGAGGGCCTTAACAGAAGAATAAACCAACCCAGCATTGAGCAATTCACACAGATAAGATAGAACCAAAGGAAAGTGGATCCAGGTTACAAGAAAGACACCAAACACAAAACCTCTTCCATTTGTAGAAGTAGGATTTCCTAGTATTGGGCATCGTGGCCTCCTTCAGGAACCAAAGCATGTCCTTAGTAAAAAAGGTGCCCATATGGAATCAAACTCCTATCACCCAGAGTTTCAGCTGAAGAGTGCACAGGTGAGGATGGATGAGATATCTTTTGTGTTGTGTGAGTAGGTCCACCCTGTGAGGTAACTTGTGATGATAACTCTTGGCTAAATGCAGAAGAAGAGGGAACCAATCCTGTCTCGGGCAAAAGAGAGTCACCAATAAGATTTGGAGGGGCGTCCTGTCAAATTTCGAACAGGAATTTTGGATTGAGGGGAAGAGGAGGGAAAGCATAAAGAAACATCCCTTTCCAAGAAAAAGAGAGGGCATCCACCTTCCACACCAGAAGACCTGGGACTTTGGCACAAAATAAAAGAAGTCTGTTCAGAGGGAAGGCAAAGAGATCTACTTGAGGAGTATCCCACTAGTGGATGATGTCCAGAAACACATCCTTGTGAAGCATCTGAACTGAGTTAAGGACCTGCTCAGAGTGTCTGCCACAATTTTTTGAGCTGAGGGAATTTAAACTGCCTGAAGAGTCACTTGATACTGGACAGCAAGATCCCATACCAGGAATGCCAACCGGAAAAGAAGATAAGATCTTGCCCCCCCCCCCATTTGTTTACATACCACATCACTGTGGTGTTGTCTTTAAACACCTTGAGAGGTCCTAGAGAGAAAAGAAGATGAAAAGCCTGAAGAGCCAGCAGTTGGACTCTTATCTCTGACACTGATGCGCTTCTTCTGTTGAAGAGGAAACCTGACCCCCCTCACCTTTAGGGAGCCAAAAGCTCCTCCCCATCCCATGTCTAAAGCATCTGTGAACAGATCCTAAGAGGGAAAAGGGGGATGAAAAGGGAGCCCTGGGTTAGAAATAATTACCGGATCCACCAGTGGAGTTCCTTCTAGAGGCAAGGTAGGAGAGGAACTATAAATTCTAGGAGATGAGCATGTTGAAGCCAAACTGACTTCAGGAACCACTGAAACTTCCTCATATGAAGTGTTGCCAAGGGAGAATAGGGATGATGGAAGCCATGAAACCCACAGCTCTCAGAAACTTCCTGACTATAATGGAAGCCAGAGGAAGAAGAGTTTGAAAGAAGGAAATGAGGGCCAAGGCATTGGGAGGAGACAGAGATGCCGGCAAGGGCACTTTCTAAATCCTGCAACCCAGAAAAAACATGGTCCTGAGAAGGAGTCAGAAAAGACTTTTTGAAGTTTATTGTAAACCCCAGGCTCTGAAGAAGAGCAATGGCAAAATGAAGATTTTGCAGTAGGATCTCAGAGAGGATGCCTGAAACATCAGGTCATCCAAGCAGGGAAATATTTGGATCCCCTGAAGACTGCAAAAAAGCAATCACAGGAGTGAGGCATTTGGTGAATACCCTTGGGGCAGTAGAAAAGCCAAAGGGCAAAGCAGAGAGATGATACTGTCAGGAAGCAGTAGAGAAATGCAAAAACTTCCTGAAAAGGGGGTGGATTGGAATATGGAGGTAAGCATCCTTGAGATCCAGAGATACCATATAAGTCCGAGGAAGCAAAAGAGGAAACAAAGTCTGAAGGTACAATATTCAAAAAGTGGGCATATTCAGAAAAGTGTTCAGATGAGAGAGGTCTAGAATGGGTCTCCACGTATCCTTCTTTCTGGGAACTAGAAACATCCTGGAGTAACCCCCCTCCCGTTTGGGACACAGGCACCTCTTGAATAGTACCCTGAGTCAAAAGGTCCTAAAGCACCTCTGGGAAAAAAGAAGAGTTGTTTCTGAGGGGGTTGAAGAATACTGATAAAAGGTGGAAGGGATTTCCAAACCATGAAATACCCCTGGTGAATAATGGACAGAACCCAGGAATCCTGAGAAATATGTAGCCAAACAGGAAGAGAGATGTGAAGGGAAAGAGGAAAGTGGTTTGGAAGAATAGGATAGTCAGACAACATCTAGGTTATCTGGAAAGGAAGACTTCTGAGGCCCTAAAGTTCATAGGTTCATAGGCTGGTACTAGGCTATCAGCCCTAGGGCCTATACAAGCCTAGCCATAACAATTCCCTGGCTATTTCTTCCCACATTATTTACTTTCCTGGACCCCTGTCTAGCAGGGCGACTGACGTGATCCCTGGGGTGAGTAGCCTTAGCAGGAGAAGCCCGCTTGCCACTATTTTTGCCCTTAGGAGGAGGGAGATTGCCTGCAAACAAAGGCTGGCTTATTGGGATATTTTCTCTGAAATTTAGGAACAGTAGAAACAAACAGATGTTTGAGTTCCTGTAAAGCCTTACCCTTACCCAGAAGGGACTTAAACAAATCAGCAGCAGCTTCACCAAACAAGTGTTTATTATCAAGAGGGTCATCCATCAACTTAGCATTGATATCATTAGGCAACGGTTGAAGCTGAAGCCAAGAATACTTCCTCATCACTGACCCAGAAGCAGCAACCCTAGAAGAAGCATCTACTGCAGCACAACTATACCTGATGGAATGATGAGCCACCTGGGAGTAAGTCCCTAACAGGGAAAGAACAAGTTTTACCCTCAGAGTCTGGAAGATCATAGACAACCTGACAAGTCTGGGACAGGAGAGCCGACACATACTTGGACATATGGATCTAATAACTAACTGCTCTAAAATCCAAGGTAGCTGAGGTGTAAACCTTTTCTTAGCCTAAAGCCTAAACTTTTCATGGTTCAGCTGTCTTTATCAGACATCAGTAACTTGGGCGGAGGAAGCAACTGAGAGTGCTTGTCAGAGGCAATAGACACCACTGTAGGGTCAGCAGTAGGCCATTTGTACAAAAATTTACAGTCCTCATGGACCCTATAAAATCTACCATTTTTTTGGGAGCAGGAGGCTGAAAATCTGGAGCTTTAGAGGCAATGGAAAATTGCATCCAAAGCAGCCAAAACAGGAGGAACAACAGACGCTTTAGGAGATTTCATGTGCAGCAACTTATAGTACTTCTTATGAAGCTCAGCAACCTGGGCACAGTACCATTTAAAGAACTCCATCATCCTGGAGACTGTGACCCCAAAAGAAATCTCTTCAATGGGAGTATCAGGACTTGTAGATTCCTCTTCCTCTGACCCATAGTCCAATGCAGAAGGAATTTGAGAAGAATAAGCAAGGGATTTGCATCAGAATCCAACTCCTCTTGAGAGGAATCCTGTTCCCTGTGTTTTTTAAGGGGAGTAAAAAACCAAGGGGGAGCTGGAACAGAAACACCCTGAGGAGATTTCAGTGCCATCAAAGTACTAAACAAACCTTGAATGAAGGCCTGCCACTCACTCTGTTGAGCCTTAGGGGCAGGAGAAACATGTTTCGTTTTTTTTTTTTTAAATGGGATGTCTGCCTTATAAAACTTGGAAGTCTCTGACCCAGCATGGAATTCAGTAGTAGTAGTAGTAGGGACTTCTTCTCATACTAAAATCTGAGGAACACCACTAGGCCCCTTGGTAATGATCAACCATGGTTACCCCTTAATGTCCGAAATGAACATCTGCAATGCCTCTTTAGATGTGCTTAAAACCAGATCCCCACTGGTCTCCAACCCGGTTGTGGCTGAGGAATCCAACAACAAAGCCGAGTGAACCTCTAGGCATTTACTCACCTTAGGAGAAATGTCCAGCAGAGGTTGAACAACAGAAGATTCTGGCCTAGGTGCCTGGGCAGGAAGTTCCCTACATCATATCTTTTGTGAGAAATTTAAGTCACTGATTCTCAAGATTCTCAAGTTTCAGTGCCAAAGAAGAAAGTTTACTATGCAACATTTTAGGATAAAAAGCCTGACAGATAGAACAGGACATATGATTGTGCGAGGCACTAAGGCAAAACAGACACTGTTCATGGCCATGTTTATGAGGAATCTCTATCCCACACTGGCATTTACCCTTCTTGGATGACATGAAACCCCACAAGCAACAAAAAGACAAGTAAAAAAGGAACCTCAATCAGGCACTTATCTCCAATGACATGGTGAAACCAGCAATGGAACACAGGTGTGCAGACTGATGATCAAAAGATGGTGTTCAGACTGGTGGCAAAGAAGTTCTGAGGATGGTACTTCTGGACATCAGCTTTATGCCCTATTCTATGTGAGGAACATACGTGTGACATACAGAGTACATTAAAGCAACCTAAGGCTTAGGTATACTTTCCAGACTTCAGGGGGATCCCTAATGTTATGAATACTGTAACAGTGAAATGGAAGGACATATCTCTTTACCCATATTATTTTTCCCCAGTCTCAGGGCATGATCAACGTGGACTGCATATTATATTTCTTACACACAATTGTGTATAATTTTTAGTTATTTAATGGTTTGTTGGCAGGATTAGTATCACTAGGCTTGTAACATGTTTTCAGGGGAGTTTCCAAGGTAGTATTCATACTGGCTAGGGAAACTTTGTCTAGGAAACAAGGGAGATTCCTTTATTCTTTACATGATGAGGGAAGACTGCAGGTGTGACACAATGATGGAGAAGAAGGACGCTGTCTTTGGTGACATTAGTCATGATGTCCAAGAGAATGAGGTTATGTTAACTACTGCTGAGTAAAAAGGACTGACTGAATTAGTTTTAATGTGTATAACAGAGGACAGAGAGAGTCTAATGGAGAAAATGTCCTTTTCTGGAGTGAAGCAGTTATGACATGTGTGTCCTCATCGTAGAAAGGTGACTTTGTGGCTACAGATATTGAAATGACTGTTATACAAAAGAGAATACTGGATTCTGCATCATTAAATGCCTGCCAGAGAAGCAACAAAGAGCTGTTTATTTGTGGAACTTGAGCATGATAGTGCAACAAGTCAGCACACAGGAGAATGTCATGGTGTTCAGAAGCTAGACTGCCACCTGTTCAGAAGCTAGACTGCCACCTGTTCAGAAGCTGCACTGCACTGCAGAGATTCCATGTACATTAGTGGTCATTTCACCTACGACATCATATCAGTAACTGAGCAAAATAAGAAAACAATCTGCAGCATTGAGTAAAAATAAGGATAATTGTTTTACTAGATATATGATTTAAGGCTCTTTAATAGAACTGTTGGGGTTTAAAATACAAGATATCAAATTGCTGATTCACTTAGGGATTAAGAACTTTATTGTGTAACATTTGAAAGCTTTTCACTAATTGAAAATTTGTAATGGCACATGAAAAAGTAATCTTTCCCTGGGATGATTATACGTTTATTTAACAAAAGAAAAATTTCAGAACAAACATGACTTGATAGTTTGGGTGAGTTAACTAAAGACTAATTTTATAAGTATTTTAAGGAATGCTGTCAAACTGCATATAATTTAGAAAAACTGATGGATGAAAGACAAATATGGACTGAAGCATGCCAGCTGTAGGGTTCATTGCTGGTCTAGATACAATAGGGTTACCACCTGTCCCACTTTGCGAGGGACAGTCCCTTTTGGGCAGTTGTGTCCTGTGAAAAAAATCTAAATAATGGCAAATGTCCTGAGATTTCAGGACAAAAGTAGTTCCTACGTTTTCTTAAATAGTTGCATAAAACAGTTATTTTTTTATCTGTAACCCCTAAATGTTATAAGAAATAGCATAAGCAGATCAAATGCTACAAGAATAAGCTTTTATTTTTGCAAAAAACTGAAGTTCTGTCCTTTGTACTGGCCATGGGTATGTTTTGTCCTGCAAAATCCATCATTTCTACAAAAATGTCCCACTTTGGGCATTTGAAAAGGTGGCAACCCTAAGATACAACCATTTTACATTACCAGATATTATAATTATCAGTGGCAAATGAGAAACTGTGAAATACTGGAGGTGGGATAAGTCTTGTCATTTGGTGAAAACCTCACCCACTTGATTGATAAATGTACTCAAAAAGCTGTTTACAATACGCAGTGAGGAGATGTTCTACTAAGAACTGCAAACTAGTTTGTAGAAAGTGAATGTACGATGGTCACTGTTTGACTGCCATTTGCTGCCTGAGGTCAGTGATGAAAGCACTGATGATGAAAATGAAGGCAACAGTTAAGTAAGAGATACTTTAGTGAAATGCTGCAATCATAAGGCTGTTAGTGATGAACAGAATGCAGTATTCGTACAGACGAATCTACAGAGTGCCATGTAAACAGACAATGATAGAGAAATATGGAAAAGCATTATATATGTCAGTACAAAAATAGATTTGATATAGTGGACCTGAGATAGGGAACTTATGAATATGTATAAAAAAATGTATAAGGAGATCTATTGGGGGGGGTTAAATAAAGGAAATGACAATTAAGGGGTGGAGTAATTACAAGCAAAACAACAAAAGCATAATACTAATGTACTAGCAGTTAATGTGAATGATCTTAATGGAGAATAACACAGGTCTGAGATCCTGAAATGATGTACAAACTGGAAATAGCCATTATATGTTTAGTAGATACAGGCTGTGAGGTCACACAAAGGGAGCAGTTTCACAAATATTTTGTAAATTATGTAAAGTGGAGGTTTAGACACAGAAAATATACAGGGATTGAAGTACTGATAAACAAGTTATGCTGTTTGATGTTACTGAAGATAAACAGAGAGGCTGCTGATAGCTGATGTAAGGATTAAGGAAAGACAGTTCAGGTTGATAACAGTTTATGTAAAAAAACAATATTCAAAGCCATTGTAAAATATTACAAATTAATGCAGATCAACTGTCATTATGGAATGATAAAACTGAGCCCTTTTGCCTCACCTTTATTCAAGACTTCTTTAGACAAAAGTACCACAAGAAATCACAAATCTTTATACACCCAGATACATAATGTGATCAGGTGATATGATGAAACAAAAACACAACAAATCATATATACTAGATCAACAATTAAAAAACATATGCAAATATTAGAATTTAGAAGCACACATTTTTAAAACAATTAAAACATGTGATCATTATATCCCTGTTTCATCCTTACATTTGATCTGAGTTACTACAGTAATTACCCGTATTCTGTCACATTTTCCCATTCCCCCCAGTTGTTTTAGGATTTTTTTAAAATAAAAAAAAAATTAAAAACCTTCTAAAATTAATGCATTTCTATGCATGTTTACTTAGGGCACTAGTTGAAGCTTTAGTTCTAACACTGTAGTTTGTTTGTGTCTTTCGGCTTTTCCTGGTTAGGGGTCGCCACAGTAGAACTCCGGTCCGCTAATGATTGGTAGTGGATTTTTACGTACTGGGTTACCAGCCCTGATGCACAACCTTCAACGAAGGCACGCCCCATTCACGTATGCCTCCAAACAGAAGACTCTCTAGCTGAGAATCGAACAGGACAACGTCTTGCTATGAGGCGACAACGCTACCGCAGCACCAACACTGTAGTTATGATCATAAATTCGTTATCTCAGATGGAATTCTATCTTTCTAATACAAAAACTGTCACAAGGTAGACAGTGATATAAATTCCATGTTTAGTTGTGTAGTTGTAGCACCTAGTGCGACCAAAGGTTCCTGCAAAAGCAGATACACAGATACTGGCTGCATCATTAATAAACTTACATTTTCTGCCCCCCCCCTTTGGTTGTTATACAGACATACATTCTTCTTTAATTCATTCTTTGCCTTTTCTGACACATGATATGTGGAGGATTCACTTCAGAAGACTGAAAACCCACAGTCTCGAATCCCATAAGACTGACACTCAAAATCCTGAAAACTCAGAATCCTGAAAATTCAAAATCCTAAATCCCAAAAGACTGAAAACACACAGGATACAAACACGGACTATAGACAAGACAAAGCGTTTTACTTTCCACCAAGTATGAGCACCCCCCACACCCCCTGCTACTTAAATATATCAACTCCGAGATGGCACTCCACAGAAAAAAATAGCAAACATACCATTATGTGTTTCATGACTGCCAGTTGTAACCTTAGGTATCTTCCCTTCTAACTTGCTATACTACAATATAACTCATGTTAGTGTAGTGAAGTGCAATCTCACAGTTGAATATTTAAGTAGAAGGGATGTGGAGGAGCAGACCCCCACATAGGGGGTGCAGGGGGCCTTGTTCCCTGCTCATACTTGGTGAAAAGTAATGTGTTTTGTCTCATCTTTGTTTCTCTGTGTCCTTGTACTGGAATATAGTCAGTGTTTGTATCCTGTGTGTTTTCAGTCTTTTGGGATTCAGAATTTTGAATTTAGAGGATTTTGAGTTTTCAGGATTTTGGGTCAGTTTTATGGGATTCGAGATTGTGGGTTTTCAGTGTTCTGAAGTGAATCCTAAGTGGAATGGTCATTGGCACTTAAAGTAATAAATAAAGCAATGGCCATTGACACAATGTTTCATGTGAAACAGTAGCCACAGCCACTCTTCCCTGGTCTTTAATCTGTTTCTTGAACTAAGAAATACAAATAATAGCTGTGTTTTCAAGTATCATCTCTGAGCACTTGAACACAAGCTGCCCAACCACTTTGTCTTTTCCTTGGAAATCTCAAACTTATATGTATTTAATTCCAATACTTTGCAAATGTTTGTTTATTTGCTTGTGCATTTTTAATGCATTACCTGGGTGAATTGTCTGGTCCAAGGACCCTTTTCAGCAATGACCTGGGCACAAGAACTTGTGCAGACTAATATAATGAATTATATTTACAATGAGATATAACAAATTATTGCTTCTCTTGGGCTGCATATGTTCTAACTCATTAATTAATGCAGGGAAAGGAAAGGAAGTATACATTACTTCAATAAAACAACTAAATCTATACAATGCACTTGATCAAAAAAACACATGAATGGTCACCATAAAGTGACAGACATTATTAGTGCAGAGAAAATATGTGAACAAAAATAAATCGAGTGATTAGCATGCCCTACCTGTACAATGCGCAGGTGGCAATATCAACAAAACATGTTTATAATAAAGCATAAAAGTAGCAAAGTGAATGGAACAAGCATAAAAACATACATTTGGAAAAAGAAATTTACAGCATGTATTTATTATTTATTTATTAGTCTTTGTTTACCAGGAAAGTCTGACTGTGTAATACCCATTTCCAGTGGAGGCCTGGGGGAAAAAAGCTCCATTTGCTTAAATTGCATTATACTAAGTTCCAGTTAAACACAGAGTAGTTACATTTATACACAAATAGTAGTTACATTTATAGATTCTAAGATTTTACAGAGGTGGAAGTTACAAAAGAGAAAGCCCATGTGCAACTTAGTGGATTGCACAGGCAGAAATTATGTATAAAATTGTCTTGTCATTTCAATGAGAGTCTGAGAGTATTCTGTTTAAGGAGAGTATTTGGACAGTATCATATGGTGAACTCAGACCTCAGGATTCATGAAGCTTGCGCCAGGTGCAGGCGTAGCGTTGGAGTCCTAACAACAAAGATGACCCCGAGCGATTCGGGTATGAGCTGTTCCCACGTGCACTACCTGCGTACGCTAGGCCTGCACAACTCCTGAGCCTTGTATGCTAATTACCCCATGTGCAGCAGTGTAGCATGCAAATGAAGGTATGTAGCGATACAGGAAGTGGTGCAGGCATAGTGTAAGCATGCAGAAATGTTAACCATACAAAATGGTTTACATTTTTGCAAACATAAAATTGGAGCCATGACAGCCGACCAAATACATGTATTATATTGTTAATATATGCCAATGGCTAAATATATAGCCACTGGCATAAAAAAAAACATGTACAAAATATAAAATTAACATTTAATATATATAGTCGCACTATTGCTACGTGGAAGCGCACTGCAAAGGGGATCGCAAGGAATATATAAAAATATAGAATAAAACTGCAATGAAACACATATCACAATTTCCTCATAATAGTCAATGGCAGGCATGCTACACCATACTCATGGCGCAAGGGTTGCTAAGGGGCAGTGACAGTGTTATGTGCAGTAGCTTGGAATTAGTAGGCAATGCCATGCAAATTAGAGGAGTAATAGTGAATCGCAGATTCCCCTCTTGTGCAAGGATGCACCTCACAGTGTAGTGTTATAACACCGAGGTGAGCCCTTGAGATAAAGATGACAGCAAGAGAGGGGTGAGTTACCATTGCTCATTGGAGCATTGCTAAACTGGTCTGCCCCTAGCTAGGCAAAGCTGCAGGATAGGGGTGTGTCGAATTGCCCATAGCTATACTTAGCTGAGAGTACACAAGGTAACCGAGTATGCATGTGAATGGAGATGAAAATGCTCGTAAACCCGGTAAATGGGTATGAGCGATGCGCACTGCAGCTGAAACAGGAAGGATATAGGAAAGAAATAAGGAAATGCTGCAGCAGTGAAATTGGAGTACAAATGATTAATTAACACTTAGGAACCTACAGTGGGCCATTGACAACAGCTAACAAGGCTGCAAGCAGCTACCTACAGAACAGGGAAGGGGAGGGGCTGTACTGCAAAGAAAACAGCAAAGTGTCAAAGCAGAACAAAGCCAGTATGCAGTATATCAGCTACAAGGCTCATTTCGCCATGACTGGGTAGGGAAAGTACAAAACAAGAAAGATGGCAGGTGGATGCATGCCTGATAATGGGAGGGGATCCAGGTCTAAAAGTGAATTAAAGGACAACAGATTAATCAAGGCAGGCAAGTAGATCTCCACAGTAAAGGCCCCACACTTGCAGTACTGATAGCAAAGCCCATAATTAAGACAAGCAGCAGCTGGAATAGCTCATACACACCCACTTACATCAGCAGCATCCATAGCAATATACTATAAAGTGTGAAAGCACCTCACACACATTTGTGTATTCCCATACACACTCTACCAGTGGTGTATACAGATGGGGAACTATTATTATGTACATGTTAGGGGCTGCCATAGATTTGATCCACCTGCATGTGTTGGAATCTGGAGGTGATGTGGAAAATGATGCACATGACCACTGCAGGCACCAGAGGAGGAGGAGAGTGTTCAGACCCAGGGTAACCTACCAGGGGCTACATGATCTGGAGAGAGTAGAGCATTACAGGGTGGACAGGGACACCCTTACAGCAACTTGTGGAGCTGTGCCAGCCATGCCTCAGAGCCAGAACAAACAGAGGGGAACCCATGCCAGTGGATACAAAGGTATGTGTAAGCCTGAGAATACTAGCTACAGGTACCATTCAAAGACCAACTTGGGATATCATGGGGATCTCACAGGCATCATTATCCAGGGTACTGCACCAGTTCCTGGATGCCATGTTACCACATACCAATGAGCACATATACTTCCCCCGAATGCCAGCAATATGCATCTCTTCCACTGTGTGGCAGAATACCCGGAGGTACTGGGTGCAATAGACTGCATGAACATACACATCATGTCACCAACTGGTGAGCAGGGTAGGCGCTACATAAACTGCAAGGGATGCCCCTCCATCAACTGCCAGGTCATGTGCAATGCCCAGGGCATTATCATGGATGTATGTGCTGGCAGCCCAGGAAGCTATCACGACTCCCACATCTGGAATGCCTCGCAGCTGTATTGGTTATTTGCCAGGGGGTACATCCCAAATGGCCACCTGGTGGGGGATGCTGGCTATGCACTGGAACCGTGGATGATGACTCCCATCAGAAATGCACACACACCCATGCAGGAACGCCATAATGAGGCATGCGCACAAACCAGAATCATCATAGAGCATGTGTTTGGGATGCTAAAATCACAGTTCAGTAGCTTGGACATATCTGGTGGAGCCTTGCAGTACTCTCCAGGCACATGTGCCCACATCTTCATAGTGTGTGCCATGCTACACAATATGGTCCTGCGGAAACAGCTGCAGCAGAGACAGAATGGTGAAGGCCCTCACAGCCCACCACCATTGCCAAGGGCTCCGTAGATACAGAGGTACTCAGACCACGAACACCATGAGCCAGCCCCATTAGGCAGATGGAGGCATGCCCAGTATGCCCATGCCTTGCCAAAGAGGGAACGTATAGCACACACACTGACAGTGTAGGCACCAAGGGACTGACATCTTTCTCCACCTGTACACACAGTAAAAATGGATGGCACACACACAAGACTACCTGTAAATTGTCATGTATAGGCAGTCTACTGTATGCATCCAACATAGGCAGCTCTCAACTATTGTACAAACAACAGCCATTGGCACAAGGTAAGTCAACACCTGAACAGTAAATTAAGCTATCAGCATATGCATATACTCTATGTATAGATTTATAGGTAGGTACTTGGCCAACTGCCAGAGGCCATTCACAAGGCCAGCCAAAATGTGTCAGCTTTTGCCACCCCATTGATTCATTAACTCTCCCTCTGTGGAGCAGAGCCAATGGCAGGATCCCTGGGGTGCATCTACTATTCCCCATACACCCTTCAAGGTTTCTCTTGCAGAGTGTTAGTGAGGGGCTCTGTATAATGTAGTTAGGGATGTTGGTCCAAAGTATGGGGAATGTCTATGACAGGAAGCTGTCCCTCCAGCATCTTCCAGTTATGGTTGTGGCAAGGTCAGCTCACTACAGTGTGTGGCTCACTGTGACATGGATTCCCATAGGTGGAGCATATCCATCAAGCCTGAGTTCGACATGGCTGTGTTGGCCAATGGAGATCATCTCTGGGTAAATGAGATGCCACTGAGTAAAGCAGGAGTTTATGTAGTCTGGCTGCATAGGCCATATGTTGGAGGCCAGTATTCCCCTTGGTGAGGTACATTCATGGACCCCCCAGCTGTTGGACGTCTCCTCTGAGGTACATCCCACATGGGTTATTATACCCTACGATGGGACTGATGAGTGATGAGTAAAGGAGCACTATAACCCCTGTATGTCTAGATGGAAATCATTTAGTAATCAGATGGCCTACATAGAAGGATTTCCTAACTACTGTGGAGATATGATTGTCAAAGGGGAGATCACTATCTACCTTAGTCCCCAGATACCCCATTACCTCGTCTGTATTAAAGTGGCTGCCACTCATGTGTTAATATGTGGGTGCCAATTCCACAATGGAATGACAATACAGTTAGTGGCACTTGGCTGGAGGCCATGTCGTTGGCACCCTGTGACGTTCTCTGTGAGGCCCCTTGAGGGATGTCCGTGTCAGCTGGACTATCAATCATGGCTCCCAGATTGCAGTCATTGCCAAACAGTAGGGCTCCCAGGACTGAGTCCTGTGGGACACCAGTCATGACTGTTCAAACGTTGGACCTGGAGACCGCTAGTGATACCATGTGGGTTCTCTGTGTAAGCGAGTTGGCAACCCAACTTGTGATGTATGGGTGAATGTACAGGCTGGTGTGTTTATCAATAATACCTGAGTGGGGCATGGTGTCAAAAGCCTTGGTGAGTTCCAGTAGTATGTGTGAACCACCTCCCCCACCATCTAATGTCTTGTTGACTGTATGAAAGACATCAAACAGGTTCAGTAGGCATGAACTGCACTCAGCTAAGCTGATGTGGGTTGGGTCACATGTTCGGAGGATATCAGTGTCATTGTTAATGAGTGCCATGAGGATATGAACCATACCATTGCAGACCAGGCTAGTCAAGCTTATGGAGTGGTAGTTACCATGGTCAGTTGTGATTCCACCTTGATGGAGTGGAATAACCATTGCAACGTGCCATTGTATGGGCATGTAGCCTGTAGAGAGGCTGAGGTAGGAATGCTTAGTTAGGTGGGGAGCAGGTTGTCTTGTACAGTTTGCAAGATGCAGTCTGGGTCAACATCTGCCTTCACTGACGCTGTGTTCTGCTGTTAGAGAGGACCATTTCCACCAGTGTGTCTCTGATGGTTGGGATACTGTACCTTTCGGGTAGTGTTGTGGGCTCTTTAGGGGGTGAAGTATGCACTGAATGTATCTGCAAGGATGTTGGAGATATCAGTAGGGTCAGCATATATTGTGCTATATTTCACCAGCACAGTGCAAATCTGTGTGTCACCACAAAGATCCTTGACATAGCCAAAGAAGGCTTTGTGGTTATCTTTCGAATCCTTGCGTATTCTCCTGCTGATGTTAGCCTTGGATGATGTCATGAGGGAACTATGTAACATACTAATAGTGGTCATGGATGTCTGCCCTTCGTGGGATTTGCTGTGTGTCTGGAACACTGTCCTACTTCTGTAGCATAGCCTGTTTATTGCAGAGGTCCACCAGACCGATGTCCTTGTCTTGGAGGAGTGAGTCTTGGTTTACCAGTGATGGCACAATCCATACATCTGTGTAGGTGCTTATAGACTGCATTTGTAAATTTGTCTGTATCTTGGGCAGTGTTTCCCCTTAGCATGGGGGCTGTGAAACCCCCCACCCCTGTCACTAGTAGTGTAAATTTAGTTGTAGGAAAGGTATACACTGTATTATCCATGGGTGGGGAAGATGCTAGGTTGTGGAAACAGTGACTAGTTCATGGTCAGGTCTAACCAGTGACCGGTTAACCTCCGCTGTGGAGCACCTGTT
Source organism: Protopterus annectens (assembly GCF_019279795.1). Classification (NCBI taxonomy): domain Eukaryota; kingdom Metazoa; phylum Chordata; order Ceratodontiformes; family Protopteridae; genus Protopterus; species Protopterus annectens. Next base: position 879,602,785 of record NC_056728.1, on the reverse strand, counting down.
GCCCATGTTGGTGATGACCACATCTAGTAGTTTCCACCCCATGTTAGGGAGGTTACCACCTGATACAGGGCATATGAGGTGATACATTCCAGAAAGCGCTGGGCCTTGAAGTGAGTACTGGAGTACATTTCCCAGTTAATGGTATGGTAGTTGACATTGACCAATGCCAGGGTGTGCATTAGGACTGTCATGTTCTCCACTGTCTCCAGATAGGTGGAGTGGAGGTCATGGGTCATGGAGGATGATCCGTAGCAGGCCACATTCCACATTGCAGTTGTGGCTGATGTTGCTGCACATGGATGATCACAGAGGTATCATGCACTAACCTGGAGATGTAGGTATCCCTGATGAATATGGATACAGCCCATCCATGTCTGTCAGTCCATGTTCTGTGGCTGAAATGTGTAGTATGGGTTGTAGTCTTGTAGTACTGGTGTGCACTCAGGAGCCTTAAGACAGATTTCAGTTAATGCACAGATGTTAATGTTGTCCATTCTGAGGAATGCTGTGAGTGCACACATGTTGTGATCACAACCCCTGGTGTTGAGTAGCATAATCCTCATTGAATCTGCTAATGTGCTGTTTATAGAGCTGGTATTCACCTTTGAGACTCTCCTAAATAAGGCACCATGGGGATGCCAATAGCCTTGACCAGTATTCCAAAGCCTAAGGCTGACACATAGGCTGGTATGGTATCATTGCATGCATGTTCCCCATCTGTGCTTGTTTTTCATCTCCCCTGTAGGTAATCTACTGGTAAGCAATAGAAAGCCTTAAACTTATACAAGTCTTGTAGCATCCAAGATAGGCTTTTGGAGTGACTAAGTATCAGTGTTCTGTATGTTCTTGCTGTACTCAATTGTTTTCTGACTACATGGTGAGTTCTCACTGTATATTGTGATCTGAAGGTCTGTTTATTCATATATTATGGCTGTGATGGCCTGCACATTAGAGGTTCACAGATAGCCTACTACCTATCTGCCCAAGGGCAAATAGAAGCATAGCTGCAGTATGCTGGCCTTCCCTGCACCACTGATGAAGTAACTGAGCCTCTGTCAAGCATAGCCAATGAAGCAATTCCAGGCAGATTCGCTAGAAGCTGTTGAAGACTGGGGTTGTGGAGGGTGATAGGGGCACTTAGTGATCTTTAAGAGGGCATGTTAATGTGACAATTCAACACCATTCAGTTCATTCAACAGGTCTTACAAGTATCAAACTGGACAGGCTCCTCCACCCCCTTGCTGTATGGTTCTAGGACACATGATCCCAGGGGTGTATAGTCTGTTACCCATTCACACAACAAGGTTTCCCTTGAAGTGTGTCAGTGAGGGGCTATGCCTAATGTAGTTAGGAATGTAATGTATTGTCTCACAGTACATTTGTTATATGTTATTATTTCAAGAGTACGTGAAGCTCAGTGAGTTTGGGGGCCTCCGCCCTTTGCTTAGCCTAGCTTACACATAGAAATCATCTAAATAGTAAATAGGTGGAAGCAACGTTAATGTCAACAGTGTAATGGTTACAGCATCCACATAGTATCTGTGCATTCGAGGTTCCAATCCCGATATAGGCAGGGATGTTTATCATGTGCAAAAGTATACCTTAATCACAGCTTGCATATATAGGTAGTAATCGTCTGTATAATAAACATTCAAAACACCCATATAAACCCATGTGTGCTGCAGAGTACAGTCAATAGAGAATGTAATGTTATGTCAGCACATAGTGAGATGTTACATCACTGACATGTATATATCCGGAGTAGTTAGCGGATGTGGTCATGTTTGCATGCACAGGTTATACGTTACAAAGTGTATCCTACACAAATGTAAGAACATTCAGCTATCCACATACACATCATGTTCAATCATAGCTCCATGTCAGGCTGTGTAAACACCAAATGGTGCACAGAAACAGTTATTACACCCCACAAAGGGGGATACACCATTGATAATGGGACATAGTGCACAACTACCCTGCTGAGTCTGGTCTGTACGGCCATGAACCGTGGTCAACGTAATTGATGTACTCGGTACAGATGTAGATGACAGTGGGGTTGATTCACACTGCATATCATGACCTTGCCAGGTCGTAGGACATCATCACCCATACTGTGTTCCAGCTACACTCAGTAAACTAGGTGTATATTCCTATGTCACAGGAGTGGTTGGCAATTGGATTGCTGGCAGAACCCACACTAGAGAAGGTGTCTAATGAATACACACACATCAAACCAGTGCCAGCCACAGTAATACTGGGTCATTCCGGGTACTGCCTTGCTTTATCTATACCACACAGACTAACACAGAAGGCATCAGCCTATTGATATTTGCAAGTGACTATGAACTAGGAGCAATAGTTGACTCATTGTGTGCTGCGTTCAACATACAGAAGGGCCTTAGTGTGTCAGATGTATGGTGTGAGATGTATGGCCACTATCTGACAGCTAAGTATTGCATTTTCATCCACTGTGTTACACACACTGTACCCATTAACTACCACCTAGGCAGCAGTGAACATAATGGCAACTGTGTGTATGGGATGCAGCTGGACAGTACTTCCCTTTGATAGCTACGTCACCACAAAAGACAGGTAGTCGTATGTGGCACCCCTAATCATGACAGGGTGCCATCCAGGAATATATAGATAACTGCTCAGCCATACTCAACACCCATGTGACCCATAATAGATCACATATTTCCATTAAGGATTATTGCCCATGTGTAGATGGCCTACACTGCCCTTCACAGTCCCTAGCTGCACTATGTAGCATGCAGCCTACCCTGAATAAAGCCATGTCCAACCCAGAGGTGTTGGACATGCTACACTTAACATATCCTGATCCAAAATAAACACATACATCATGGACATCCACCCTTCTAGTGCAAGGATCACAACATGCCTGACAGATGCCTGTCCCATGCACTTAACATACTCTTGGCATACTATGCATCCCTATCCAGTGAAGCTGCACACTGCCCCTCTCTGTGACATGGTGTGATGACCGCATGCCTAATATATCAGTAACCATGTGTATCAGTTCTGTGGCACTGCTTGAACTGGCCACTGAAACTTACCTGTTTGTTGCCTACAGCTAGGTAACCTGTCTGCCTAGGCTCATAAATGGCCCAGGGCATATAGCCTACTAGATCACTATGACCATACATGCTATAGTTGATATCCAACCCTGCAAATATCATCAAGCTAGCTATTGTCCCATGTGTTACACATGTGCAACACAGGCAATACATGGCAGGATGCTACCCAGCTGTACAGTGCCATGTAGATGTATATGGCAAAACACATACATGCTTGCAAGTCTGCAGGGTCACAGGTCATTTCCCTAATGGCTATGTATGAGTATATATGTGGCATATACACAGCATTAAGGTCGATTGCATTAATGTGAACGCATCCAGGCATGTGCTGATAGGTAAAGACACCACTACAGGCAAACAGACATGCTTACATCAAGACAACATCCACATGGTGTATGAGCAATGTCATCACATGACACACACATATATGGTGATAACATCACATCACCAGTAGGTGTCAAATATGTGTAACTTATACATGTCAGTGGTGTTAGTGTAATGTAGATTTACAAAGACGTATTTGTAATCTTAATAAATGTGATACACATGTATGTTCAGCTGTGCTGCTGTACTTCTCTGTGAGTTACTGTGACCTGCCTCCATAGTTATGTCTTCTAGGTATGCCACGTAGCAGACTGCCGGTGTACAGCAGCTTGGAGGATGAGGTCCTCATCTCATACCTTCTCGACAACTACATGATGCTCTTCAGCCATGTGCCACAGGATGCACAGCAGTGTGATGCCCTGTGGGAGGAACTCTGCAGGAGGGTAAATGATGTTGGCAGTCACAATTGCACCTATCAGCAGGTGCGCCATCACTGCACTGACCTGATAAAATGGGCGAAACAGCATGCTAATGCAATCGCCAGTGAATAAGGTGCAACAGGTGGGGGGCCACTCACCCAGCCCCCACTCACACTTCCCGAGGAGCTACTGGCCAACCTGGGGAAACCTGCAGACCTCCATCCACAAGCTTTAGCTGGTATTGTAGAGGTGGGTGTCTCTCAATCACCGAGCCTGGAGTTGCCTGCTAAGTCACTACTGCACATAAAACCGAACTATATATCACATAGTCGCATGTGTTACTGTACAATATGTAATATAACATCCTATGCAAGGCATGTATGCGCACATGCCACATACTATAGTTTGCTACTCTATGTATGCACAGATGTGCATACTCCATCGTATAGTGTATTGTACTGGCTTATGTGCTAACATGGACATTGCACCCTGTAGTTATCACATAGGTGTGGATAATGATCTTACTGCTGTGACACACCTGTTTAGGTACCTGTGTCATTTTGCAGTGACAGCAGCCTGTGTCAGGTGAGATTATTATTATTTAGCAGGCTTGATAATGCACGGAACATATTAATTGCATGCTATCTGCCATAACACACATACACATAATGTATGGTGGTCCTGTTAATGGACACTGGTCAGACCTGCAATGCATCACACTGTTTACCTATGTGAAACAATTGAAGACTATATTAAACACCTACACTAAACCTTCCAAACTTGCCAGATGTGTGGACAACAGTGAATACAGTGGTGGAGATGTGTTTCACTGTAGGGACAGGTACTACATATCAGCATTATACATGTTGGGAATACAAACGGTACTGTACAAAGAGCATATTTGTGCACACACTCTAAATGTGTTGGAGCTGGAGTATGCCCAGCCCACAGGATACACCCTTGTGTAGTATACCCTTTCTATGAATGTCACACAATGTCATGTGCTATCAGACATGTCCATGACATGTCATGGGCTGACTGCAACACTGCTCAACTATCCTGCAAAACATGTCTCACATCCCATACATACCACCCTTTGTCTGCATAACCCTGTCCTCAGTGGAGCATATGACATCTATGGGTGTATGTCATATGTGATAACACTGAAATGTGAAATAAGATGGCCATGACAACCATTGGACTGAACATGTGTACACAGATGGCCAGAGACATGAAACAACACACACAGTAGAAGTGATGTACATGTGTGTACACCCTGTTGTACATTGGCTTGACACAATACAACTATGGCCTTTGTGTAATGGTGATATTGCAGATGTGAAACACTAAACATCATACAGGCCTGTGCACAGCTTGTGTAGGCATAACATGAAACCACCACATGTCTTGAACATCTTGAGTGTGTCATGACACGGAAGCATTCACCTATACAGTATCCAAATGCATACATGTGTTGCACAACATACACATACATCCTCATCAAGCCACAGATACAGTACAATCACCTTGCTGGTGTCAGACATCACTGTCATGCCTGCTTCTCATGTGTGTGAGGTACACAGATGACATGTGGGACATAGAGTACTTGTAAGTTAGCCATGTGTGGGCATAGTTGCCAGGTATCAGTAATATGGTTGCAGATGTGCAGGGGTGTCATCCGTATACCCTTCTGTGACCTGTGTCACACATTCCACATTAGGGTTTATTGTGTGTACACCTCAGTGGCGTGTCACATTCCACATTAGATATGTATTGTATGTGAACACAGTCATGGCTATGAACTGTGTCAGTACCTCATACTGTATAGCAATTGTGAAGCCACATGATGCCCTGCAATGGCTATGCACATCAGCTCAATGTGCAGTATGTCCCTGCATATTTCTAGGGTGGACAGACAACATTGCATCAGCTGAAGGCCCATGTTAGTATAACACGTCCCTGCATTGGGACACCATTACCATACTGTAGATTGGAAAGGACGCCATTGTGTTACATATGTATGCATGTCATTCAACACGTCAGCAGAAGACATGTCATACTACATGTGATTGGCAAGGTCATATGCCACACAGCAGGCCAGTGTACTGTAAACCTGTGCTGATCTGTGGCACCATTGCAAAGTAGGGACAGTCATGTTTAACATGTGTGTACAGCCACATGCACAATGTCTACACTCAGCTCAGGGGTAGGCAGAATAATGTTGAACAGTCATGCACTGCTTTGGGGGAGATATGCAAGTTAGGGCTCAGGCAAACATAGTATGCAGTCGACATACCCTACTGCTCATGTCCTCACACATAGGGGTGGTGCCCAACACAAAGCATCAGTGGCAGATGTACAAAGATCAGCGATGGTCTGTTAACATGTGGTGTATGATGCACCCACCATGGCAGTGCAGTGCAATGGTGCAAAGTGCATGCATTGTGTTGCAGGTATGGGGCATAGGCTACTAACACATAATGGTGCAATACAGGTATGTATGCTAATCACCACTATAATTGTGTAAGGTGCATGCCATCTTCTATAACACATGCATGCTGTTATGTGCAACTCAGGGATGTATGATAACTATACCACTATAATTGCCTAAGCTGAAACTATAATTATCTAAGCTGAATGCCATCTGCCATATCACCTGCATGTAGCGTGTGTGTCTGTGTGTGTCTGTGTGTGTCAGTGTGTGTCAGTGTGTGTGTGTGTGTGTGTGTGTGTGTGTGTATGTGTCTGTGTGTGTGTGTCTCTGTCTGTCTGTCTTTGTGTGTCTGTGTGTGTGTGTCTGTGTGTGTCTGTGTGTGTCTGTGTGTGTGCCTGTGTGTGTGTCAGTGTGTCTATGTGTGTCTGTCTGTCCGTGTGTGTCTCTGTCTGCCTGTCTATGTGTGTGTGTGTGTGTGTGTGTGTGTCTCTGTCTGTCTGCCTGTATGTATGTCTGTGTGTGTCTGGTATAACTTGTAATATACAGTTCTTGTCTTCCCCTCACAGGTATTGATGTAGGTGCATTGCCCTCCTGCGGTCCACCTGATGTTAGTGCCCCCACAGACTCTAGCAGTGATGATGATAGTATGATTGAGGCACAGGCAGGGTTGTCAGGGGCTGAATCTGTGCCATTGGTTGCCATTAAACCTGTCTCCCCCTCATCCTCGCATACAGTTCCCCTGCCTGCACATATCCCATCACCACCTGCCATAGAGGAAGGACAGTTGGTGAGTGGTAGCATGCAACAGGGAAGTGTGTTGACTATGGAAGGTGTGCTTGCACACCATGATCCCAGTCAACAGACTAGTGATGTTCCACAAAGGCATGTGCCCAGTGCTGCTCGTAGGAGGACCACTGGCCAACATGCCCCTGCAAGACCAAGCACATCAGCTGGAGTCACCAGACGCATGTTTTGGGCTGTAATGGAGGCACAGGCACATGCTGAATGGCACAACAGAGAAGGTCAGAGGCTTCAGAGGGTTGCTGTCCGTTCATTATCTGACAACATCCAGGCACTTGCAAATGCTCACCATCATCTTGCAAATGTTTTGGATAGACAATTGGGTGATATTGTGGGCATGTCAATCCTCGAGCATGGAATGTCTGTGCTGGAACATCTGGTGGGAGTGAGGCATCGGGCACATGGACGTAGGTTAGCTACTTCACCTGTTGAAGGTCTACGTGAACATGCTACTGCACATGCCCATTTCCATAGTGGCGGTAGCAGCAGCAGTGCAGCTGGTGCTGTGCAGTCCACACAAGGACACAGCAGGCCATGTGCACATGGTCCTGGATGGTCCCAACAGGGACACGATTCCAGTGGACATGTGTCATGAGACGGTACCCAATCTTGACCTCTGCCTGGTAGTGCTTGTGCAATCCCTGGCAGGTGCAGGTCATGTGGCCATGGCAGGATACTGTGAACTATGAAACCTGCCTTGTACAGTCTGCAGCTGTCAATATTACCCCTGTGTAGGCCAGCCACATGCCAGACCTGTGTGCATGCATACACACACACTGGAAACAAATGTAGGGCACCTCAACACACACACGCATAACATCCACACATGCCCAATGATATCACAGGCCCTAACACATACACATGATGTCATCAAATGGCACAGCCTAAGCCTCTGGCAAACATTATCACCCTGTGCATATGATGATGCCTGTGCTGCATCCCTGTCATCCACACCATCATTGCAGGAACATGTTCATATGGTCTGGTGCACAGGATGAACATACTAGGCAGACAATTGTAGATTAATATTGTTGAGTAGTTTTGACAGGCAGTAGACATACCATGTATTGCAGTTTTAGAATGCATTTTGTACGTCTGACAGTATGTATCATGTGCAACAACACTAACAGCATGTTGATGTTGACATTCTGCCTTCCTCTTTCAGGTGTAGTTGCATGTGCCAGGGGATATTGGTGTTTGCGGGTGTCCCATATGTACAGTTGACTACCAACAAGTCAGTATGACAATACCTCAATGCACTTTGTAGCTTCCACATCACAGTTATATTCTTCCATGTTTCAATTATGTTTACTGTTCTAATGATCCAAGAGCATGATAGTTGTGTAGTAAGCTACTGTGTTCAGAGCCATCACATCCATAGTGGGTAACATCACAGGTATAGTTACCTGGAACACGGAGTGGGTTGAAGAGTGGTATGCTGGATGATAAGGGTAAAGGCCAGTGGAAATAGTAGCTTCTCATTGGGAAGCAGTAATACCCACTGACATGACAGCATGCAAACACCAACACACCCACACACTCAGGGATTCACAGACACAGTAACACACACTATGACACACACCCACACACACACAGTTGCCAGTGTTCGGATGAGACCCCCTGCCTATGTGCATATCATCATTATAGTACTACACAATTCCAAAATGAGCCACAGAAATTACACATGTACAGGTAGTTGGAATGGCCTAAGATCGAGGACATCAACAGGGATACTACAGTGCAGTGAGTTTATGTGGGGTGGGGTCCATCAGTAGGCTATGTAACATCAGGTCACACCCCAAGGAGTACATGTTAAGAGGCGGTTAGTTTGCCCATCTATGACTGATGACATCAACAGGGATGCTAGATTGCATTGAGTGGATGGGGGGAGGGGGCATTAACATTTCACTATGGTAAAATACAGCCTCACTCCAGGAACCAGAATGCCATACACACACACACACACACACACACACACACACACACACACACACACACACACACACAAACACACAGTGGCATTCACAAAGATATACACCTATGTCACACACATACAGACGCTTTACATCTGTGAGGTTTAACCACCTGCCTATGACTTTCTTTCTACACTTCACTCTGTACTGGTGTCAACAACAATTTTCAGGAGAGTGATAACATGTGGGATGTATTCCCAACCATACGTGACATATATGGACACACACACACACTGACACGTGCCAGCACTGTGAATCATACACCTGCCTATCGCATGATAGGTACTACAGAAGTACAGCACTATCGCATCCGGTACAATGCTTACTGACTCTTTCCTTTGACAACTGTGCTGATATATGCACAATATAGGCACAGAGGAAATATTACCGTTACAGGTGTCATGAGGTTTGCCTTCAGTGCCACCTTTACAGCATTCTACATTGTCTGTCTTCTACTTCAGTTAACAAAACCTGACCTTAGCAGGTACACAGGTTATTGTAGGACTGGTTGTAACACACCAGTGAGCTGTCCTCAGTAATCATTCATCTGCAAAGAAGCCCCACCACTTAGTAATCATGTCCAAACATCTGTCCATACCTCATGTACGGCTTACTGTACTTAGAGCATATCACCATATACAGTTGGCAATGTTGACGCTGGATTGCAACAGCATGATGTACTAAGACAACAGTCACTTTCAGATATCAGACACTGCACACACATGGAATCTACACAAACAGCAATACATGTGCACATATGTGGTCTACATCAGTACGTACATTAGCAGGACAAGAGGATACATTCCACACCTTCCCCACGCCATGTGTGAAACATAGCCAAGCATTACACCATAACAGATGTTGTATTCATGTACTGGTAGGACACCACCACTTTCACCGAGTAGCCAAGTGTACATATTTTACAACAGCACATATCAGCATGACACACACATCATTATTCCATGCCATGCTCCTATGAACTGTTACTTGACAGTGCCATGGTGAAGCCAGGGCACTGTAATGGTCAACAGTGAGCACATCATATTTACCACACACACCTCATGTGTACTGGAAGAGTGCCAGCAATGTGCTCTGTTAGAGCTAGACAGTACACTCATTCAAACATGTGCAAGGTCTGTGGCTTGTAAACATCTCACCCCAGCATGCACTGGCTATTGTGGTACTAAGGCTAATGTCCAGATATCACACAGCATGCATGGCTTGCAATTGTTGACATGGGGTATAAGTAGGAGCTGTGGCCGCACATGGCTGTACATGTCATGAGCATATCACCAGTGACTACTCAGGAACATACAGAGCAGAACTAGATTTCCCTGAGTCTGTCAATACAGGCCTTGTGTAGGTCCTATGGTCCTGTTATTTGGTTATGTTTGTAGACATTACATTAGGTGGATATGTCTAAAGACACACATGCCACATGGGGTGTTGTATGATATGATAGGTGTCATGGGTGACCAGTACAGAGGGGATATTACCTCTGTCAACATAGACATCGAACCTTATGTACTGTTAGCATGCTATCTGACATGTGCATGTGTGTAATGACTGTAGCCACCTGTATGTAGAAAGGAAAATGAAAGCTATGGTAATGTAATTTATGCTGTATGAGTGTGGGATGTACATATCCAGGGCAGGTACAGTTAGGTTATTTCCAACCATGAGAGTGTTGTTTACTGGTGTACAGCAACAGTCGACCGTGTTAATGCTGACAACATCCGAGGTACCCTGGTATGTGTACAACTGAGCTGGTTACAAACAGAGGTATTATTGCATTGCATAACACATTATGCAGCTGTGTCTGTACATGGGTACCTTGCATAGTTGATGTAGGCCTAGGTACAGTCCACCAATCGAGGGGTATCTGGTGGTCTACCATACTATGTAATACCACATATGGAGGTGTGTCGGTAGTCTGGGAACAAGGTGGTGGATGTATATGAGGATATAACCTAGAATGCAGCATTTGCCGCTGTCACCTGTACCTGACTCATCTGTGATGCGTTATGTCGGAGTAGTGGTCTTTACATGTGAGTAGCCTTTATGAATATGTGTACACCATGACATGGAATGGTCCATAGCACTGTTATGGCCAACATGTCTAGATCTGAGTTATATGGTGGTAGTTCAATTGTGCACTACAAATCCTTCAGTCAGGTTTTCCTCACTGCACAGATGTCAATATTTCCCATTGTAGGTTTTACATTGAGCAAATGGATTACTAAAGCCACACATCTAGCACTGGTTAGCATAAGCATCCAATGCACTTGTCATGTAGGTGCAGGGTGTTACTTCTGCGTGTAGGACATTTGCCTTGGAATGTGGCTATATGGGTAAATGTGACCTAGGTATTATCCACACACACGTGTAACATGGATGCATGTGCTCTGTGTTGAAGTCTCGTCGTTTGGTCATGACAGCCCAGAATGACAGACACCAACCTCATAATAACAGCAGGACATTGGCTCATTGTTTTGGTCTAGTAGTTGCCAACCGTACCATTACATCACTGAGCGTGGCATTAATGTGCTTGGTAGCAAATGCCCCATGATGGACAGCGGCAGAACTTGTGTATGTGGTAAATGTGAGATATACTTAGGGTAGCAGTCCTGCTAATAATGACAACTACTAACACAGCCGGGAGAGGTCATCTTGACACCTGCACCTCAGTACAATTACACAAGGTGGCTCACACATTATTCTTGCACATGCCACTGTTCCACGTGTAATGCCACTGTCCACAACCTGCTATCAAAGTATGCCTTTCAGGGCAGCAAGGTGTGTGACACATGCTGTAGATAGCATCCACCTGTGCGACCCAGGTAACCTATTGTCTGTCACATCCACACATGCATGAATGTGTATACGTAACATATATATGTCAGTACTTCATGTACATGTATGCATGTGTATCACACAGCACAGACACAGATATAACATTTACAGGCCACATTCAGGTGTCAGGTAGTAAACCAGTATAATGTGCATATATACTGACAGGTAAGATGTACCTAGCTGTATACCTGTGTGTTTACAATAGGAGTCCATTACAATGTGTTCTGTACATGTAAGTGTTTGAGCATGTACACTGTGGCCTTCAGTGGTTAGAATCGGAGTGCATCCCAAACAGCCCTGTGCTACAAAGTGTATGAGCATACCTACTGCCATCTTGTGTAATTTGTGTCAGTGCATCCAACAAGCCTTTTGTTACTAAGTGTTTGAGCATGCCCAGTATAACCTTGTGTAGTTGTAGTCATAGTGCATCCAAAACAGCCCTTTGTTACTAAGTGTGTGAGCATGCTCACTGTAACCCTGTATAGTGATAGCATTTGTCCATTCCGCAGATGGCCATACTCCAGTTCAGGTTCCTGTTGTGCTACAACTATAACTCTCAGGCCTACTTGCGGATGATGTGTCTTGTTTGTGCATACAGGTTGTAATGGACACCTACTTTAAACACACAGGTCTGCAGCTATGTACTTCATGACTGCCAATCTCCCTGTTGTTGTCCTCAATTGTAGAAGGGCAGTCTGACTGCCTTGGAATGTGTAATCTCTGTGGCGCATCTTGTAACTGCATAGCACTGTAATAGTGATCTTTAAATAGGCAGGAGTTCTGATCCCACCACTAGCAACTGTGTGTGTGTGCATGTGTGTGTGTGTGTGTGTGTGTGTGTGTAACAGCAAATGCCTGAGTGTGCGTGTCTCAGCAAATGCTTGAGTGTGTATGTCAGCAAGTAGTTGTGTGTGTGTATTTGTGTCTGTGTCCTGTCATGGCAGTGGGTTTTGCTGCATTCCAAAGAGATACCTCCTTTTGCACTGGCCTTTATCCTTGTCAACCGCCAAACCTCTCTCTCTTCCCCCCTCCCCACTGCAAGTAATCGGTCCTGTGATGTCACCCAGCTCAGACATGGAATCAGTAAGTGTAATTGTAGGTGTTCTGTGGCACATACCCCAACTGCATACCACTGTACTAGTTACCTTTACGTAGGCAAGACGTGTATGCACAATACTGCCAAGTGTGTGCATGTTTGTGTGTGTGACTACCCTGTAGCCAGGCATACACATGCGTAATGTCTTTTAGCACACCATGGTAGCCATCTGTGGTGACCGGTGTCTACAAAGCATTACATAGTTAGGTATGGTAAAGAATACACAGTCAAGCACGACTACAGTTGGGTATGTTATTTTCCTGTGCCACTGTCAAGCACTGACACAGAAGTGGACGCTGGGGTGTAGGTCCACACCCATCATTCCCCCACCCTAACTCCACAATCCCTGGGGTAGATTACATTAGCCATCATTCCCCACCCCAATCTCCACATACACAACAACCATACCTTCTCTGGTGAACTGCTTATGATTTAAATGTTATAACACAAGAGATGCCTCTGTTTTGTATACACGTCAGTTCCTTTGGAACCCTTCTGTGTCACAAAGGGCGTTCAGATGTATATATATATATATATATATATATATATATATATATATATATATATGGCTATGGCTGTGTCTGTGTACATGCATACATATATATATATATATATATATGTGTGTGTGTGTGTGTGTGTGTGTGTGTGTGTGTGTGAACACATCCCGTAAGTGTATATATATGTATATATATATATATATATATATATATATATATATATATATGTGTAGTTATGACAGTTGAACAAATGTAGACTTGTCTTTGTTGTTTTAAGAGTACAGTAAATTCAAGGGTACTGTACATATGTACACAAAGGGACTGTCCCATTTGTTTTCAGTACTGTGGAATACCTGCAGTAGGATGTGCATTATAGATTCCATTCAACATGTATACAACCCAGATGGCTTAGTGGTATGTCTAGTGACTTCAGTGTGCATGATCCAGGGTTCAAGACCTGCAAGCTTTGTTGATACTGTCAATTAGGACTACATAAGACACTTTTAAGCAGGTGTAAATGTGTTTTCTTGACAGTAAACAGTGGGTACACGCAGGTAACAGACATGCACAACCCGCAGTACACTTGGAATGCCCTTCTTTGGCAATCCTGCTGATGTCACCCACCTATGAATATACCTCTGGGACAGCTGTAACCCAGTAATCTCCATTATGCGTGCTGTAACTGCGTAATGCTGTAGTGTGTTAAACTGGTTTGGTAGGTACTCAAATCCCAGACAGGTCAACTCTGTGTGTGTGTGTGTGTGTGTGTGTGTGTGTGTGTGTGTGTGTGTGTGTGTGTGTGTGTGTGTGTGTGTGTGTCTGTCTATCTGCCTGAGACAAGAACAATGCTTTTTAGACTATGCATACTCTTTACAATTCACATGACCACCTTTGGCAATCCTGCTGATGTCACCCACCTAGGAAAACACCTCTAGGACTGCTGTAACCCAGTATTCTCCATAGCGTGTTTTGTAACTGCGTATTGCTGTAGTGTGATAAACTAGTTAGGTAGGGGTTCTATCCAAGAAAGACCAACTGTGAGTGTGTGTGTCTCTGTCTGCCTGAGATAGGAACAATGCTTTTTAGAATATGCACACTCTTTACAATTCACATGACCACCTTTGGCAATCCTGCTGATGTCACCCACCTAGGAAAACACCTCTAGGACTGCTGTAACCCAGTATTCTCCATAGCGCATGTTGTAACTGCGTATTGCTGTAGTGTGCTAAACTAGTTAGGTAGGGGTTCTATCCAAGAAAGACCAACTGTGAGTGTGTGTGACACTGTCTGCCTGAGACAGGAACAATGCTTTTTAGAATATGCACACTCTTTACAATTCACATGACCACCTTTAGCAATCCTGCTGTCACCCACCTAGGAATACACCTTTAGGAGTGCTGTAACCCAGTATTTTCCGTAGCGCGTGCTATAACTGCGTATCGCTGTAGTGTGATAAACTAGTTAGGTAGGGGTTCAATTCCAAAACCGACCAACTGTGTGTGTCTGTCTGCCTGAGAAAGTAACAATGCCTTTTAGAGTATGCACACTCTTTACAATTCACATGACCACCTTTGGCAATCCTGCTGATGTCACCCACCTAGACATACACCTCTGGGACTACTGTAACCCAGTAATCTCCATAGTGCATGCTGTAACTGCGTAATGCTGTAGTGTGATACACTAGATAGGTAGGGGTTCTATTCCAAGACATGGCAGGTGTGTGTGTGTTTGACTGTCAGAGCCTGTGTGTAGGTGGCTGTGAGTGTTTAACCACTGGACATGTTGGGGAGCGGATTTTGTAGTTTTCCCATATGGTGCCCATCTTATATGTCACAATGTCAACTTCATGAGGAGTACATATGTCAGCCAAGGGACTGTGTTGGCAAGCCATACCCCTACATCTGGCAAAAGGCCTGGTGAACAAAGTATGCAACCCTACTTTTACCCGGAATACGTCCTGAATCCATGTGTCATACACAAACACACATGCCTAGAATATCCCACTATGTTGCTAGTACCCTGGACATTGATGACAGATAGTAGGCATGGTGTGATTGCAGTGGGCTGCATAGGGCATGGCACCCTGTACAGCAGTACAATAGGCACATAATTGCGGACAACGTGCCTTCACTATGTTCCCCCTGGATGCCTGCAACATATGTGGTGCCATCAAATATGATCCACAGAGGCCATACAATGCCTTACACATGTGCCCTATATGGACCGATGCCACTAACACCAGGGAATACCTGTATCATGCTATGAATGCAGGTGCAGGGTCAACCTGCTGATTATAAGCAGGTCCTGCCACACCAGGCCAGTACTGGCATATCGGAGGATAACAGTCTGCACACAACATGTGCCAGCCAAACCAGGTACACATGTACATGTCACTGTACATTATTGTTGGACATGCACATCCCAGGCAATGTCCATGTCAAGGACTATCAAACACAGACATGGCATGCATTGCAAAGCTATGGCCATACACAGTGGTAACCAGGATGTCAAGATGGTTCATACAATACCCATCTGTGTGGGACATTGCAGACACTACACCCCTGTACCACACTGCACACCATTGTCAGGTGGTGTGATGCCAAGGATTACCCCTCACCCAGCCTTGTACAGCCATCTTGCACAGCCAACCACTACACACCCATGATTCAATGCACACATGCATGTCAGTACTGGCACCTTGTGTTTGCATGTGGGGTATGATGCTTCCAACCAGAGTCACTCCCAGTATAACTCCCATTGGCATACTGAATGATGTCAAACACATTCACATGCCCTAGCCCATAGAACCTCCGGATATCCCCTGTGGTGCATGTAGTACCTGTGCATTACAGCAGTGTAAAACGAAAAGACCACAGGCACCTTGCTCCAGCCAGCCAAGTTAAAACCACTTCACCAAAAGGCTTAAACAAGCCAATAAATAGATAATTCCTGAGTTCTAAACGCAGTTTTATTATTTAGAAGCGTTTTCGCCGTGCACACTGGCGTGGCTTCTTCAGAGAACAAACAATCAAAATAAACTAAGTCAAACATATATAAGTTGAAGAAAGGAAGTGATGTCATGACAGTTTTTTAAAATGCCTTCAGGTTACAAAATTTTCTTATGTCAATTTAGAATGACATTTAAAAGTGTTTAACACTAAGAAAACAGTTGTTAACAAGTGTATTTAAATATAAATGTCATCAAGCAATAATTTCATAAAACATTTTAAAATGTGCCAAAAATGTCAAGAAATGTCAAAGAAATATATTAAACACTCGAAACCTATGCTTAGCACGTATGTCAATCATTAAGAATATTAAAAATACTAAAAATTACAATTAGTAACCTACCATTTGTAGGACTACTGTGAATGAAATTAACAAATTATACTGTATAAAATGAGAACAATATTAAAAATGCACTCAAACAAAATTATCGTAAGTAACTCCTCATTTTCAGAACTGCTATTATATTGCAGTTCTCGTTTAAACCAGGAAAATGAAAAGCATCTGTTCTAAGTTGTCATTCAAGCTCACAAATTTCAAGTAACAATGGGGTGGGACCACCCCTGAAAGATGCTTGTATTTGATCAATGGCCATGAATGAAAAACTATGGCCAGGTTGGTTAATAATATGTTTAGCTAAGGCGTTACTGTCATTCCTATTTTTAATTGCATACAAATGTTCATACATGCGATCATGTAGTCTGCGGTCAGTCTTTCCAATATAGAAAGAAGGACAGCAATCGCACAAAGCAACATAAACTATAGATTTACTTTCACAATTGAGCGGGAACCTAATAGTGAATTTTTTGTCATGTATATTAAATGTCTGACCCGATCTAACTTTGTGACACCTATTACAAAAACCACATGGGTACATACCCAGCTTCTTGTTGAAAAATTTATTGGAAAAGTCCATGTGAAACTACTGAAGGATTATCAATCCCATACTTTTGTTTCAAATATTTATAGAAAACCAACGTACTGCAATTCTTTTTTGCACTTCTCTAGCCACCATCCCTTTAGACAAAAGAGAGCTATTGTTAAGGGACAACTGGTCAGAGCGGCAAAGATGTGCAGTACGTTGGAAGATTTTCACAGAGAATGTAATTTATTGTCAGACATGTTTTCTAACAGAGGTTACCCGACCCAAATCATTGATGAGTTGGTTGCGGAAGTAAATACAAAGAGAATAAATGGCTATTTTAAGGCCATTTTATCTGTGAATAACTTTAATGGTGAAATTCAATCTACTATTGTAACCTCACACGATTCTGGTAACACTATTACTGATGGACTTGAGGGTTTTGGCACAACAACATCTCCTGATCCCTCTCTGAGTTACATCACTACATATAGTCTTGACTCTAGGGCCATTATTACAATCATACAGAAAAATTGGGACTTCATCTTGAGTAACCCTATCCTGACAGAGAGATTTGGTTTATCTCCTAGATTTGTATTTAAAAGAAACACTAACTTAAAAGAGCTTTTACAGAGGGACTTTTCCAATAAATTTTTCAACAAGAAGCTGGGTATGTACCCATGTGGTTTTTGTAATAGGTGTCACAAAGTTAGATCGGGCCAGACATTTAATATACGTGACAAAAAAATTCACTGTTAGGTTCCCGCTCAATTGTGAAAGTAAATCTATAGTTTATGTTGCTTTGTGCGATTGCTGTCCTTCTTTCTATATTGGAAAGACTGACCGCAGACTACGTGATCGCATGTATGAACATTTGTATGCAATTAAAAATAGGAATGACAGTAACGCCTTAGCTAAACATATTATTGACCAACCTGGCCATAGTTTTTCATTCATGGCCATTGATCAAATACAAGCATCTTTCAGGAGTGGTCCCACCCCATTGTTACTTGAAATTTGTGAGCTTGAATGGCAACTTAGAACAGATGCTTTTCATTTTCCTGGTTTAAACGAGAACTGCAATATAATAGCAGTTCTGAAAATGAGGAGTTACTTACAATAATTTTGTTTGAGTGCATTTATAATATTGTTCTCATTTTATACAGTATAATTTGTTAATTTCATTCACAGTAGTCCTACAAATGGTAGGTTACTAATTGTAATTTTTAGTATTTTTAATATTCTTAATGATTGACATACGTGCTAAGCATAGGTTTCGAGTGTTTAATATATTTCTTTGACATTTCTTGACATTTTTGGCACATTTTAAAATGTTTTATGAAATTATTGCTTGATGACATTTATATTTAAATACACTTGTTAACAACTGTTTTCTTAGTGTTAAACACTTTTAAATGTCATTCTAAATTGACATAAGAAAATTTTGTAACCTGAAGGTATTTTAAAAAACTGTCATGACATCACTTCCTTTCTTCAACTTATATATGTTTGACTTAGTTTATTTTGATTGTTTGTTCTCTGAAGAAGCCACACCAGTGTGCACGGCGAAAACGCTTCTAAATAATAAAACTGCGTTCAGAACTCAGGAATTATTATTCATTTATCGGCTTGTCTAAGCCTTTTGGTGAAGTGGTTTTAACTTGGCTGGCTGGAGCAAGGTGCCTGTGGTCTTTTCGTTTTTCATTGGTTTCCGTTTTTTGTACGTTTTGCATTACAGCAGTGTGGCAAACTAAGTAGTTTGGGAGTGTATTTGTGGGCTTGGCAAAGAGTGTCAATGTGAGTCCATTAGAGAGTGTGGTTGTGTTGACAATGACATCCGTTCATGTGGACAGCCATGTGTGCTACACCTAATGTATATCTACTATATCTTTGTTGCAGATTTCGCTCACCAACACACATATATGTTCTTACAGCACACCAACATGTCAGCTTTGTGGCACATGGAGTAACTGCATGCACTTGTAATAGTAATGACTTATCAGTCAGGGGTTTGAACCCCTGCACTGGTAGGTGTGTGACAGACGATGCTTAGGTTTTAGTCTCCCAGCCCTTTCCTGATGTACTTTGCCTCTGTCTGTCCCTCCCACACACTCTCTGGTGGATGTGGTGGTGTACACCTGCTCAGCAGCAGCTTGTGTTTTGTAAGTGATGGTCATGATCAGGTGATGGCCTCTGCACCTATTGCAGTCCTCCTCTAGCTGATTGCATGTGGAACAGCTGTGATGATGTTCCCATAGCCATTCACATGAAAAACACAGTACAATATCTAGGAACATCATGTTGGTGTTTGCCCATGACAGTCGCTGTGAGTGATACCTGGATCTGGTGTTTGGAAAACGGCATCAAAGATGATATCTGGCTATTCCTCAAACAACATACACAGTAGGAAATAGCCTAAAGACAGGAGGGTGATGTGCCAGACATGACTACTGCATGTAAGTGTTGTTATGCTTCATTGAGACTACTGCCTGTTTAACAAGTTGTGTGTAGTAATGGCTATTCTGCATGTTTTAAAACTGACAAGACAGTGCTCTGTTTGTGAGGGACCCCCATCTGTAGGGCCATCTGTGGATTGGTCAGTGTGTGGAACCATTTGTTTCCAGTGTTACTCACTGAACACACATCTGTGAACTGCAGGAGCATAGTGTGAGGATTGCAGCCAGTACATGGTGACAGTGCATCACTGACTTGACATATGTCACATGAAACAGTGGTATGACAGACACTGTCTGGCGTTCTCAGTGACATGCCAATAATGGGCCACTGTTCATAGCTACAGTCACAAGTCTTCTACACATTGTACAGATGTCATGCAGTATACATGCATGTGTTGTGCTCCCTCTGCAAATGTATACCATCTGTTGTGTTGGATTGATGGTCATATCTCTGCATGCTGTTATAAGTAATCCTGAATGCTGTTGACTATTACTAAGCCATATCTGTGTTTAAACTGCAACACCATAGGCTGTATGGATTTGGAGGTCCGGGCAGAACCTCCTGTCACACTTCAGCTCGCCATGGCACATCTGGGGCCCAGCCTTGGACCTCCACCTCTCTTGGCTCGGCACCACCTTCTAGTGGTACCGCCACTGAGGATGGGGCTTGTCCCCCCTGGGAGCAGGTCTAGACAGGAACATGTCCGCTGTTGTACATTCCCTGACATGGTACATAGGGAGCTCAATAAGGGATTTTGAGGCCAGATAAGCCAGCTCAAGGCAGAGTGTCACATTTACAGGGTGAAGCTGCCCCTCCTAGACAGCCCCCAGCACTGCCAAATTTGCAGCTGTTTTGGTGCAGTGGTGGCTGCCCATGACTAGGGACCTCTGTCTCACTGTTTCCATCTGGGGGCTCATGGGCTTGTGACTACGTAACACCCCTCACCATCCAAGGTGTATCCCCCTACATGTGTAATATACTGACCCTGTATGCTGTCTTGTCTGTCATCCTACCCTACATATCCTCCATGAGCATACCTACTCTCCTTCCCCCACATCCCACTCTCACCCTACAGAAACAAAAGGCCAGTCAGTTCCTAGAGCAACATTAGCCCCATACATAGCTGTCCATTTTACACACGTGTCCGCTGGACACATGTAACCCTTTTAATATGCATCACAACATACTCCAGTTGTCCTCACCCTTGTCTCTCAGGTGCACGATGCTAGTATGCACATGACTCCTAAATGTTCCAGGTACATGTGATGCGGATGACCCCATTATACACACAACACTACCAGTCCCTCTGGTTACCCCATTTACCTTTATCATGATGATGTCTCACACAGCACCTTGCAAGAGTACTGTTCTCACATAATGATTGGACAGGAACTGTTGTGTTAATGTAAATAAAATGCACAGAGTGATGTATTTGGCCAATGTACAAATGTTTGCGTGTATTAATGACACATGTCTGTCTGAGGGAGTCTTGATATTACATGAGACAACACCACTACATAATACAGGCATTGCTGGTGTTTCCCTTTTCATTCCATTGTAATGCTTTGTTGTCACATGGGATGTTCCTGATATATCTATATATATATATATATATATATATATATATATATATGTATGTATCCTTATGCTGGACATAAACATTCACACATACATCTACATGATGGAATACATTTCCTATACTATTGAATAACTGCGCTGGATGATATGTTTGTGATAAGCTCCGATGTCTGTATATCTGCCATAGCTTAGTGGTAAATCACAATAGCTGTGTGTGCAGGGTCCTGGTTTTGAGCCTTGCAGAGGCCGTTTATTTTGTTGCTGGGCAGAACAAGGCCATTGGATATGGAGTGATTAAGGAACATTAAAGCAGTTGTGAGTGGGTGTGCATGTGTTTGCGCGGTTTTAAGCAATGCTAAGCTCCGGTTACAGTTTCTTACACTCAGTTAGCCTCTACATTGCTTTATCAGTGTAATACTCACATACTGGTGGCCAAACAGGCTTACACC
>NC_056728.1:879568438-879575938 GCF_019279795.1 Protopterus annectens | reverse complement strand
TGATGTGTAAGCTACGCTCGGCGGAGGGCAGCAACGTGCAGACATGCTGCACTTTGCTTGCAACTTCGATATTGCAGCAGTTCAAATGTATAATAGGGACACAGGGAATCTAATTGTGAAAGTTCTAGGGACAACACGCAACATTCCACTACATGCTTGTGTGTTTATTACTTCAATTTTATTTCACTGTTAGTGGACAATCTTGCATGCTTAGCATACATTTCGGTATCCACGGACATTAAATTACTGACTTACTAATAGGGGCGGGCTCTACTAGTAGGCATAGTAGGTTTTGGAAGTGTCGGGGCATGTTAATGCCTCCATAGAGCACTTGTACACTCCCCCTGCACTCGCACACGTTTCCTGTGCATGTCGAGGGTGTGGCGGTGCGCCTTCATACATATTCATATGGCACTGTTGCGTCATCTGTAGTGAGGATGCTCAGTGCAAGGCTAAAACCATCCTCCTTGCCCCCCACACCCCCTTAACTATATATATCAATTCCAGAATCGCACAACATTGGGGAGGGGGGCAAATCCCAGGTTTTTACCTTGAATACTGGTTGTCTGCCAAATGAGCTGTCGACCAAATGAATGTCGATCAAATGGTCTGTCGATCTAATGAAGTAGACCTCTATATATATATATATATATATATATATATATATATATATATATACATATATATATATATATATATATATATATATATATATATACATATACATGTATATATATATATATATATATATATATATATATATATATATATATATATATATATATATATATATATAAATATATATACATATATGTATGTATATATAAATATATATATATATATGTGTGTGTGTATATATACACACACACACACATATATATGTATATATATGTGTGTGTGTGTGTGTGTGTGTGTGTGTGTGTGTGTGTGTGTGTGTGTGTGTGTGTGTGTGTGTGTGTGTGTGTGTGTGTGTGTAGATATACACAGATATACAGCTATGATAGGAAACAGTGCACAAGAATGATATATGTTCAGAGGCTATGCCAATGGAAGTGAAGAGCACAAGCAAGAAACATGAAACATGTAGCATGACCTTCCACCCCCCCAGCCCTACATGGGAGACATACACACAAACAATGTAAAGAGTCCACTTCACCCCAGACCACAGGCAGGATACAACTAGGGGAGGTACACAGTGCACCCATGAATTCTAATCTTGGAACACAGACAGGAGCGTCCCTTGCGGGACACCCCAGAAACTGGCAAGATGAAAAGAAGATGATAGGCCGAACATTCTGGCTGGGGTGTATACATACCCGAAATACAAGAGTGGGAAACCCTGATGACCCATGGGCTGAGACAATTGTATGAAATGGGTCCCATGAAGTGGAGAGTGAGTAGCATGTAGTGGTATGTCCAGAACAGACCAGGACCTAGAGTAAGGATGGGTGCTGGTGAGGAGGTGTGGGTCGGGGAACTATGGGTAGCTACTTATGGGTCTACATGTGCATGTGTTGGCTGGTGTGGGCCTATATGGACAGCCGTAGGGATGTAAGCGAATGTGTTCATTGGGCAGAGGCGTTACCCAATGAGCAGCCACACCCTCTATGAGTCCCACTTCAGCAAAGTGTAATCTATATGGCAAGGAACAGAATAACCAGATGTTGATGTATATATGTAGAGGTATGTGTGTGTACATCTACCCATAGCGACACAGAGATAAGCCTCTCCTTCTCCGTAGTGCAAATGTATACATACAGAGACAGAATACAGATACATACCCACATATAAATATATACATATGCAGACACCCATAGACCCATATGTTGTAAGATATGTATATATATATATATATATATATATATATATATATATCCATATAAATAGACATCAAAATATAAATATACATGTATGCATACATATACAGATATGTCTGTATATAGTAAAGTAATATATATATATATATATATATATATATATATATGTGTGTGACTGTAAATATTCACATGTATATGGCTAGGATATGTTGGAGCAGTTACGAGTAACATATGTTCACAGTCCGTGCATATGGGGGTGAGGGGTCCAATAAACAAACGTGTAACACATAGCATCAACCCCCTCCCCCATCCACGCAGCTAGGCCGGTGAGACATACAGACACACAATAAAAGTAAACACACCACTGCTTCCCAGACCACAGGCAGGATACTACAAGTGGGAGAGACCTGCCAGGTCTAATCTTGAAACATAGACATCAATGTCCCTTTTGGGACACCAAAAATGAATGATCATTGGAAGCAGTCCCGGTAATGACTTATCAAACCAGGCTGTAGATGTACATGGACCAGTAGATTGTGCAAGCCTGATAACCCATGGGTCAACACAACATACGACATGTGTCCCAACACGGGGAGAGTGGGCAGTGTGTAGTGGTGTGTTTATACCCCTCCTGCACCCACAGTAAGGATGAGTGCTGTAGAGGAGTGGCAGGTGGGGGAACTATTGGGTATTCAATTATGGGCCTAGGCATGCAGGTGTTGGCTGGTACAGTTGTATTAAGAGCACACCAGGGATGTAAGTAATATTTTAAAATGGGCATAGCTGATGCTCATACCTCTCAACCCCTAAGAGCACATCCACTGGACAGGACGTAAACCATTGGAGGAACAAATAGGGACCATACCGCTGAACTGTCCCCAATTTCCAGGGACGTCCCTGATTTCGACTCAATTTCCAACTCTGTCCCACTTAATCCCTCCTAAAACTAGTGACATTTGGAGAAAAGGTGGTGAATTACTCGTAATGAATAATGACAACAATTAAGAGTTATAAACATCATTTACCTCAGAAAATGTGTATGAATTCATATGCTCTGAGTCTATCAATGTGTCAGGTTAATAGCTCCAATAATTTAAATGTGTCCCTGATGTTGTTATGCCATGTCTCTAATTCATTTTGTATTTTTCCCCATTCGTATGAGAGGTCTGATAGGGAAAGAAAGCACATTTTCCACTGACAACCTTAGAAAGATGATAGAATATTAGGTATGCAGTAGCATGACTCGGCTGAAGGATGTGGGTTCCAAAACCCAATTACTTGTTTGTATTGAAGAGTGTCAGTTTCTATGTATTAGCCAGACGGGTGCAGATTGTAAGAGGAACACACCAATAATATGAATCAAACTCTGGACAGGCCGCGGATTCCGTACAGTTGAATGGCATACTGTCACCTAATGGGAAGCCATTCCCGATACTGTAGGCATGTACTCTGCTATAATAGGTATCACAAGGTAATATCATAGTCCTCACTCCCACCCAGTGGTGTGAGTGTCAGATGCAAACACCAAATGCTATGCATTCACAAGTGCGGAAGCAAGTGGGTGTAAGCCTGTTTGGCAGCCAGTATGCGAGTATTACACTGGTAAAGCAATGCAGATGGTAACTAGTGTAAGAAACTGTAACCGGAGGTTAGCATTGCTTAGCATCATGCAAACCCATGCACATCCACTCACAACTGTAATGTGCCTTAATTACTCCATATCCAATGGCCTTGTTCTGCCCAGCAACAAAATAAACAGCCTCTGCAAGGCTCAAAACCAGGACCCTGCACACACAGCTATTGTGATTTACCACTAAGTCATGGCAGATATGCAGACATTGGACCTTATCACAAACATATCATCCAGCGTAGATGTATGTATGAGTGTTTATGTCCAGCATATAGATACATGCATAAATATATATATATATATATATATATATATATATATATATATATATGGGTCTGGATTACAACATCGACAGATGACAAGACCGATAGCGAAATCACCGACGCCAGAGGATCGACGGATGAAAACACCGACGCGGAGAACACTGACATGGGGAAAGGATGTGTAAGTATGCGGTAGTGACGGACGTTAGGGTGCGAGTAAGGTAAGTGTGCGATGTTGACGGTCTGTAGGGGTAGGGGTGGGTTAAGTGAGTTAGGGTTAGGGCGCCGGGTTAAGTAAGGTGCAGTAGTGAATTTTTTGGGTTAGGGCGGCGGTTAAGTGAGTTAGGGTGCGGGTTAGGTAAGGGTGCAGTAGTGAATTTTTGGGTTAGGCGGTTAAGTGAGTTAGGGTTAGGGCGCGGGTTAGGTTAGTGTGTGATAGTGACGGACCTTAGGGTTAGGGTTTCGGTTAGGGTTGTGGATAGTTGTGTATGTAAGGTTTAGTGTTTGTTTGTTAGGATTTAGGTGTGCTTGTGTTGTGTGTGTGGTTTTTGGTCAGGGAATTTGTTTTGTTTATTGGTTGTTGTGATGATGTGTTGAGTGTGTGCGGTGTCGTGTTTGTGAACTGTCGATGATGTGGTGTCGGTGATGTCATTGTCGATGTTATGTGCTGTCGATGTTATAACCTAGAACCATATATATATATATATATATATATATATATATATATATATATATATATATCAGGAACATCCCATGTGACAACAAAGCATTACAAAGGAATGAAAAGGGAAACACCAGCAACGCCTGTATTATGTAGTGGTGTTGTCCTATGTAATATCAAGACTCCCTCAGACAGATATGTCATTCATACACGCAAACATTTGTACATTGGCTATATACATCACTCTGTGCATGTTATTTACATTAACACAACAGTTGCTGTCCAGTCAATATGTGAGAATAGTACACTTGCAAGGTGCTGTGTGTGACATCATCATCATGATAAAGTAAATGGGGTAATCAAAGAGGGACCGGTAGTATTGTGTGTACAATGGGGTCATCCGCATCATGTGTACTTGGAACATTTAGGAGTTATGTGCATACTAGGATTGTGCACCTGAGTGACAGGGGTGAGGAAAACTGGAATATGTTGTGATGCATATTAAAAGGGTTACACGTGTCCAGTGGACATGTGTGTGAAATGGACAGCTATGTATGGGGCAATTGTTGTTCTAGGAAACAATTGGCCTTTTGTTTCCGTAGGGTGAGAGTGGGATGTGGGGGAAGGAGAGTAGGTATGCTAATGGAGGATAGGTAGTGTTGGATGACAGACAAGACAGCATACAGGGTCGGTATATTACATGTGGTGGATACACCTCAGACGGGGAGGGGTGTTCGGCAGTCACAAGCCCATGAGCCCCCAGAGGGAAACAGTGGGATGGAGGTCCCCAGCCATGGCAGCCACCACTGCACCAAAACAGATGCAAAGGTGGCAGTGCTGGGGGCTGTCTAGGAGGGGCAGCCTCACCCTGTAAATGTGACACTCTGCCCTTGAGCTGGTGTATCTGGTCTCGAAACCCCTTATTGCGCCCCCTACACACCACGTTCAGGACTGTACAACAGTGGACATATTCCTGTCTGGACCTGCTCCTGGGGGGACAAGCCCCATCCTCAGTGGTGGTACCACCAGAAGGTGGTGCAGAGCCAACAAAGGTGGCGGTACAAGGCTGGGCCCCAGATGTGCTGGCACCTGGTGCCATGGCCAGCTGAAGTGGGACAGGAGGTTTTGCCGGGACCTCGAAACCCATACAGCATATGGTGTTACAGTTTAAGCACAGATATGGCTTAGTAATAGTCAACAGCATTCAGGATTACCTATAACAGCTTGCATAGATATGACCATCAACCCAACACAACAGATGGTATACATTTGCAGAGGGAGCACAACACATGCATATATACTGCAAGACATCTGTACAAAGTGTAGAAGACTTGTGACTACAGCTATGAACAGTGGCCCATTATTGGCATGTCACTGAGAACCCCAGACAGTGTCTGTCATACCACTGTTTCATGTGACATATGTCCAGTCAGGGATGCGATGGCAGTAACTCATCACTATCACCATGTACTGGCTGCAATCCTCACACTATGCTCCTGCAGTTCACAGATGTGTGTTCAGTGAGTTACACAGGAAACAAATGGTTCCACACACGGACCAGTACACAGATGCCCCTACAGATGGGGGTCCCTCACAAACAGAGCACTGTCTTGTCAGTTTTAAAACATGCAAAATAGCCATTACCACACACAGCTGGTTAAACAGGCAGTAGTCTCAATGAAGCATAGCTACACTTACATGTTGTAGTCATGTCTGGCACATCACCCTCCTGTCTTTAGGCTATTTCCCACTGTGTATGTTGTTTGAGGAACATCCAGATATCATCTGCGATGCCGTATACCAAACACCAGATCCAAGTACCACTCACAGCGACTGTCACTGGCAAACACCAACATGATGTTCCTAGATATTGAACTGTGTTTATCATGCAAATAGCTATGACAACATCATCACAGCTGTCCCACATGCAATTAACTAGAGGAGGACTGCAATAGGTGCAGAGGCCATCACCTGATCATGACTATCACTTACAAAACACAAGCTGCTGCTGAGCAGGTGTACACCTCCACATCCACCAGAGAGTGTGTGGGAGGGACAGACAGAGGCAAAGTACATCAGAGAAGGGCTTGGAGACTAAAACCTAAGCATCGTCTGTCACACACCAACCAGTGCAGGGGTTCAAAACCCTGATTGACTAGTCATTGCTATTACAAGTGCATGCAGTTACTCCATGTGCCACAAAGCTGACATGTTGGTATGCTGTAAGAACATATATGTGTGTTGGTGAGCGACATCTGCAACAGAGATGCAGTAGATATACATTATGTGTCGCACACATGGCTGTCCACATGAACGAATGTCATTGTCAACACAACCACACTCTCTAATGGACTTACATTGACACTCTTTGCCAGGCCCACAAATGCACTCCCAAACTACTTAGATTGCCACAGTGCAGTAATGCACAGGTACTACATGCACCACAGAGGATATCCGCAAGTTCTATGGGCTAGGGCATGTGAATGTGTTTGACATCTGTCGGTATGCCAATGGGAGTTATACTTGGAGTGATTGTGGTTGGGAGCATCATACGGTGCCAGTACTGACATGCATGTGTGCATTACTTCACGGGTGTGTAGTGGTTGGCTGTGCAAGTTGGCTGTACAAGGCTGGGTGAGGGGTAATCCTTGGCATCACGCCACCCAACAATGGTGTGCAGTGTGGTACAGGGGTGTAGTGTCACAATGTCCCACACAAATGGGTATTGTATGAACTGTCCTGACATCCTGGTTACCATTGTGTATGGCCATAGCTTTGCAATGCATGCCATGTCTGTGTTTGATAGTCCTTGACATGGACATTGCCTGGGATGTGCATGTCCCACAATAATGTACAGTGACATGTACAGGTGGACCTGGTTTGGCTGGCACATGTTGTGTACAAAGACTGTTATCCTCCAATATGCCAATACTGGCCTGGTGTGGCAGGACCTGCTTATAGTCAGCAGGTTGACCCTGCACCTGTGTTGATAGCATGATACAGGTATTCCCTGGTGTCAGTGGCATCGGTCCATACAGGGCACATGTGTAAGGCATTGTATGGTCTCTGTGCATCACATTTGTTGGCACCACATATGTTGCAGGCATCCAGTGGGGAACATAGTGAAGG
>NC_056728.1:879548438-879560938 GCF_019279795.1 Protopterus annectens | reverse complement strand
TTCCATGCTACCACCTGCCAACTGTCCTTCCTCTATGGCCGGTGGTGATGGGGTATGTGCAGGCAAGGAAACTGTGTGCGAGGATGAGGGGGAGACAGGTGGAATGGCAACCAATGGCACAGATTCCACCCCTGACAACCTGTCCGGTAGCTCAATCATATTATCATCATCACTGCTAGATTCTGTGGGGACACTAACATCCGGTGGACCACAGGAGGGCAATGCACCTACATCAACACCTGTGAGGGGAAGACAAGAACTGTACATTACAAGTTATACCAGACACACACACACAGACAGACACACACAGACACACACACACACACACAGACAGAGACACACACAGACAGACACACACACAGATACAGACACACACACAGGCACAACAGGCACACACACAGACACACACACACACAGACACACACACTGACACACACAGACACACACGCTACATGCAGGTGATATGGCAGATGGCATTCAGCTTAGTCAATTGTAGTTTCAGCTTAGGCAGTTATAGTGGTAGTTATCATATATCCTTGAGTTGGAAACAACAGCATGCATGTGTTATAGCAGATGGCATGCACCTTACACAATTATAGTGGTGGTTGGCATACATACCTGTATTGCACCATTTGTGTTAGTAACCTATGCCCCATACCTGCAACACAATGCATGCACTGCCATGGTGTGTGCAACATACACCACATGTTAACAGACCATCGCTGACCTTTGTACATCAACCACTGATGCTTTGTGTTGGCCACCGCTCCTATGTGTGAGGACATGAGCAGTAGGGTATGCTGACTGCATACTATGTTTGCCTGAGCCCTAGCTTGCATATCTCCCCCAATGCAGTGCATGTCTGTTCAACATTATTCTGCCTACCCCTGAGCTGAGTGTAGACATTGTGCATGTGGCTTTACACACATGTTTGACATGGCTGTCCCTACTTTGCAATGGTGCCACAGACCAGCACAGGTTTACAGTACACCAGCCTGCTGTGTGGCGTATGACCTTGCTAATCACATGTAGTCTGACATGTCTTCTGCTGACGTGTTGAATGACATGCATACATGTGTAACACAATGGTGTCTTTTCCAATCTACAATACGGTAATGGTGTCCCAATGGAGGGACGTGTTATACTAACATGGGCCTTCAGCTGATGCAATGTTGTCTGTCCACCATACAAATATGCAGGGACATACTGCATATTGAGCTGATGTGCATAGCCATTGCAGGGCATCATGTGGCTTCACAATTGCTGTACAGTGTGAGTTACTGACACAGTTCATAGCCATGACTATGTTCACATACAATACATATCTAATGTGGAATGTGACACACATCACTGAGGTGTATACACAATCAACTGTAATACAGAATGTGTGACACAGGTCACAGAAGGGTATACGGATGACACCCCTGCACATCTGCAACCATATTACTGATACCTGGTAACTATGCCCACACATGGCTAACTTACAAGTACTCTATGTCCCACATGCCATCTGTGTACCTCACAGACATGATGAGCAGGCATGACAGTGATGTCTGACATCAGCAAGGTGAATGCACTGTATCTGTGGCTTGATTTGGATGTGTGTGTATGTTGTGCAACACATGCATGTATTTGGATACTGTATAGGTGAATGCTTTCATGTCATGACACACTCAAGATGTTCAATATATGTTATGTGGTGGTTTCATGTTATGCCTACACAAGCTGTGCACAGGCCTGTATGATGTTTAGTGTTTCATGTCTGCAATATCACCATTACACAAAGGCCATAGTTGTATTGTGTCGAGCCAATATACAACAGGGTGTACACATATGTACATCACTTCTACTGAGTGTGTTGCTTCATGTCTCTGGCCATCCTCCATGACCATGTGTATGCATGTTCAGTCCATTGGTTGTGATAGCCATCTTATTTCACATGTCAGTGTTATCCCATATGACATACACCCATAGATGTCATATGCTCCACTGAGGACAGGGTTATGCAGACAAAGGGTGGTATGTATGGGATGTGAGACATGTTTTGCAGGATAGTTGAGCAGTGTTGCAGTCAGCCCACTACATGTCATGAATATGTCTGATAGCACATGGTATTGTGTGACATCAATAGCAAAGGGGTGTATCCTGTGGGCCGAGCATACTCAAGCTCCTACACATTTAGAGTGTGTGCACAAATATGCTCTCTGTACAGTACTGTTTGTATTCCCAACATGTGTATTCTGATATGTAGTACCTGTCCCTACAGTGGAACACACCTCCACCATTGTATTCACTGTTGTCCACACATCTGGCAATGACAGTTTGGAAGGTTTAGTGTGAGTGTTTCATATAGTCTTCAATTGTTTCACATAGGTAGACAGAGTGATGCATTGCAGGTCTGATCGGTGTCCATTAAAAGGACCACCATACATTATGTGTACGTGTGTTATGGCAGATAGCATGCAATTAATATGTTCCGTGCATTATCAAGCCTGCTAAATAATAACAATCTCACCTGACACAGGCTGCTGTTGCTGCAAAATGCCAGAGGTACCAAAACAGGAGTGTCATAGCAGTAAGATCATTATCCACACCTGTGTGATAGCTACAGGGTGCAATGTCCATGTTAGCACATAATCCAGTACAATACACTATACTATGGAGTATGCACATCTGTGCATACATAGAGTAGCAAACTACAGTATGTGGCATGTGTGCATACATGCCTTGCATATGATGTTACATTACATATTGTACATTAACACATTTAACTATGTGATATAAAGTTGTGTTTTATGTGCAGTAGTGACTTACCAGGCAACTCCAGGCTCGGTGGTTGAGAGACACCCTCCTCCACAATACCAGCTAAAGCTTGTGGATGGAGGTCTGCAGGTTTCCCCAGGTTGGCCAGTAGCTCCTCGGTACGTGTGAGTGGGGGGCTGGGTGAGTGGATCCCAACCTGTTGCACCTTATTCCCTGGCGATTGCATTAGCACACTGTTTTGCCTGTCTTATCAGGTCAGTGCAGTGTTGGCACACCTGCTGATAGGTGCGATTGTGACCACCAACATCATTTACCCTCCTGCAGAGTTCCACCCACAGGGCATCCCGCTGCTGTGCATCCTGTGGCACACGGCTGAAGAGCATTGTGTAGTTGCAGAGGAGATATGGGATGAGGACCTCATCCTCCAAGCAGCTGTATGCTGGCAGTCTGCTATGTGGCATACTTGGAAGACATAATGATGGAGACAGGTCACAGTAACTCACAGAGAAGGACAGCAGTATAGCTGAACATACATGTGTATCACATTTATTAAGATTACAAATACGTCTTTGTAAATCTACATGACACTAGCACCACTGACATGTATAAGTCACTCACATTTGACACCTATTGGTGATGTGATGTTATCACCATATATGTGTGTGTCATGTGATGACATTGCTCATATACCATGTGGATGTTGTCTTGACGTGGGCATGTCTGTTTGCCAGTAGTGATGTTTTTACCTATCAGCACATGCCTGGATGCGTTCACATTAATGCATTCGACCTTAATGCTGTGTATATGCCACATATATTGTCATACATAGCCATTAGGGACATGACCTGTGACCCTGCAGATTTGCAAGCACGTATGCATTTTGCCATATACATCTACATGGCACTGTACAGCTGCGTAGCATCCTGCCATGTATTGCCTGTGTTGCACATGTGTAACACATGGGACAATAGCTAGCCTGATGTTATTTGCAGGGTTGGATATCAACTATAGCATGTATGGTCATAGTGATCTAGTAGGCTATATGCCCTGGGCCATTTATGAGCCTTGGCAGATAGGGTACATAGCTGTAGACAACAGACAGGTAAGTTTCAGTGGCCAGTTCAAGCAGTGTCACAGAACTGATACACATGGTTGCTGATATATTTGGCATGCGGTCATCACACCATGTCACAGAGAGGGGTGATGTGCAGCTTCACTGGACAGGGATGCTTAGTATGACAAGCATATGTTAAGTGTATGGGACAGGGATCTGTCAGGTAAGTTGTGATCCTTGTACTAGAAAGGTGGATGTCCATGATGTATGTGTTTATTTGGGATCAGGATGTGTTAAGTACAGCATGTCCAACACCTCTGGGTTGGACATGGCTTTATTCAGGGTAGGCTGCATGCTACATAGTGCAGCTAGGGATTGTATAGGGCAGTGTAGGCCATCTACACAAGGGCAATAACCCATAAAGGAAATATGTGATCTATTATGGGTCACATGGGTGTTGAGTATGGCTGAGCAGTTATCTCTATATTCCTGGATGGCACCCTGTCATGATTAGGGGTGCCACATACGACTACCTGTCTTTTGTGGTGACGTAACTATCAAAGGGAAGTACTGTCCTGCTGCATCCCATACACACAGTTGCCATTATGTTGACCGCTGCCTAGGTGGTAGTTAATGAGTACAGGGTTTGTAACATAGGGAATGACAATGCAATACTTAGCTGTCAGATTGTGGCCATACATCATACACCACACATCTGACACATTAAGGCCCTTCTGTATGTTGAACGCAGCACACAGTGAGTCAACTATTGCTCCTAGTTCATAGTCATTTGCAAATATCAATAGGCTGATGCCTTCTGTGTTAGTCTGTGTGGTATAGATAACAAAGAGGGGGAGTACCAGGAATGACCTCTGTATTACTGTGGCTGACACTGGTTTGATGTGCGTGTATTCATTAGACACCTTCTCTAGTGTGGGTTCTGCCAGCACTCCAGTTGCCAACCACACCTGTGACATAGGAATATACACCTAGTTTACTGCGTGTAGCTGGAACACAGTATGGGTGATGGTGTCCTACGACCTAGCAAGGTCATGACATGCAGTGTGAATCAACCCTACTGTCATCTACATCTGTACCGAGTACATCAATTACATTAACCATGGTTCATGGCCGTACAGACCAGACTCAGCAGGGTAGTTGTGCACTATGTCGCATTATCAATGGTGTCTCCCCTTTTGTAGGGTGTGATAACTGTTGCTGTGCACCATTCGGTGCTATGATTGAACATGATGTGTATGTGGATAGCTGAATGTTCTTACATTTGTGTAGGATACACCCTGGGATGTTGACAGGTCCCATGAAAGCTGTATGTATGGCTTTAGAGAGTGCAGCTTGTACCTGCATAGTCGTTAGTACAGGGGCCCTGTAGTGTACATGGATATATTACTAAATGTACCTGTTGGGGGTGGGGGGGAGGTGGGAGTGGGTTTAGGTTCTCTGAGACCCTATCTGGATGAACAGGTGCTATTTCTGTAGGTGCAGTACTTTCCATGCCATAGTGCTGTGAAGCACAGCAGGTCTTGTCGTTGCCATTATGATTAACGACACAGCTATAGAATGCTCTGTGCTTGGCCTCATAATATGTGGCTGATTAGTTTCACAGTAGCTTTGCATGGTTTTATATAGTGTATCTGCATCTTACTGAGGCTGATCAGGGATCACCTACACTCATGTGTGTTCACTCTTGCAACAGTTACTACCTTTCTGTGGTGCAGTTTGAAGCATGGTACCACCAGTTTGCCTACTTGTTTGTCTTGGGTTGAATCCTGGTTCTGTTTCAATGGCACAATCACTGCACATATTTGGCTGCTTAAGGTTCACTTGTGTAGGATTCAGCATTTGCACATGCATTGTCCATCTGCATGGGTGCCATGACACTCACCACTCTGCTCTTAGGAAACATAACATTAGCATTGGAGACTAACTATGTGTAGCATACTGTTAGCCCTATTTGTGTAACTACTGTGATCCAGGTCAGCGGGGTCGATGGAATCCAACATGCATTGAGCGCAGGTGTTGGTACATCAGGAGTCTTCCCAGTTCATAATGGAATTGTTGAGAGTAGCCATTATTATGGTTCTGTCTCAGACCTAATCTTCCCCATTACAGCACATTATGACAGTTGGGAAGTCCGTGGCCTGGTGGGTGATCTGTCTCAAGGTGCATTTTGAATTCCACTTTGGCACAAAGGTAGTTGCTCAGCATAATGCATCTGATGTTATGCAAGTGCAATTAGCATGGGGGTGTGCATATCCTGCAGGAATTCCAGTAAAGGATTATGGGCAAGAGGTGAGGTATGTGTTATAACATGGTCATGCAGGTGTGCTCTCTGGAGCGTTGAAACATGTCTCAGCCACTGCACAGATATGTTCTCCATGTTAGGGATTGACATGTGTGTCAGTATAGTGTTTCTGACATGTATCATTGTGTAGCGAGACCCACAGTTTATTGCTTGGCTGTCCCTGTAACAGCAGTGGACCCTCACTCGAACTGTGCATGATGAAGGCACTATAGTGGAAGCATGAGCCCTAAGCAGTATCCAGATTCCCAGGGGTAACAGGTGCAGGCCCTGTCTGGCAAAGCATCATGGTCTGTCAACCATGTTATCCCAGAACGACAGATACTGGATACCCTGTGAAATGCACCACTATACTAGATAATTGTGGAATACAATCCTTTTGTCCCTGTACTGCAGTACCATTCTGGCCAATGGCAGAATGCTACCCAGGCCTTGGGACATACTTGCATGGGCTACAAGACCTGACAGTTCCTACATGTGTTTCCATGCAGTCCAGGCTACTGCATCAAAGGTACTGCACAACAACATGGAATATGTCAGAGCCATGTGTATAGTTCAAAAGGTGGTCTGAGTGTATGAGTATGTGGCTAATCATGGCAGACAGTCAGCTGACAGTATGCATGCCCTCGTATAGGTTGGTGTGTAACATAGTGCTAGAGTTTGCATTCACAAATGAGTACTGTTGGGCATGTTTCCTGTCATGTGTTCAGAGGTGTGGCACAATTATGCAAACTATGTCATACAGTTTGTGTATTTTGGTGTCTGTCTCTTCCTTCTTGGGGGGTCACTTGTTAGGCCAGATACTTAGACATGTCTGTGAATGTGTGTGATTTCCGGTAGTGTGTGTGGGTGTCCTTTCTGTGTTCTGGTAAGGGTATGTGTTGGTTGTGTTGATGAGTTGCTTGTGTTAACCTACACCTCATGACTGTCCAGCTTATCCCTGTAGCTGCGTCCCAAACAATGTGTGGGGCGTGGTGTTAGGTGGGTCTAGCAGTGTACATGGCATAGAGATTACATTCCCCCAGAATGGCCACATACACAAAGCTGACATTAGAAAACACCAGTAGCTGACTAGTGGACATGCCTGTATGAGCAATCAGTACTGCAAGTGCCAAGTACTGTATTTAGTTTACATATTGCCTATGAAGATGTTATAGACAGTGATGCTCACATGTAAACATTTGTGTTATGGACGTGACAACACTGACTATTACAGAAACATTGTAGCTACCTTTACCAGCAATCTTCCTCTGAGGAGCACATCACATCCTATTAGTTGATTACAGATGATGCAAGCATCTACAGGTCTGTTTCCTTCTCTGGGTATATACTCACATATCCACCAGGACCATGAGCTCCGTTGGGCACAGACACCCACCCTCCAAACAGAGTCATGTATCAATATGCTCTGATGCCACTATCAGCATGATCAGGATATAATCAGATAGTGTGAGCTATCACCTATGATGCGGCTATTACACATGAGCAGCTGTCTCCTACATCTTATACTCCCATTGCAGATGTTACACTGAAGTTAAAGATGATATGCAACCTGTTTCATTACCAGTGTTGTGCACTACCTTACATACAGTATGTGCAGGCGGCTGTTAGGTTGGCAATGAGAGGCTGGGTTACACAAACCTGGTAGTTCACCCAGTGTGTCTGTATTCTCAATATCCACTCTATGTAGGTGTGTACATAGCCATTTGGCCCAGCCCTGTAACAAGGGTAACTACACATTTGCATAACATGTACACATGCACAGCTGTTATTGCTTGCAAACAATAGTAGAGAGGTGGATATTACATGTGTTATGTGCATGGATAGTTACTTGGCTCTTCCAATTATCTTTGCTATAATGCTGCTAACCTCTCAGATGAATACTAATGCTATGTATCCTGTCACTGAGTATTGTAATTGCCAATAGACATAACTACTGTTTGCATAACATAACAGAACTGCTATGTAGAATAGAATACAGATCTGCCTAGAATACTGTACATTACACAGTTATTGGCCCACTATCCCACAATGCACACTATATTTGCATGGTAAGCCCACCTTTAACATGTTCATCTTACTTATAGACCCATACATATGTTGACTGTTATAATATATCGACATATACTATCCCGTTATAGCACATACTAGTTGGACCAATACTGACACTGAAAGTGGCTGGAAGCGAATTGGTGGGTTCCAAGCCCATATCATCCCTTGTGGTGTATGTGGAGTGTACAGTCCACTTCACTTAACCACCAACTTGTACAAAAGCCGCTCAAGCAGTAGCTCCTTGAAACTACTCAATTTATTTTAAACGCTAAATAAACCACGTTTTTCGTCTAACTTCAGTGGTTAGACTTCTTCAGAACAAAAACCAAGTAATATCGGTTACAATTCAAACCCTAAATTTATAAACTTCTCCACAAAACATTCAAGGCATTACTGTTTCTTAAAGACATACATTACTAAAAAAACATTGCATTTCATTCATAAAACTGAAATGTCTTTGTTACAGATTTATACTGTTTCAATGCATATATATGCGCTACTGCAGCAACCCTATTTCATTCCACTTTCACAAAATACAAAACCATTCCAAAAAAAACTACTGAAATAATAAATAAACATTGTAAATACAATATTAAAATCATGAAATACCATCCTACATGCATTTCATTTAGAAATTCGACCCTTCTACATTAAAATATTATCATTATTTCATAAAAAATATGTTAAAAACATGACAGCACATTAACCAATTCATGAACTTAAAAAATCAAACGATCAGAGACATAAGCATGAACAGTGCATACCATACAATCTATAAATCCATCAAAACTGTTCATACTCCATGATTATTATAGCTATGTTAGATTTTATATAAATATTCATTTGTATATTAATTTGAATCTGCCATAAACAGTCTAGCATTGCATTCTGTATACTGAGGAAACCACCTCAACCAGCAGGTGTATTCTTGTGGTACCTTTTAAATTTTACTATAAAATTGCATGTATAGATATATATATATATATATATATATATATATATATATATATATATATATATATATATATATATATATATATATATATATATATATATACGTATATAACCACGTATCTGTTTAAATGTAAACAACATTTTATGGGATTATCTATCTAGACTTTTAAGTTTCAATAAGCACATAATGGAACATTTATCATTTAAACCTGGGTTAGTGTACGCATTGAGTTTAATTTGCCACAATAGTTCCATTTTCTCGAGCAATAAATCAAAAGCACCTCCCCTCACATCTTGCTTAACTTGATCTATTACTTTAAAGCAAAATTTATGATCCGGGAAAGCCATAATATGCCTAGCAAGGGCATTATCTTCTTTTAGTAAATTCATACTTCTCTGATGTTCATAAATTCTGTCTTTTAATCTACGCTTGGTCTTCCCTATATAAAAAGATGGACAACATTGGCAGACTGCTAAGTACACTACTCCTTTTGAATTGCAATTATATTTGCCTTTAGTGTACAATATAAAACCATTAACCTCTATGTTGACCCCTAGTGACGTTAAATGACAAAATGAGCAGTTGCCATATTGTGTCATACCTCTATTGATTATTAAGGGATTAACATGTTGTTTTTTCTGCAGTAGTTCTTTAAAACTTGTTCCTTTTCTCCATAGTCTCCATATAAAATAAAAATAAATAAATAAATATTATCTTTGGTGAAGTTCCTAATTTACATGCTAATGTGTTATCATGGTTCAGTATGGTCCAATTTTTCATTATGATTTTTCTTATATTATCATAATCTAGGGAAAACCTCAAAATACAAGCCATATTAAACTCGGCCTTAGTTTCTTGTTGAATACATCCTTGAATTATTACACTAATACTTTTATCATTTTGATTATGTACCCTATTGTTTTGCTGTTTTAAAATAGGCATATGTACTCCATTCGTTCTTTTCAGTGTTACCTCTGCTATTAGTTCTTCTATTAATGTGATGGGATATGTCCTATTCAAAAACATTTATTTTAAATTAGAACATTCTTCTAAAAATTCTTCCTCTAAGGTTATCATTCCCGCAACCCGTACCAACTGGACCTTGACCACTGACTTCTTTTGATATTTTGGATGTGCACTGGAATAATGCAAAAATTTGTTTGAGTAAGTGGGCTTCCTGAAAATTTTTGCTTCATATTCTTTCAATGTATTATTTTTAGTCGTTGCCACATCCAAATATTAAGTCGATGTTGAATTAAATTCATATGTTAGTTGCAAAAACTCTGTGGATCCATTTAAAGTGTTAACTAAATTCTTAGCTATATTTTCATCTCCTTCAATAATCATAAAAATGTCATCAATAAATCTAACATAGAATTTGACGACACTTTTGATGGCATTATTCCCAAACACATAGGTGTTTTCCCAAAAAGACATTACCAAATTGGCAAAACTGGATCCACATGGATAGCCCATGGCTACTCTTTTTCTTTGAATGTAGAACTGATTACCAAATAATATAAAATTATATGACAGGATGATATCTAAAAGTTCTTGCACCAAAGAAACCTCATCTTCTGGTGCACCTTTCTGTCTCATTCTTGCTATTGCCCATTCAATTCCTTGTTGGTGCAGAATACTGGTGTATAACTCTTTTACATCTATTGTCAAAAAGTTATTTTCACATTGATATATAAAGCTATTAATTTTCTCTAAGAAGACCCAGGAATCTTTGACTATCCATTGTTCCTTTGCCACATATTTTTTCATAATTGTATCTGCCAGTTTGGCACAAGCATACGTGGATGACCTTCTCCCATCCACTATTGGTCTGAAAGGGGGGTCCAAGGTGTTTTTATAAATTTTTGGGACTCCGAACATGCAGGGTGCTCTTGGTGACTCAACCACCAAGTAATTGTACATATGTAAGTCAATTCTTGCTTCAATGAATAATTCATTAAGAAGCTTTTAATGAACTGATTCAATCTATTGTATTCATTGATTGATGATATCTCATATGTATCAGTATCTAAGATTTCCTTAATTTTCCTAACATAGTCCGGTGTGTCCATAATTACCAACCCCCCTCCCTTGTCTGGGTTCATTACCCTCACATTCGCTGCCAGTAACACCTCCAGGGTCGCTTTTTCATCCTTGCTCAAATTGTACTTATAGTCTGATTTTGTTTCACTTAATTATCTCAAATCTAACTC
Source organism: Protopterus annectens (assembly GCF_019279795.1). Taxonomy (NCBI): domain Eukaryota; kingdom Metazoa; phylum Chordata; order Ceratodontiformes; family Protopteridae; genus Protopterus; species Protopterus annectens. Next base: position 879,549,581 of record NC_056728.1, on the reverse strand, counting down.
GCATATTTTCTCAAGCATGTATAATGTATTATGTAATGGTGGGTTAAAACAACTAGGAACCCTTAATGGGAAATTGTTCATGACTTGGCCACCTAACAATTGTTTCAAATTCAATTTTCTCACAAATAATTTTAAATCACAAACTGTTTGTGCCAAGTACATTTTTCATGCAGGGACAAAAGTTAAATCTTTTGACAATATATCTGCCAACTGTTCTGAAACATGGAAAGACGAAAAATTAAAAACAGAGACATATACAATCCCCTGTTATAGCACATACTTGTTGGACCAGTCCTGACACTGACAGTGGCTGGAAGCGAATTGGTGGGTTCCAACCCCATATTATCTCTTGTGGTGTATGCGGAGTGTGCCATGTGACCTACAGCAGTACACACATAGAATTCTACAAGCATTACTACTGCTCAACAATACATCACTACAAGATAGCTATTTCCACTATATGCATTGATTACACTGTAATTCTTACAGTACAGGTACTACATACACAGACATACTACATGTTATACATACCATCTTAGTAATCGGAGGTGTTATTAACTAGTGTAATACTCGTTTTTGGTTCATCTTTCAGTGTTTTCTACTGTCCTACAGGTAGATACAGATGGTTTGAATGTGTGACAAGGCAACCTTTTATAGTTACAGATCAGTAACATGTGCTATACCGATGACCAATTGGTGTTCCTAAGTAGCTAATTACATGCACATCAGCTGCGCTGCTACTGCCTTAGCCAATACCATGGCTACAGTTGAGTATAACTGAGTACTCCACTTGGGCATTGCCCCTTTGCCTTACTTGTGAGGAAGACAGCATGGAAGTTTTGTTTGGAATCTATTGCAACAGCTGTATGGAGACTAACAGTAATATATTGTGTGTAATGCCTAGAGGATTTGGTCTAAATGTGAGTACTGCTGTTATATTTCTGAACATTGCTACTTGTGCAGGGTTTGCCTATACCTAATACTTCTGTATATGTTTCAGTCTGGCCAGGTTGTTTGACCAGCTCAAGGCTGCATAGCTATGCATATAATGTTAGGGGGTTTACAGTGTGCTTACCAGACATATTAAGTTTGGTGTTACTGTGTATCATACTGTGCTAATAATCAGTACTCGATAAAACTTCC